>NC_134113.1:41660000-41973500 GCF_040939455.1 Microcebus murinus | reverse complement strand
TATTGTGCCAGACTTTATGCTGAAAGCTGGAAATACATAGGTAAATAAAAATGGCCACTTTTCAGGTAGAGTTAACAGTCTAGTTAGTACAGAGATTTCTTATGTGGGAACAATTTTATTCATAGAGATTAATGATCGACCAGTTTGTAAACAAACAGCAATCCACCTTTGTTTATAGGAGTTATTCTTGATATCTGCTCTGAGAGATTTTGAAAATTTCCACTGATATTCATAATACACTTATTGACCACATATATAAAAAAAAATTAACTGAGAAAAATATCAGTAATTAGTGGGCTAATCACATTCCCTTAATTGTGTCCTCCCCCTTCAAGATCATGATAAAGATAATCAACCTATAGTTAGAATCTACTGTAGAATTGTAGGAGGTTGTCAGATTTGATAAATTTTTTGAAAATTTAAAGTGATAATTGCAATATTATTTGTAGGCTCATAGAATTCCCAGTAATACATGAATTACAGCAATTAACTCTAATAGGGATGGCAGAAGAAGAAGCATGGAGCAGCTCAGAAATAATTTATATTGCATGAATAAACTGTTCCTTTGGCTCACACCAACAGGTTTCATGATTATAAAACCAGTTACAAAATACATTGAAAATAGTAATTGTCACTTATAGAAACTTTCTTTTATGCAAACCTTTTAACAATATTCACAATTGTAACTTGTTTTTGCCTGAAAATTGCCCTTATTATTTGAATTTTGACCGTATATGAAAATGGTTGTCTAAAATAAATAGGGCGATATACTTTACATTTCTTCTAAATTTGAAGGGACTTCCCAACTTTCTTACTAATATTTTGCATTTTTCTCTTCTCCTTCCTTTTTGTTAGAATAGAATTATCTGAATTTAAATGAAATGCTACCTCTCATTTTATTCCTAGGATATCCTAGGCTGTGTCTGTAACAACAGGACTCATTGGTGGCAAGAAATAGATAAGTCCATTTGTCAAGAAAATTGGCAGTTGTAAACTTATCTTAAACCTTGCCATGACTCTAAGGTGTTTCTCCCTAGCACTGGCTTTATTAGGCATTATTATTTAACGTGCATGTTCCTATTCCTTATTTCAGGTAAATCCCCTGGAAAAAAAAATTAGATTTCTATATTCCTTTATGCCTAATCATAAAGGATTATAAATTGGAAAGATGGCTTTATTTGTACAACCCTTTATGTTGATTTAGTTTTAAACTCTTTGATACAATTTTAAACTACCAAAAGGTACAAGAATAATTGAGGAGCTCCCATCTACTCTTTACCTAGACCCTGTAATTGCTTACATTTTTTTCCATTTGCTTTACTGTGAGATAAATGATCATATGTTGGTGCCTGTTCTTCTTCTTCTTTTTTCTTTTTTTAAACACTTTATTTCAATTTAATTTTTGTTGATCTTCCTGAAACCACCTTTTACATATTAATAAAAGGGTGTAAGGTTAGAACCATGATAAGGGCCTAAATTCTGCAAAGGCACAGATATAGTTAAAAATAAAAATAGTGATAATAACCAGCCATTATCTGTTAGTTTGCTTTCTTATAATTGCTACTCATTAGTAACATAGCTGATGGTCATAAAGACTCTTAACTTTCTTTTTTTTGTTATTTATTTATTTTTTATTTAGGCATATTATGGGGGTACAGATTTTAAGATTTCAATAAATGCCCATTTCCCCCCCTCCCCCCAAAAGTCTGAGTCTCCATCATGACCATCCCCCAGATGGTGCACATCTCACTCATTATGTATGTATATACCCGCCCCCCTCCCCCCTCCCACCTGCCCAATACCCTATTACTGTAGCACCTATGTGTCCACTTAGGTGCTACTCAGTTAATACCAGTTTGCTGGAGAATATATCTGGTGCTTGTTTTTCCATTCTTCACTTAGTAGTATGGGTTCCAGCTCTAACCAGGAAAATATAAGGTGTGCTATATCACCATTGTTTCTTAGAGCTGAATAGTACTCCATGGTATACATATACCACATTTTATTAATCCATTCTTGGATTGATGGGCACTTGGGCTGTTTCCACAGCCTTGCAATTATGAATTGTGCTGCTATAAACATTCGAGTGCAGGTGTCTTTTTTGTAGAGTGTCATTGGATCATTTGGGTAGATGCCCAGCAATGGGATTGCTGGATCAAATGGTAGATTCACTTGTATCGCTTTAAGGTATCTCCATATTGCTTTCCACAGAGGTTGAACTAGTTTGCAGTCCCACCAGCAGTGTAGGAGTGTTCCTCACTCTCTGCAACCATGCCAGCATTTATTGTTTGGAGATTTTTGGATAAAGGCCATTCTCACTGGGGTTAAGTGATATCTCCTTGTGGTTTTGATTTGCATTTCCCTGATGATTAGAGATGTTGAGCATTTCTTCATATGTTTGTTGGCCATTCTTCTGTCTTCTTTAGAAAAGTTTCTGTTCAAGTCCTTTGCCCACTTTTTAATGGGGTTATTTGATTTTTTCTTCCTGATTTTCATGAGTTCTAAGTATATTCTAGTTATCAGTCCCTTATCAGATGCATAGGATGCAAAATTTTCTCCCATTCTGTAGGTTGTCTGTTTACTTTCATGACTATTTTTTTGGCTGTGCAGAAGCTTTGTAGTTTGATCATGCCCCATTTATTTATTTTTGTTGCTGCTGTGATTGCCTTTGGGGACTTCTTCATAAACTCTTTGCCCAGGCCGATGTCTAGGAGAGTGTTTCCAACATTTTCCTCTAGAGTTCTAATAGTTTCATACCTTAGGTTTAAGTCTGTTATCCAGCATGAGTTCGTTTTTGTGAGAGGTGAAAGGTGTGGGTCCTGTTTTAGCCTTCTACAGGTGGCTATCCAGTTTTCCCAGCACTATTTATTGAAAAGGGATTCTTTTCCCCAGCGTATGTTTTTGTCTGCTTTGTCAAAGATTAGATGGCTATATGAGGATGGTTTTATATCAGGATTCTCACATCTGTTCCACTGGTCAATATTCCTGTTTTTGTGCCAGTACCATATTGTTTTAATGACTACAGCTTTGTAGTATAGTTTGATATCTGGCATATTAATGCCTCCCATTTTGTTTTTGTTGCCTAGAATTGCTCTTGATATTCGGGGTCTTCTTTGGTTCCATACGAAGCGTAAAATTCTTTTTTCTATATCTGTGAAGAATGCTGATGGGATTTTAATAGGTATTGCATTGAATCTGTAGATCAGTTTGGGTAGTATAGACATTTTGATGATATTGAGTCTGCCGATCCACGAGCATGGTATGGATTTCCATCTGTTTACATCCTCTGCTATTTCCTTCCTCAGTGTTTCATAGTTCTCCCTGTAGAGGTCTTTTACCTCTTTGGTTAAATATATTCCTAGGTACTTTAATTTCTTTGTTGCTATTGTGAAGGGAATTGAGTCTTTGATTTGGTTCTCAATTAGATTGTTGTTGGCGTATATGAATGCCTCTGATTTCTGTGTATTAATTTTGTATCCTGAGACTTTACTAAATTCATTGATCAGTTCCAGGAGTTTCTTGGTTGAATCTTTGGGGTTTTCTAGATACAATATCATATCATCAGCAAACAGTGAAAGTTTGAACTCTTCTGCCCCTATTTGGATACCTTTGATTCCATTTTCCTGTCTGATTGGTGTAGCCAAGACTTCCAGCACTATATTGAACAGAAGTGGAGATAGTGGGCAGCCTTGTCTGGTTCCAGTTCTAAGTGGGAATGCTTTCAATTTTTCCCCATTCAGTATGATGTTGGCTATGGGTCTGTTATATATGGCTTGTATGATTTTTAGGTATGTCCCTTCTATGCCTATTTTCTTAAGTGTTCTTATCATGAAAGGGTGTTGAATTTTGTCAAAAGCTTTTTCTGCGTCTATTGAAAGAATCATGTGGTCTCTGTTTTTGCTTCTGTTTATGTGGTGAATTGCATTTATAGATTTACGTATGGTGAACCATCCCTGCATCCCTGGGATGAAGCCCACTTGGTCGTGGTGGATTATTTTTTTGATAAGTGTCTGGATTCGGTTAGCTAAGATTTTGTTGAAAATTTTTGCATCTATATTCATTAGGGATATTGGTCTGTAGTTTTCTTTTTTTGTTGCATCCTTTCCTGGTTTTGGTATCAGAGTAATATTCGCTTCATAAAAGGTGTCGGGGAGGTTTCCGTTCTTCTCGATGTTGTGGAATAGTTTCTGCAAGATAGGTACTAGTTCTTCTTTGTAAGTGTGGTAAAATTCAGGTGTGAAGCCATCTGGACCGGGACTTTTCTTTTTAGGGAGATTTTTAATAGCTGTTTCTATTTCAGCTGTTGAGATTGGTCTGTTCAGGGAATCTATTTCTTCCTGGTTGAGCCTAGGGAGGCTGTGTGTTTCTAGAAATTTGTCCATTTCCTCCACATTTTCTAGTTTGTGTGCATAAAGATTTTTGTAGTATTCATAAATTGTATCTTGTATCTCTTTGGGATCAGTTGTGAAATCTCCTTTTTTATTCCTGATGGAGCTTATTAGAGATTTCTCTTTTCTGCTTTTCGTTAGCTTAGCCAATGGTGTGTCAATTTTGTTTATTTTTTCAAAGAACCAACTTTTTGTTTTATTAATCTCCTGAATAGCTTCCCTGTTTTCAATTTCATTTAGTTCTGATTTGATCTTGTTGATTTCACTTCTTCTGCTGGGTTTGGGGTTGGTCTGTTCTTCTTTTTCCAGCTCTTTGAGTCGTTTCATTAGATTGTCTATTTGTGATCTTCTTGCCTTTTGGTTATAGGCATTTATGGAGATAAACTTTCCTCTCAGAACTGCTTTAGCTGTGTCCCAGAGGAGTTGATAACTTGTCTCTCCATTGTCGTTTTCTTCATAGAACTTTTTTATTTCCGTCTTGATTTCTTCATTTATGAAGTAATCATTTAGTAGGAGGTTGTTTAATTTCCACGTGTTTGTGTAGAAATGTGAGTTTCTGTTAGGGTTGATTTCTAGTTTTATTCCACTGTGATCTGAGAAGGTACATGGTATGATTTCTATTTTTTTAAATTTCTTGAGATTTTCTTTGTGTCCTAGGATATGGTCAATCTTAGAGAATGTCCCGTGAGCTGATGAGAAGAACGTATATTCAGTGGATTTTGGGTAGAATGTTCTGTAGATGTCAGTCAGACCCAATTGTTCTAGAGTTTTGTTTAAGTCCATTATTTCTTTATTAATTTTCTGTTTGGAGGATCTGTCTCGTGCCGTCAGTGGGGTGTTGAAATCTCCGGCGATTATGGAGTTGCTATTAATCCATTTGCTTAGCTCCAGTAAAGTTTGCTTTATGAATCTGGGTGCACCTAAGTTGGGTGCATATATATTTAAAATTGTTATCTCTTCTTGTTGGACTGTGCCCTTCACCATTATATAATGACCCTCTTTGTCTTTTACTACTTTTGTTGGTTTAAAAACTAAATCATCTGAAATTAGAACTGCCATACGAGCCTTCTTTTGGCTTCTATTTGCTTGGAATATTGATCTCCACCCTTTTATTTTTAGTCTATATGCATCCTTGCAGGTTAGATGTGTTTCCTGAAGACAGCATATACTTGGCCTGTATTTTCTTATCCATTCAGCCAGCCTATGTCTCTTGAGTGGAGAGTTTAAGCCATTCACATTTATTGAGAGAACTGATAGGTAAGGTAGATTACTGATCATTCTGTTGGGTTGGATGTTGTTGCTATGATTTCTGTCTTGAGCCATTGTAATATCTGGCCTTTAATATCTTTGGGTTTTGGTTGTTTTTATATTCGTGGGTTATTATTATGATGTTCCGTGCATAACGCTGTTTTAAGTACTTCTTGTAGGGCTGGTCTTGTCTTGGTGAATTCTCTGAGCCTTTGCTTGTCTGAGAATGTTTTTATTTCTCCTTCATATACGAAGCTTAGTTTTGCAGGGAATAATATTCTAGGCTGGGCATTGTTTTGTTTCAAAAGAGTGAGAATGGGGCCCCAGTCTCTCCTTGCTTGTAAAGTCTCATTAGAGAAGTCTGATGTTATTCAAATTGGCTTTCCCTTGTATGTTACTTGCTTCTTTTGTCTTACAGCTCTTACAAGGGCCTCTTTAGTTGATACTTTGGTCAGTCTGATGACTGCATGTCGTGACGTCTTCCTGTTTGCGTTGAATCTCCCAGGGGTCCTCTGAGCTTCTTGAACTTGTATATCAATATTTTGAGCAAGGCCTGGGAAATATTCCTCTATTATATCTTCAAACAGCTTGTCCAACCCTTGAGTGTTGTCTTCTTCCCCTTCTTGTAACCCTATGACCCTCACATTAGGTTTCTTCACATAATCCCACAGCTCTTGTAGGCTTTGCTATTTTCTCTTGTTTCTCTGCTCTATTTCTGTGACTGATTTATTTAATTGGAGGGTGTTATCTTCAAGCTCTGATATTCTTTCTTCTGTTTGATGTACCCTGTTCTTGAGACTTTCCATTGTATTTTGTAGTTCCTTCAATTGATTCTTCATTTCCAGGAGTTCGGTTACACTTTTCTTCATTGTGTTTATTTCTTTTCCCATATCCTGGAGGCTTTTTGTGGTTTCTTTATGTTGGTTATTGAGCTGTTGTTTCAGCTCGATGAGTGTTCCTATGATCCACATACGAAATTCCTCTTCTGTCATATTGGTTGCCTGATTTTGGTTGGTGTCCGTTTCTAGGGCTGGTGCTCCTCTTTGGGGGTGTGTTTTCCGTTTGGTTCTTCATATTTCCTGAGTTCTTTCGCTGATTTCTTCCCATGTCGATCAGTTGTTGTTTCTTTCCTTTAGGTTTTTGTTTGGGTATTCACACACCTTGTTTATTTTCTGAGGCATTAGGTGGTGTCTGTGGGTGAGATTGGACCACTCCCTGTATATTGAGTCAGTGGGTGCCGTGGAAAGGCTGTGCAAGATGCTGTCCCTGTCAGTAGGTGGCGTTTGCTTGGAGGAACAGGCTATGCTGTTGATTTTGTGTCCTGTTATCAGCTCTTGTTCTGGGCGGAGCTGGGTTGGGTAAGCCTGCCCTCAGGCTGTTAGCAGGGGTCAAAGTTCTGTTTTCTGCTTCCAGGGGAAGTTGTCAGGGTGGGGCTGGAATGGTCCCGCTCAGCCAGAAAGTCTGGGTGTGGGGTTGGGGCTGTCTGAGACTCGCAGTCTGGAGCGGGCCTCGCTTCTTTCCACCCTCCCCAAGTGCGCAGCTACTCCTGCGCCTCTGCCAGCAGGCCAGACCAGAAGCCACCAGGCCTTCCGGGACTGTGATGTCGGCGGGGAGGTTCCCTGCACAGGAACGCCACCTGGGTTGGGTGCACGGCCTCCTCCTGGGAGGAGGGTTGCCCTCTAGGATGCCGATCCACCTCTGGAGGCACACACACCTCAGTAGGCTGTTCTCGTATAACCCTTCTGTGCCCTGGGCAATGCTAGCCCTCGGTGCAGGGGATCTGGTCTGCAGGTCCGACCTCTGGGTCTCAGAGTTCAAACTGTATCCCCACCAGGGAGAGGATTTCCGGTCCCAATTCACCCACAGGGAGCCCAAGCTGGGTCTATGTCTCTCAGCCTCTGAGTTGGCACTGTTCTCCTGGGAACACTGTGCCAGCAGCACCTGGGAGGGCGGGCGGGTAGGGAGCTCACCTCTGAGTTCCCCTGAGTCAGCTGTAGGGTCCCAAACGGGAAGGTCCCATTCCCTGGAGGTGCCTCTGGCTGGTGGCTGTATTGTCTCTCTGGGCAGCCGCGGGTAGGGTCAGCAGAGGGGAGGAGGAGGCAATATGGTGCCTGCCGCACAGCTCGGGTCTGTGCACACGGAGGTGCCTGGAGGAAGTTGGGAACCCGGTGCCACGTCTGCTACAGGCTCACTGCTGGCTGGCGGTAGCGGTCTCTGGGCTGGTGTCCGCAGGTCTCTCCACCCGCTGGGGAGCCCACCAGCAGTCCCAAATGCAGGGGAGGGGAAACAACAAATCCACCTACCCTTGCCGCTGGTCTCCGGGCTGCTCCGGTGGTCTCAGCCTCCAGTTCTCCTATGCAGCCTCCTCCCGTGGAGTCTCCCGGGGTCTCAGGTACCCCTCTTTGCGGCCCTTGTCCGCTGTATGCTCGTCTTCTTGCTTCTTTCCTCTAATTTCTGCTAGAATCTGTCTTTTCTGCAGAGACACTCTGGCGGTGTTATTCGTCTGCCATCTTGCTCCACCTCCAAGACTCTTAACTTTCTCAATTACTCAATTACTCCCTTAGATAACATCATCCTTGTGAAATCTAAGGCTAATTTTTGAGATATTCCAGGCCCTGAAGTCCAATGGATTGGCTGAACACCCCCAGACCAGTGGCCCACACAAAGAAACTGACTCAACTGATATCTCAACTCCCACCCAGGACCTGATTCACCTGAGAAGACAGTTTCCACACTCCTATGACTTTGCTCTGAACCCAACCAATTTCCTAATCCTTTGCCTGCCAAACTCTCTTTAAAAACCCTTTCTCCTAAATTCTCAAGGAGATGGATTTGAGAAACTCCTCCTATCGCCTGTGGTGCCCTGCAATATTAAACTCTTTCTCCACTGCAAGCCCAACTGTGTCTCAACTGTATTGGCTCTTCTCTGTGCAGCAGGCAATACAGCCTGGTTGGGCAGTAACATTCCTACATACTTAGCTTCCCCCTATCCTCTGGCTTCATTTAAGGTTTTCTCTTTGTCTTTGTTTTTTTAGGTTTCAATATGATATGACAAGATGTGTTTTTTGTGTTTGTTTTTGGTTTGGGGGATGTATTTATCCTGCTCCGTATTCTCTGAGCCTACTGACTCTGTGGTACAGTGTTTGTCATTCATTTTGGAAAGTTCTTGGCCATTATGATTTCAAATATTTTTTCTGCTTTTTTTTTTTTTCTCTTGCTGGTAAACCAATTACATATATGTTACACAGTTACAGACATGAAACTGTTCCAGCTATCAGATCTAAGAGTCTCTTGGAAGAGTCCATGGGGTTTTCTAGGTATAATATCATATCATCAGCAAAGAGCAAGAGTTTTATTTCATTTGCCCCCACTTGAATGCCCTTAATACCCCTCTCTTGCCTGATTGCTATCTCTAGCACTTAAAGCACTATGTTGAATAGGAGAGGAGATAGTGGGCATCCTTGTCTAGTTCCGGATCGAATGGGGAAAGATTTCAGTTTTTCCCCATTTAGAATGATATTGGCAGTGGGTTTGTCATAGATGGATTTGATAAACTTAAGGTATGAGCTGTCTATGCCTATTTTGTTAAGAGTTTTTATCATAAGTGAGGCAACACAAGATATGGAAAATGGGCCCCACATCTACTCCACATCAAATTGGTACTGACTGATTAAAACTATGGTTCTCAAATGCTGGTAATGTTCACCAGGGATTGGGGGTGGGGGAGAGACCCACATCTTAGGGATGTGGTGAGCATTTTGGAGGGTAAGGGCATAACTCTAACCCTTCTTAGGGAGAGGCAAAGATATACAATGTAACCAAAATGTAAAAAAAAAACCCAAAAAACAAACGTACAAAAAAACACACTTTTTTACTGTGTGGTGGGCAGGTGGGAGGGGGAAGGAGGAGAAGGGTGTATACTTACATAATGTGTGCGGTGCGCACCACCGGGGGATTGGACATGCTTGAATCTCTGGGACGTCGGGGGCAGGGAGGGGTGGCAGGGGCAATATATGTAACCCTAACAATATTTGTACCCCCATAATATGATGAAATAAAAGGGAAAAACAAAAACTCTTCCACAGTTCCTTGAGGTTCTGTTTTGTTTTGTTTTGGTTTGGTTTAGGTTTTGGTTTTAGTTCCGTTTTCTCATAAGCACAACATAAGCATTTTTAATTTTATTACTTCGTTAACTTTAATATAAAATGACAGAAAACTAGAGTCACACTCAATTGAGGTTTATTAAGCCAAGATTTTGAGGATGTGTCGGGAAGAGCACAGCCCACAAATTATCTGTTGTGGACTGGGCTCTCCAAAGAAGAAGTTGGGAACTCCACATGTTAAAGAGAGGAAAGAGGGCACAGGAAAAAGGGGATGGGTGAAAGAGGTGAGCAGTGAGGCAATTGATTGTATTTTTGTGAAGTTCTATATGATGCTCAGTGAGTCTACATAGACAAAATGAAAAAAGAAGGTAGAGGAAATAGTCAATGTTGTGATCGTCTCAGGGTGGGTAAATGAATGATTATATCTCTTCCTTGGTTTGCATCTGTAAAGATAAACTTAGAATCAACATTCAAGAGATGATTTAGGCTACCGTTGTAAGGTTATAATTGACATGCACTCTGGCCAGCACAGTGGCTCACTCCTGTTATCCTAGCACTGTGGGAGGCAGAGGTGGGAGGATTACCTGAGCTTAGAATTTCTAGACTACCCTGAGAAAAAGTGACATCCTGTCTCTACCAAAAAACATTGGAAAAAAAATACAAATAAAAACCAGCTGGGCATTGTGGCACTCACCTGTAGTCCCAGCTACCTGGGAGACTCAGGCGGAAGGATCACTGAGAGCCCAGGAGTTGGAGGTTGCAGTGAGCTACAATGACACCACTGCACTCTACCCAGGGCAGCAGAGTGAGACTCGGTGTCAACAACAACAACAACAAAACAAACAAACAAAAAAACAAGGCAACAGAGCACCCCTCCTCACAACCCTTCACCCCTTAAAAAAACAGAAAATGAAAAAACTAATTGACATGCATTCATTTTCTAGAAGCTGTATATCTTGAAGGGATTTTCATAAGGGTTGAAAGAAATAAGAAATATTTTATCCCAAAATACATTTTTTTGACATATTTTGAGATAGCTGTGGGCAAACAGGAATAATGCTCCAAGGCTGTCTAGGTGGAGAGGCTGGAGGAGAAATTTGTATCTGTAGAGAATCTCTGTTCAATGCAGCCAGGCCTTGCCTATCTGATCTAGAACAGGTTTGTTGAGAGCCTGGCACTCTTAAAGTTCTGAATAAAAACATTTCTTTGAGGGCTGTTATCCTGAGGCTTGTCTGCATCACAAAACCATCTTGCCAGCCTGGCTGCTTTTTCAATCCCATATCCTTTCTACCAAATAAATAAATAAAACCTGTTTAGTCATTTTCTAAGCCTCTTCATTTCTTAAAAGAGGGTCCCTGCACCTCATTGTGGAGAGGATGGCACTGCTTGTGTGCTTCAGTTCTCGGGCTCAGTTCCCCCTTTAGACTTAATAAATTTTAGAGGGTACTGAGATTTTTATTTTTCCTACAGAGATTACTGTACATTGTGGCTTGTCTCTAATTACCAGACTTCCTTTTTTTTAACTTAAAACATTCTAAGCCTGTAGACAAAGCTTTATTTTTTAACCAATTACAATCAAAGACTTCCTGAACCCACCTATAACTTATAAGTCCCCCTTCCTTCAAGATATCCCATCTTTCAGGCCAAACCAATGTATATCTTCCATGTATTGATTTATGTTTTTGTCACCCTAAAAGGTGTAAAACGAAACTGTAACCTGGCTGCGTTGGGTGCATTTTCTCAGGAACTCTCGAGACTGTTTTCTGGGCTATAGGTCACACATATTCAGCTCAGAATAAATCTCTTTAAATTATTTTACAGAGTTTTGAGTTTTTTCCATTAGCAGATTAAATCTCCACCTTTAGATGGCCTGTGTCTCTCAGCTCTGACTTTCATAATTGTTTCTTCACAGCTTCCATTCTCCTGCTATCTATTCCTTTCCCTGACTGTAGAATTTGTAGTTTGTTTCTGACATCCTGGAGGACTTTGGCCACCTGACTGAGCCTTGAGCCAAAGATTAAGTCTGGGTATAATACTGGACAAATTTGAAAATGATTGATGCCCAGCTCTGGTAGAGGTTCTGCTTTTTTTTTAATAGGACAAGCCAACCATAGGAGCAGGGGTCTGCCAGCATAAACTGGTTACTGCCAAGATGAAGCCCAAAGCTGACAGCTCATAGGAGACCGTTTGCCTCATTTTAATGCTAAATATCATGCCCAAGGGTGGAGATTTAACATTATCCTCAGATGGGCAGCTGCCAACAAAACTCTACCTCTATATGCTATAGTTTCATTGCTGACATCAAACTTGTTCTACCCTTTAAAAGCTTCCCAATATTTTATTTGGAAATCCAGTCTGGCTGCTCCTTAACCAGCATTCTCTTCCTTTTGTTCAATCAGAAGACCTTCTCATTAAGCCTTGCCTGTATAATAAATTCCTTTTTTGATCCTGAAACAATTTCTGTTGACCCAGGAATCAAGAACTATGAGGCAACACCCTGACAGCTGTTGACTATGTTTTTCCCCTCTTTGATGACACAGACGGGCTAGGGGGAGGGGCTTTCAGTGAAAGGAATTTCCATTTCTCAACTGGGATAATGCTCTGCCAAATATCCTCCCTGCCTTCTATGGTAGTCCTTATGGAGAAGACCCTGTATTTATTTCAGTGATTACTCTTCCCCTCTGCCTACCATAGCCAGGAGGGGATTTTTTTCTTGGATCTCATCTGTGAGAATCTAGTGGGGTTCTGGTAGGTAAATCTCATGAATGTAATGAGCTTCTTTCTAAAACACCAGGTCCCAGGAATTTATCACTCTGCTTTTTATTCATGTTCAGCAATTTATCAATATTACATTTCTACCAGTTTATGGCTTCTGAGTTCTTATCAATTTATGATTTCTGCTGCAGTGAAGCTGATCTTGACTGTATCTCTTTGGATTTGACTGTCTCTTCAGATTTTGGAGTAGCAATTTTTCCTGCTATACCAGTGTTCTGATGGTTCCAAAAAAAGTTGTTGACCACTTTTCCCATCTTTATCTTGTTATAAAGAGGGAAATGACAACTTTCAAGCTTTTTACATGGCAGGGATGGGACTGAGACAGATATTTCACTTAAGGTAATCATCTCCAGTTCCTTCCAAGCTGCTGCAAAAGACATTTCATTCCTCATTCCTTTTTATGGTTGAGTACTACTCCATGGTATGTGGGTATATGTGCATGCGTTCATGTGTGTGTGTGTGTGTGTGTGTGTGTGTGTGTGTGTGTGTATCACATTTTCTTTATCCACTCATCAATTGATGGGCACTTAGGTTAGTTCCATATCTTTGCAACTGTGACTTATGCTGTGATAAACATTTGGGTGCAGGTATCTTTTTTACAAAATGACTTCTTTTCCTCTGGATAGATACCCAGTAGTAGAATTGCTAAATCAAATGATGGGTCTGCTTATGGTTCTCTGAGAAATCCCCACTCTGCTTTCCATAGCAGTTGTGCTATTTTACATTCCCAACAACAGTGTATAAGTGGTCCTTTTTGCTGCATCTGTGTCACCATCTATTGTTTTTTGCCATTCTAATAATAGCAATTCTGACAGAGGTAAGGTGGTATTTCATTGTGGCTTTATTTTGTACTTCCCTGATAATTAGTGATGTTGTGCATTTTTTCATGTTTCTTGGCTATTTGTCTATATTCTTTTGAGAAAAATATGTTTATGTCTTTTGCCCACTTTTTGATGTAGTTATTTTGTTTTTTTCTTGCTGATTTGTTTGAGTTCTTTGTAGGTTCTGGATATTGGCCCTTTTTCAGATGTATGGTTTGTGAATATTTTCTCCCATTCTGTAGGTTATTTATTTATTCTTTTCTTTATTTCCTTTGCTGTGCAGAATCTTTTTAGTTTAAGTTACATTTATTTATTTTTGTTGTTGCTGTATTTGCTTTTAGTGTCTTACTCATTAATGCATTGCCTAGGCCAATATCTAGAGGAGATTTTCTAATTTTTTTCTTCTAGAATTTTTATGGCTTCAGATCTTATATTTAAGTCTTTATCTTGAGTTAACTTTTGTATTAATATATGGTGAGAGATAGGAATCCAGTTTCATTCTTCTTCATGTGGCTGTCCAGTTTTCCCAGCACCATTTTTTGCAATAGGGCAACCTTTCCCAGTGAATGTTTTTGTCTACTTTGTAGAAAACCAGTTGGTTGTATAGCAATTTTATTTCTTGGTTCTCTATTCTGTTCCATTGGTCTATATATTTACCTTTATACCAGTGCCTTGCTGTTTCAGTTACTATATCCTTATAGTATAATTTGAAGTGAGGAAATAATGACTCCAGATTTGCTCCTTTTGCTTAGGATTGCTTTAGCTATTCAGGCTTTCTTTTGGGTTTCATATAAAGTTTAGAATTATTTTTTCTAGGTCTGTGAAAAATGACATTGGTATTTTGATGAGAATTGCATGGAATCTGTAAATCACTTTGGCAGTAAGGACATTTTAACAATGTTCATTCTTACAATCCATGAGCACAGGATGTTTTTTCATTTTTATGTATCATCTTTGATTTCTTTCATCAGTCTCATAGTTATCTTTGTAGAGATCTTTCACCTCCTTGGTCAAGTTTATTCCTAGATATTTTAATTTATTTGCAGCTATTGTAAATGTTATTAAGTTCTTGGTTTAACTCTTAACTTGATTGTTATTAGTATATAGAAATGATATCAATTTGTGTACATTGATTTTGTATCTTGAGACTTTCTTGAACTTATTTACCAATTCTAGGAGTCTTTTAGTGGAGTTTTTAGGGTTTTCTAGATATAAGTTCACATCATCAATGAACAGAGATACAGACTTCTCACTTCTGTTGAAAAATCTGAAGTTCTTACATTAGTCTGTTAACACTTAGTTGTATCTTGAAATCCCAAGTTCTCTACGTTTGCCTACATCTTTATCTCACTTATTAATGAAACTCAGTTTTGTATTAATAGTAGGTCTCTAAAACCATTGAGTTTGAAACTTCCAAAATGGTAAATGATGCATACAAATTAATCTTGTTCTTTATGTATAATTACAAAAGAAGTGACTAGAGATCTGTTTTGAAAAGTGTCTGTACAAATTTCCAGGTATTTTTTATCACTAGCATGTTCAAGCTGGCAATTGTTTCTCAATTCATCGCCTACTTGGACCAACACAATGCCTCTCACCACTTTCCACCCTCTCCACATTCTTGCTTTTTTGAAATCTAAGCCCTAGTTAATGGGTAATAAATTCAGTGGAACCAGTATATGTATGATAAAATTTTAAATTATGGACACATTTTTCTGTAAAATATACTATATAGTGGCTGAGGGTTTAGAAAAATATTAAAACACTACTTAACTTCTGGTGTGGTATAGGCCAAGATAGTTTTGAAGCTGTTTATTTTTTTATTTTTTTTTTTTTTGAGACAGAGTCTCGCTTTGTTGTCCAGGCTAGAGTGAGTGCCGTGGCGTCAGCCTAGCTCACAGCAACCTCAAACTCCTGGGCTCGAGCGATCCTTCTGCCTCAGCCTCCCGAGTAGCTGGGACTACAGGCATGCGCCACCATGCCCAGCTAATTTTTTATATACATATCAGTTGGCCAATTAATTTCTTTCTATTTATAGTAGAGACAGGGTCTCGCTCTTGCTCAGGCTGGTTTCGAACTCCTGACCTCGAGCAATCCGCCCGCCTCGGCCTCCCAGAGAGCTAGGATTACAGGCGTGAGCCACCGCGCCCGGCCGGCTGTTTATTAAAAAAATAAAACAAAATCTCATTTTTATAAAAAATAATTTTAAATTAGAAAGAAGCACAATTTGCACACAGGCTTTCAGAACTTTTTAAACTTTGGGATACATATTAGATGTATCGGTAGGTAGAGATAGATAGATAATAGATAGACAGATAGATGAAGTTAACTTATCCAAGTTATGTTACTTTTTCTGGGAGGAAGTGAATAATTAATTTTCTTCACTTTTCCTTTTATTAGACCAAGTGCTATCTCATTTCTTTCCCATATTTTGAAATTAGGTTATAATACATTAAATAACAATAAAAATGAACCAGTGATATATGAAATTAAGATGTTAAATATGATTAATTTCATTAAATGTATAATTTATTTTAATTTCCTTATCTTCCCAACTCAATCTAATATAATATCATTTATAAATAATTCTGCCAATATTTTAATGATTATTGACATATGAGAATTTGACTATGGAGAAATTTATAAGTCTACACAGTGGTCTGTGTAACTGGAAAACTTCATTGACCACCTTCCTTTATGGTGTTACCTACCATTTATTTTATGGTCTAAGTTTCAAGTAATATGATTCATTTTTTTCAAGATAGAAATATTTCAACTGGCAATGATATTGTCACAACTAAAACTGAGTTGCTCATGGATTCAGAAAATAGGCTGTCATATATTGTGACTGTCTGAATATTTCAAGAAATCAAAAAAATTGAGCATGTATCCCACCCACTACAATATGTTTGAATGGTGCAATGTTTGACATGTGCAGAAAATTAATTAGATAAAACTGTTTACTATTAATTTGGATATTTTGGCTTATTAGAAATCTACTTAAAATGATAAAAAATATTAAAATTCAACTATAATTATTTTAAAATAAATATACAACTTTACTGTTATTCTACTGATTTTATCAATCCATTTTGACATTGGGTTGACACATCCTTAGGCTATTTTCTAATTTTTTTCTAATAAAATAGGCACTGCTGCAATAGAGCAATATAGCTGGTGTTTTAGTTCTATGTATAGAGATGAATTATTTCACACACTTGGATGAATTTCCTTCCTCCCCAACACATATACTCCTACAATCTACCCCATGATAACTTTATTGTAAACTGAGAGGTTAAAATGTAATTGAGATCTGGGCCCTTATATGACATGCTCACAGCAACCTTCATGAAAATTTTATTTGTTAAGAGTGACTTACTTAGACACAGTAATCTGAGACAAAGACATTTTGAATCTATCTTCTCACATCACCCCACCTTTTAGCAAATACAGCTAGGAAAAGAGTGAAACCAACTGTAAAATATAGAAAATTACTAAATTACTTAATCTAAGAAATGTGTGTTTTCTTCATTTAATCTTTCAGAATCTTTATGTAAGTTCATTGTTAAGAGTTATTTTTCTAACAATAACCTCACATTTATATGTCTGCATTCCTGACCACAAACTCGCGACTTGCATATATAAAAGGCTTTGCCATTTAGAGGCTTGTCAGCTCAAACTCACTACTGCAAAATTTAACTCTTCCACATCATCTCCCAAAGTACATTTGCTTTCTAGCTAACCCAATTCTGTCAATTAGGTTTTTCCAGATGCCTTTCTGGATTCTCTGTCTAGAAAAGTTGGAATCATGTATACAGCTTTCCTTTATAATCTTTCATATTCTCTATATCACTGAATCCTGCTATTTATTTAAAATAAGTTCTAGTTTGAGCCTTCTCCATATCTATCAGATGTGCCAGAAAAATTATCATGTTTGCTTCTACCTAGAAATTGCAACATCCTTAAGTTTACCTCCTTTCTTCTATTTTAGCTATGTTAACAATTTATTCAATCTAGCCTATGATATAAATATAATATG
This sequence comes from Microcebus murinus, assembly GCF_040939455.1. Lineage (NCBI taxonomy): Eukaryota > Metazoa > Chordata > Mammalia > Primates > Cheirogaleidae > Microcebus > Microcebus murinus. Next base: position 41,956,126 of record NC_134113.1, on the reverse strand, counting down.
ATATAATATAATATGATATAATATGAATAGCCTATGATATAAATATAAAAACTTTGGCAGTTTTTTTCACTTTACAGGCTATCAGAACAATTATTTTTTTAAAAAAATGTAGTCAAAAAACTTTAAATATTGAGTAAATATCAACTCTCTGGCACATTTTAGGAAAACATAATATTTTTCATTAAAACTTTAAATAGTTGCAAACAATGTAATGTTTACTTCCTGTGATAAAGGAAAAGCACATTTTAAAGCATGATTTAAATGTATTCAAGAAATTGGTATGCTATAACAATAATGAGTGAGATGTGCACTGTTTGACTTGTGGGGAAGGGGGGGTCAGGGCAATATATGTAACCTTAACATTTGTGCCCCCATAATATGCTGAAATAAAAAAAAAGAAATTGATATGCTATAACAATCTAATAAAAACCATTATCTATTCTGATAAATGAATAATTTCATCATTAAAGGTAGGGAATTTTTTACCTACTATATTTCTGAGTTTACATATCTTTCTGAGTTTTTGTGTAGTCCTAATAGATATCTCTGGCCAGTTTGACTACATAGAAAACACCGGCTTTTCTTTGCTAAAATATTTTAATTACATATATAATTGTTTTATGGTATTAGATATTGTCAAACTGATAACAAACTGATTTTCCTTTCTTTATACATGATATAATCTTTCTCCTAAATACACAAGGTTTTATTTCCTTTTCCTTTATACTCAAAGGCATTACTTTGACAGGGTTATGTCAATTTGTGGATCATTCTGTGTTGATTCATTCGTGTATAAACTGTGACATTGCTACATTTTGTTTCCTGTGGGATATATTTTTTTTTCAGTCAGTGGCATTTAAAAATTATCTTTCTGTTGAATTGCTTTGATTTTCTTTTTGGAGATTTTTACTTTAACTACCCAAGTTTATCACGGCCTATATTTTTTACATTTAACACTTTAACTGAAATCTATTTGATTTTTAAAAATTTATTTTAAAATATTAAAATTTTATTTATTTAGATTTTATATATCTTAGAGAATTATCCATGGTTACTTATGTTTCTTCCAATTCAGTCTTTATTTCTTTATAATATAATATAACCATGTTTTTTCTTACTTTTGAAAGCAATAGACTCTTAAAATTTTATTTATATCATAGGCTATCTGAATAGCCTATGATATAAATATAATATGATATAATATGAATAGCCTATGATATAAATATAAAAACTTTGGCAGTTTTTTTTCACTTTACAATAATACAAATAGAATTTCAATATTCCTTATAAAAGTTGACAAAACTATTTGAAGGGGGAATTCCTTACATTATGGCATCTTAATGTTTGACTTTCTGCAATTCTAATTTAATTTATAAAGCCTAGAATGTGTATGTGTACAAAAAATTGCTCAGAACCCTGAAACTAGCATAATCAAATTGTTATTACAAAATAAAGCATTCAGGATGCATGAACTAAGGACCAAGGCAAAAGTTATCACTCAGAAAAACCACTAAGAGTCAAATGCACAAATTCCTTCAAATGATGATATCTCCAAGAATCTTTTCACACATGCTTATCATAGGTTATTGCTTTCAATGACGATTTATACGTTTTTAAATGTATATTCTGATTACAAACAGAACTAAAATTCATGAGATTTCCAAATCTGGAAATCACATTGACTATAATGCATCCATTCCAGTATATAATCCCCTTTTCTGGAATTAATTTCATTTTTATCTCATATAATCAATTTACATGAAGTCATATACCCCTCTCAGTTTGAACTGGTCTTCTTAATATATAGTCATAGCAACACAGATACCTTCATTTTTATATATATATAAAGTATAGCTATTAAATTCATTTCAAAGATATCAGATTTCTTCAAGTATTTTCATCATTATTAGTTATTAATGCAACTTTTTCCTGCTTCTGTTCTTGCCAACTTACGTCTATTCTCAAAAGAACAGTAGGACAGGCCTTTTTAAAACTGCAAGTCAAAACATGTCACTCTTTTGTTCAAAACCATTCAGTGTTTCCCCATCTCACTCAAAGTAAAAACAAAAGTCCTCTCTCTGGCCAAAATTCTACTACAAGATCCAGCTTCTCTTCATATTTCTAGTATTATCTCACTTGTTCACTCTACCACCAGGGGTAGCTTTATGGACATGCAACCTATGCCCAGTGCTCAAAAGGACCCCAAACTGTGTTTAATTCTGTTGTCACCATAATTAAATATTTAATATTTTTTGACTTTTTTATTTTGTGTAAATTATATAAACTGTCCTGCTGACCACATTACTATGTCTTATATATACTGGTCATTCTCCACCTTAAAACCTTTGTATTAGTTGTTGCATTTTCTGGAGTGCTGTGCTCACAGAAATGTGTATGACTTCCTTTCTTACCTCTGTGCAATGTTTGCTCAAATGTCAGCATGAGCACCTTCTTAAAAACTATATTATCTATCTTACCATCACCAGCCATTTCAAGTTTCAGATTCCTTCTTACTGTGCTTTATATTTTCTTTTATTCTACAAGTCTTACTTTTTTATAATTTACATATTTATTATGGTTTTGTTTTCCTTTGTTTTGTTTTGTTTTTTGTATCCCTCCATTTTTGTTTGTTTGTAGACCACACAAAGGTATAGATCTTTATTTTGTCCACTGACATATATTAACCACCTAGATAAGTGCCTGTTATGAGTAGGGGCTCAGTAAATCTTAGTTGGACAAATGAATCAATTCAGTCTACTTAACTGGGATTTAGCATTTGTAGCTTTACTCATATGTATCATGTATCCACAAATTCATAAACCACATTGCAAAACAAGTGCTGCCGTTTGGTCCCAATTTTGATGCCTATCGAAAAATTAAATAATTTAATTGGCTTTGAGAAGACTACTGACACAATTTTTTTCAGAGCTTGCAATATGCTCATTTAGCTTTGTAATCTCTCATAAGTTATGTTAATGCTTACATAACAATGTGGGAAAAAAATCACCCTTTCATGACGCTCTAAATTCCTTACTTGTGATGTGAGTGGAAATCTATGGAGCCAGATTGTCTGGGTTATATTCTGGCTGTACCATTATAAATGTGGGATGTTGAGGAGTTACTTCCTTTCTATGCCTTGATTCGTTCATTACATGTGAAATATGTATAACAATAGAGCTTCTTTATAGGGTTTTGTGAAGACTGAGTTCTTCAATACAGCACAATTTGAACAGGCACATACTAAACAAGAATATCCTAAACACTTTGCATATATTATATTCACTAACATCACATGTAAAATGGAATATCATTGTATGCTGTGTACTTCTTTGGTCCTTGTAACACTTCAAGATAATAAAGACCGGGCGCAGTGGCTCATCCATCTCTACTAAAAAAACAGAAAGAAATTAGCTGAACGACTAAAAATATATAGAAAAAAATATTAGCCCGGCATGGTGAAGCTTGCCTGTAGTCCCAGCAACTCAGGAGGCCGAGGCAGGAGGATCACTTGAGCTCAGGAGTTTGAGGTTGCTGTGAGTTAAGCTAATACCACGGTACTTACTCTAGCACTTATTGTAGCCCAGGCAACAGAGTGAGACTCTGTCTAAAAAAAAAAAAAAAAAAAAAGTTAATACAGTAAAGAAGTCAAAGTGAAAATTATAAAGAACTACACAAACATGTATTATCATGAATTCTACTTAATGATTATCATGGAATAATATTTCTTAAAAATGCTTTCAGGATGTAAAAAGAAGTCTCTTTACTATATTTTATTTCCTTTTTCTATGTCTTCCCTGTTTATCACTAAGATGATAGGTACATTTTGTGCATTGCTCTCTGGACATTATAAAGATAAGAAATTATCAAGCCTGTGTAATTCATATGAAGTGTATGATAATAAAGTATTTCTGTGAAACATGAATGGAGGAAAAGACTATTGTTTGGGAATTGAGGTTTGAAAACAAACACAAATTTCACAGGTAACCAATGGCTCCATGGGCCTGGAAAAATACCATTTCCTAGATTAAACAGGAGTATACAGGGCTAGCATATAGAAGCAGCAGAGAAGTATTTGTTAGAATTGTTAATAAAAAGAGCCATTTAAATTATTATTATACAGCTATGCTTATTAATACAGACAATTTAATTTAAAGAAATATCACACTTTGATCTCTCAGTTCTTTCTGTGCCTTTCTAGTGTGCATCACCAAGCATTTAATTGCAATTTAGTCACATGCTTTCTTTGGCTCTGATACTTTTTTTTTCCACTATCTCAGTTCTATGATAACATTGACTGATAATTGAGCATACAATTAAAAGAAAACTTACCCCACTTATTTTTTTCAACAAAGACCTCTTCTGTAACTCTGGAAGCCTGTGCAAACTGATAGTTTAAGTAGTAGAGCAAAGACTCTTATGAAATCTTATCAAGAGCTCACATTTCCAAAATCAGGATGCTGACAGAAACAGTCTTCCATTTCTTAGGGACCAAGAAGTGTCCCATTTTCCTAAACAACCATCTGGCATACAGGAGGGTGCTAGAGAAATCTGATCCAACTCTAAGGCCAGCTTAATTCTCAGTTGCAGAATAATTGATATCTGATTGGTCCTGAATAGAAAGTTACTCGGAAACTAAGCTGTGAACTTGTTCTGATGCACCTGAATAGAACCAGATTTCACAACTGAAGAACAAATTAAGCAGAAATTCAAACTGTAAACAAAACCAGAACAATTGATAGGTTTTTGTTTGTTTGTTTGTTTTGGTTATACAAGGATTTTGCACAAGCTAAAGACCAAGGGGCATACATTTGCCTTAAATATTTCACTATTCAACTTCACGGATAACATACAGACTAGTTTTAATATAATCTTATCTTTGCTATTAAGAACATATACATCATTGGGCAACATTTTATTTTCTCAGATTTTAGTTACTTGTTCTGTAAAATAATAGTGATGGATTTTTTTTATATTAAGTACACTAAAAATCTCATTTTAAATCTATCATAACAGAATTTTTATTTTGAAAAAAATGAGTCATTCATTAAGAAACAAAGAAATCATGATTTTTCATGGAAGTTACTAAGATTTATATTATTGGATTTTAAAAAAAAATGTAATACATTTTGATAAGACGATGATGTAATTACTTGGTAATAATCTTCAATAAACGAATGAGTTTCCCTTCCCTGCAAAAATAAAAGAATCAAGTTATTACATTTTTAAAAATGCTAAAGATTTTGAGGGAAGCAGAGGGAAAAGTTAGAATATAAATATGCATAAAAACAGAGAGCATGAAATGATTTTTATTGTTGTAGTCAAAGCTTTGGGCCACATGCACCAGAGGAATAATTCTGAACAAAGGTCACTCTACTCAAGTCAGCACAGCTATATGTTCTACATGGGAGTTTGGGGCCAAAACTTTGTACTAAATGTCTACACTGTACCTTCTAAAGAACTAGAGCAAAAACTGACTAAGGACTAAGGATCCTACTAGTTTTCCAAAGATACATACAAAATGCAGCATCATATGATTTAACCTGAATTATAATCATAGAAGTTTAGAGAGAAAAAGGTCACTGTGTGATGCTGTGCTTTAGTATAAACAATTAACCTATTTATGGGAGGTTCTTTTTTACCAGAACAATTTCATTTATTATAAATCCTCAATTTTGGAAATGCCACTTACTAATTCTACGATAATAAATGGGTCACATGAAATATCAGACTGCATATTTTAAGCACATCATTTCAGGATGATATCCATTATGATTTACTGGTGGACTTTCTTAGTATAAAAGAAAGCTAACTAAAGGCATAATCATTGAATTAATAATATAACATAATATCACCTAATAGGAGAAATAGAAAGATATTGATGAAAGAAAATCCATTTAAAATTAACTATGGTGAGGTTTCAAGACACATTTAACCTCTTTTGTGACTTTTAAAACTATTTTATATTTTACTTAAACTCAAGTACCTAAATTCTAGTATGTGGATTATGACAGTTCAGAGGCCTGTGAAATCCCTAAATAGCTTATATGGCTACCAAAAAGGGCTTTGGGGCCAAGATGTACTTTAGGTTGACATTCTGTGTAGTCATTTATATTATAATAAAATGGGTCTACAAAATATCCAGCAGACCAGAAAAAAAATTGATTTTTTTTTCAGAATAACATCTTTTTATCTCTTCTCATTCTCTTACCCTTTCAGGTTACTTACCTTGTTGCCACAATAAATAGCTTCTACCTCCTGCTAAGCTATGCTCAGTGGGGGCTTAGTAATGTCAGAAAACTAAACAAACAAGAACAAAAGAATGAAAGGGGAGCATTTTTATAAAAGAGGAAGAAATATCAGAAAGAAAAGGAAAAATAGATGCAGTTAGTCTATGGTAGTATTTTGCAACACATGACATATGTAAGGTGAATTCTATAAAATATTTTTATCTTGAGATAATCCATAAAATTTACCATATTCAAATAAGTATGGGAAATCTACATATGTCAACAGATTCTAAGGTATATTTGTACATCCAATACTCTAACTCATGAAGAGAAGAAACTTTTTTAACTTTGCTTAGCTATGTGATTCCAAAATGTGTTTGATCACCGACATCTTTCTACCATTTAATTCCTGTCAAACAGCTGCTCAAATCAGGGTTCTGCAAATCACACTTTGGGAAAACGTGGTTTGAGTTACATAGTCAAGTGTTGATTGTTCCCTTCCAAAATGAAAATTAAAAAGGGCTAAATATATTCAAAAGATAAACATTTTATATTTGCTTTTTTCATGCATATATTCATTCATTTAAAAAATTAAAAATAAAACAACTATCTGTGAGTTCATGTCAGTCAAACTAGAGGATTTTTTTTGCCACTTTATTCACTAGACAGTGCTTTCTTCCCTTGGATTGAAATGTAAAAATCATTCCAAGACTTCAAAATCTTGTGCATTTCCTTTTTCCCAACCAAACATACTGCCAACTAGGGTAAAGCTACAATCCATTGCTCCCACCTTTTTCAAGTATTCCACTGGTTTGGGGACCAAGAGAAGGAAGCATGGCTCACTTACAGAATGAGACTGACAGAAGAATTTTCACTGCTAAAGACAAATATCTGTGGATTCAACCAGTTAACCTTACCAACAGTGTGAGAAAGTGTTTTGATACCCTTATTTTTTCAGAGCAGAAATCTTGGACCTAGTGTGACTTCCAGTCATAAATGTCAGATTTCATTTGGAATAAGAAGAGAAGGATCTCCCTTGATCCTTTTTACAGAAATAAGACAAGCAAACTAGTATAATTGCTAAACAAATAAAGGCCTTCATTTTTACAGATGTGTGTTCTTATGTCTTAATTCAGGTATGCAGTCTATAGTAAGAATGGGATCCATTAACGTTGGCCTACAATACTGAGGAGAAACGTTTGTTTATATCATCTCTGCAACAGAAAGTATGGCCTGAAAAGGGTGAAATGTATTGCAAGCGTTTCTTTAAAACCTTCCCCACTCTTTTTGGGAATTAAAACCTGCATCGCTGCCTCAGGCCAGTGGTCAGGAAGGGCAGGGGAGTGTCTTTTGTGCTATGTACCACAGCATATGGCTCAATGGAACTGTTAAGGTGGAGGTCCAGAGGAAGTCACAGGATTATCTTCACTGGAGATGGTATAGATCAGAACCATCATCTCCAGTTTCATAAAAATAGAGTGAAGCTGAGAGCCCTCCCTTTATAAGTTCTGTATTTCTGCTTATAGTTAGAAAAATTGGTACTTTAAGATAGAAGTCTGCTGTTTTCCTCATTTGCCAGCAAATTAATGAACCTTCTTTTCCTTCTCCTTAAACCACTTGTCCTCATCCTTCTGATGCAGCCTTGGGGACAAGTGACGAACTTTCAGTAACATCTCCTTCACAGCAGAAAGCTCCATGTCGGGATAATCTTCATGGCAAGGGACTAGATGTAGTTACCATCTAATAAAAAGGATAGACATGTTAAACAAAGTTATAATACAATTAGATAAATGGAAATAGATACATATATAGAGTTGAAGAAGAAAATGTATGGATTAGAGACATCTGAACTGTTTCTAAAAATGATTAAAAAACAGGAACAATCAGACAGGAAACAACAGCATATTGTACATAGGGTACTATATGCATATAATCAAAGATACAAAGCGGCTGGAGATATGCAATTATAAAATTGAAGTGGTCAATTATGACAAAATTTTTAGGTGGGTGACTGTATTAACTATGATATTGTAATCAGGTGTCCTCAAACTATGGCCCGTGGGCCACATGCCGGCCACGTAGCACATTTATCCGGCCCTTCAGGAGTTTTTGCCCCAGCTGCCTGTCCTGCTTAGCAGCTGACTTGTCCCGGGCTCACAGTGTGCACTCTCCACTCTCCAATGGTCTGAGGGACAGTGAACTGTCCCTGTTTAAAAAGTTTGAGGACCCCTGCGTAATGCAACACTGAAAGTACATAAGTAGACTGAGAAGGGGGAATAATAACCTTATTGAAGGACATTTTGTTCTGGAAGCATCCATTAAATGTCCAGATAGTTAAAAGGGGTGGGAGAGGTAGAGGTGAGGTCTGGCCTAAAACTATAAAATTGGTAATTTACAGCATATAGGAGAAAACTAAAAAAACAAGAGATTAGATAACCCATATATGCAATGGGTGGGGAAAGACCTAGAACATCTTAACTTGAAAGGAATTAGGGAATATTAATTAATATTAATATTTGTAGGGAATATTATATCAAATTACATATGATTTAATATAATATATTACTTTAATGTCTTATTTTTCTATATGTGATACCATTTTAAACATGTCTAGACTTAAAAAATGGTCTTTTAGCATAATCACATAATTTAAATATTTGTAGAAAAAGAAAACATCTACTTTTCAAATAATTTATCAGTATTACTATTGAGTGCACAAAACCATGAATGTAACAGAAGTGTTTCTTTTATACTTGTTCTTCAACATAAATAGGGAAATTTCAATTTTTAAATCATAAATAGTCCTCCATTTCAGGTGATATTTTATGCAGAATATTTGATGAATAATATTGAATTGCTGTCCCTATATTAGTGTGATTTTTTTAGTGTTATTAATTAGGATAAATTCTCTTCCAGTTTTCAGGGTTACTGCACTATGAAATTATATATGACACTATTTATTTTAGGAGGGTAATATGACATAATGGAGATTACTGTGGACTCTAAAATTTGAAAAACTCAACTTCAAAAATTTTAGAGCTAGAGAACATATACTTAAGCCAGTTGTACTATACTCCATTTGTAAACACATAAAAAACAGCTTAAAAATAATTTATTTATTTACCATATAAAATCAATATACAATATTTTTCAAAACCTCCAGAAATTTCCCTCATTCCTCTTTCTGATCATTACTCACCCTCAAAGTTCCTAATTATTCTGACCTGTTTAACCATTAACTGGTACTGTTGGTTCTTGAAATTCATTTCAATGGATTGATAAGATACACCTTTTTGGTTAAATAAATAAATCATTTTATTGACATACTGTGGCATATTATGTCACTTAAAATTTTTTTATTTATGTACCAAAATAAAAATGTTTCCAAAACACTAAACGAAAAACCTTGTAGGACATGTTCAATAAAGTATTTTTTATAGAAATAAAAACACAACACAATGTATTTTCTACTGTAAATAGAAAAAAAGACCTTGAAGGCTACCAATATACACATTTTGGGAAGGGGGAAAAAGAACTAGGATTATGAGGAGTGGACAAAGTGTAGGCCCATCTATGTACAATGTTTTCATGATTTTTTATAAGGAGATGTATTGGTGCAATTAAAAATAATTAGGAAAAAGAAATAAAAGCAGCATGGTCAAGCCCATTGACGGTGAGGAAGTAAGGGGACTCTGAGCCCAGGCTGTGAGGGCTCAAGGATTTGCTGCAGTGATTGTAGAACTGATGAGTCTAAGAAGGGGCACGAGGGGTGAAATCAAGGGACAGAGTGGTGTTGGCCACCTGCATGGTGGAACTTTCTGCGTTAGACACCTCCTGCTCCCTTTATGGGAGGTTTTAATATAATACAAAGAAGGTATTCACAGCTGCAGAGCACAGCCTCTCCCTCCTCTACCGCGAATCCCGCTGTGATGCTTACAGTGATGAGCCTCTCCTGATGCCCGCAAAGTCTTGCCCCATTCCCGGATCCCGGATCCCGGATCCCCACCCCCAGGCGCAGACCCACAATTTCAGCCGCTACATCAGAACAAGGCATTCGTGGAAGGAGACCTGCGGCCTAAGGAAGAGCCTCCCAAGGCCAGGCAAGTAGACTACAGCCAGAGCCGCCGCAGCACAACACTCTGCACGGCAAACACGGCTGGGAGTAGAGGGTAGCTGTAATAGTGTATCCTCTTTTGTGTCCCAGTTCGTTTGCTCAGCATAATATTTATTACAATAATCCACGTTATTTTGCATACTAGGATTTTATTCTTTTTATAATTATGGAGTATTTTGCTGTTTGAATATGCCATCATGCGCTCGTTTTTCTGCAGATAGATTTTTGGTTTGTTTCCAGTTCGCAAATATTGTGAATAAACCTATTGTGAATATTATTTTGCACATGATTTTGAGGATCTATGCACTCATGTCTTTTGCGTATGTAGCAGTAGCAGACTAGCTGACTTAATGATGTAGATGTAGGCATATATTTAGCTTTGGTAGATACTGACAAGCAGTTTTTCAAAGACTTTTAACCAATTTATACACCAAAAGCGAATGAGAGTTCTAGTCCCTCTATATCTTTGACAATAATTAATATTGCAAATCTATTTAATTTTAGCTATCCTGGTGGGTGACAAAGTGGTATATTTTGGAGAAATTAATTTGTGTTTCCCTGCTGACAGATGATGTTGAACATGTCCCATATGCTTACTGGAGATTTGAATATTCTATTTCATAAAGTTCTTTTTTCATATTAGTTTCTTCCATCTGAGAATGTCTTGATTTCTCTTTTATTCCTGAACTATATTTTCACTAGATATATAATAGAATTCTGGGCTGACAGTTCTTTTCTTTCTGGCCTTTATGGTTTCTAATGAGAAACCCGTTGTCTATTAGAATTATTTCTGCCTTATAGGTAAGGTGTCATTTCTCATTCACAGCTTTCAAGATTTTTTCTTTGTCTTTAGTTTTTAGAAGTTTAACTATAATGTCTCTTGGTGTTGAAATGTTTGGTTTTATCCTGTTCAGGCCTTGCTCAGTGTATTAGTCAGGGTTCTCTAGGGAGACATAGCCAATAGGATGGATGGATGGATGGATGGACAGACGGATGGATGACAGGGGATTATTAGGCGAATTGGCTTACCTTATTATGGAAGCTGAGAAGTTTTCATGACAGGTGGTCTGTAAGCTGGAGACCTTGAGGTACTGAATCAGGGAAGCTAATGGGATAATTCTGGAGGTTGAAGGCCTGAGAATCCAAGGGACTGCTGGGTTAAGTCTGGGAGTCCAAAGGCCAGAGAACCTAGACTTCTGATGTTCTGAGGTTAGGAGAAAAAGGGTGTCCTAGCTCCAGGAGAGAGAGAAAGAGAGAAAGAATTTTCTTTTCCTCTGCCTTTTTGTTCTGTCTGGGCCCCAAGCCAACTAGATAAATCTCACCCACATTGAAGGAGGATTTTCCCCTCACAGTTCACCCACCAGTATCCTCTGGAAATATCCTCACAGACATACTCAGAAATAAAGCTTTACCAGCTTTCTAGGTATTCCTTAATCCAGTGAGGTTGACACCTAAAATTAATCATCACACTCAGCTTCTCTAAGTTGTGTATTTCTGTCTTTTACCACATTTGAGAAGATTTTAGCCACTATTTCTTTGAGTACTTTTATAGCCTCACCTTTTTTGTTTCTTTCCTGGAACTCTAAGGACATCAATGTTATATTTTTCATTGTAATCCCACTGTTCTTGTGGTTCTGTCCAAAGAAATTCAACTTCCCCAACTGGCCTACGTTGACACCCTATAAAGAAGGATACTAATTATTGCTATGAGATAATGGGAGGTTTAGCTCCCTGCTAGGCCTCTACTACTATCTCCCTGTCTAGTAGGGTAAGGGTATCTTGTTTCTGCACTTCACATGGCCTCCACTTACACAAAGTGGCTGGGGGTGGGAGGTCCCATTGCCCCTGGTACTAGAGAAAGTCTTGAGGCTCTAAGAGTCCTCTTTTAATACTTCCCTAATGGGGAGAAGGAGGAACATCCCCTTGTTCCTGCCAGGTGTATGTGAACATTCAGGCTCTCCACATGGGCTCATTAATAACTATGAGGGGTTCCTGGTTACTACCTGGAGGAAATGAATGTCTTGGCATCCAACTCAATCTTCTCTGACACCAAAATTGTGGATGAAGTAGGGGAGGAAGTTTTATAGACCTTGCTACAACCTGGGGACAGTGGAAATCTAGGCTCCACGCTGTGCATTTTCTGGCTAGACACTCTTTCCTGTGGTGTTTCCTTTAATAGAGTGCTTAAATTTGTCTTGCTAGTCTGACACTTTCCTGGTCCTGTAGTTTAAAAGAGTAGGCATTTATTAGGGCTTTTTTTTTTTTTAGATCTGTACTCGTTGACATTTCCAACTTACTGTCTTCTCCAGCTTCCAGTTTAGAATATATGAGACAAAATCAAAATCCAGGAAACTCATCTCAATGTCATTCCACAGATCCTGAGGTACCTAGCCTGCCTGCCTTTCTCTCTCCACCTTTCAGAATATGTTTGTTCTATATATAATATGTAGGATTTTAATTATACTTAGCCAGAGAATATTTTTTTAAAAAGTCTACTCAAAGGCAGAATTATGTGTGTGTATATATGTATATACCCATGTATGGATGTGTATCTATGTATACATGTATATATACATGTATATGCATATATATACTCAAACACATAAGCATACACAAATATATATATATATAGTTACATAATAAATTCAATGATGGTAGTTGTCTTTGAAAAGAATGGGATTTAGGATAAAATATAATGAGACTTGAAGCATACAATAAAATATTAACAATATCCAATTTGGAGTGGTATGTACCCAGACTTACAATGAAAGATCTACGTAGTTTGCTGTATTTTTATGATTTCTCGAAATAAAAATAAAAATTTGCATATGTAGAACACTATGCACAACATTAAATCATTATATCTGAAAATCTAGATGAAACAGGCCATTTTCAAATAAAATTTTATTTAACAAAGTTGATTAAATAAATAGTAGAAAATCTGAATTAAAGGATAATTGGAAATCACAAAAATATTTTGTCCTAAATGGAATAAACTGAGGTGATTTCACTGAGTTCCAAATTACCTTCAAAAAGTAATTTTCATGTTGTTTAAACTATTTGAGAGCATAGGAAAAGTTGTAAAACTTTTCCACTTTTTATCATTGGCTTTATAGCCATATAATGCAATCAAATTTAAAAGTTATAGTGCAATAAAATCCTAAGTAAATATTAGCAAGTGTATTAATAATTCACCAGTGTATTGAAAGAAAAATATATCATGATAAAAGTAATATTCAGTCCTGAAAAGGCAATGTATATTCAATACCATAGATTTAAATTGTTGATAATCATTCTAGGTTGTCAAAAATTTGTGATAAACCAACTTAAAAGTATAAAATTATAAAGGAAAATATAAAACTCTTAATATAATAGGACTCATTTACCATCATTGAATATAACTTTTCTCAGTGGAGAATTAAGAAAATTATCAAACATTGACTAAAAAAAAAATGTGAATAATTGCACCTAGGTAAACTGTAGCCTAATTGTACAAAATAGGGTAAATAACCTAATAAAATGTGGTATGTACCCCTTATTCTAAAAAAATAAATATTTTATTGACAGGGGCATTGGGTAGAGAATTTAACTTAATGTCATAAATTTGAGGCATTGTTCCTACTTTCTTATTCCAATGGTATTAGGACCTAGACATTTTTTATTCACTGGACCTTATTTTTGTACTCTGTATGTGCTGTAGAACGTATGATGCTACTAAAAACAGTTGACCTGGAAACACAAAACTTATGAATACTAAAAGAAATTTGTTAATTTTCTTTTTACTATTTTTGTTGTTTTAATTTAAAGAAGTTCTTATCGTTTATGCTGCATGTGTTCACATGTATAAAAACAGTTGCATTTCTCTTTTAAGTACAATTTAGAAGTATGCACATTTTGCCATTTTCCTTTTTCAGCAAGTATTCAACTATGATCAACAAGGTGAGCCTGGTTTGTAACCTGGAGAGAGAATGGTTATATCTGATGAAAAGATAATTGTTTGAATTTTCACTTGATCATGTTGGGGAAAACATATAAAAACCACTCTTCAGTCCTTCCCTGATATGTTCCTCTTTCTAATTGAGGCAATCTCCAAGACCTTAGACATCAATCTTTGATTTTCTCTTTTTCTTGAATTATTCGACTTTATAGTAGCCTTCGCCCTGCCTTCCCAACTATTTGAGGAATGTTTTCATCATATGATAAGATCAACCAAGAACTGCATGGCCAGAGGGCATTCTGAATAGCAGTATTCTATTTTTGAAAAATGTATTAAAGAGAGACTCAATAAAAGTGATGGAACCCTCAGATAAGAAAAAAATATGTATATAGGTTTACTCCATCAGTTTCTGATGGCTTTCCTTAGTGGCACTCCAATGAAACAAAGTCAGACCTAGGATTGTAATTCAGAGGTCAGAGGTGACAGAAATAGTAGTGGAGAGGGGATCCACACTGTCCACCTCTCAGCAAACAGAGACTTGCCTGATATATAGGAAAACAATGACAGTAAAACTTCTCTACAAAGTATATTTTTGGTGAGCTGTCATGAGTCTTCTTTTAGGAAAAAACAGCAGATTGGGATTGATTATTTTGTTGTTGTGGTTGTTACTTTGAAAATTCCAGCCTCAAGGGCCTCCAGATTTCTGATTAAAAGACCTCTCAAACTGACTCAGACTAAAACTTTTCACACAATTACGGTCTGTCCTACAGTGTGAGCTGAAATTTCCCTAATTCTTGTTTAATAATTTAGCAGCTTCCGGTGGCATATTTTTCTGTGTCACTGAAAAAGTGTCTATGAACTCTGTAGGTAGAAGGCTACACTGCTTTGCCTCTAAAGAACTTGGATTCTGTCTTTGAGATCTCAAATCAGAGAATGAACCATGACTGACAGGAGTCCATGCTGAACACTAATGTTACAGCTGCTGGTACCTGCAGTCACACCATTTCTCTTAATGAATGGTAAACAGTCTTCAGCCTCTAAATAAGGTAGAGCCTAATTCTCCCATCCATTTTTCTGCTTTCCATTGAAGTATGAACATAACTTCTATTACTTTCAGTATTTAATTGACAGAGAAGCTGTTTATAACAAAGTTGCCTTACCTGTTCCTACTGTGGAGTTTGCCTGGTCAAGTCAGGTTGATCATTTCGCAGTAAGTGCTATAAATATAGTTGTTGGACATAGTTAACTTGACCTAAAGTCACATAAAATCAGTAAACAGTTGATCTCTTATCTCTGTTTTTAGAAGAAAACTCAACCTACATGACTTTGCTGATATAATTAACTTTTAAGGACTGCCTGTATTTAAATACTGTGATTGCTTATTTGAAACGAATTTACCAGAACATAGCACTAATTTGTAGGTAAAGGTTAACAATGATGTTTTTCTGTAGAATATTAAGCTTTTTTGACAAGTACTGATTAATCTAGTGCCACACTGTAGATATTCTGATTGAAAAATAGTAATGAAACCTTATAATATTTACATAGATGAGATTTGTTGGGCTTCTGACAGTTATTCATCCTGCCTTTCCCTTCTTTCAGGAATGTATTATGTAGGGTCAGGGAAATCTCTGCAGTTTGATGAAAGTTTATCTGAATATATACACAACAGAAGCTAGTTTTCAACTGCCCCTTTTTTTACTCCCAAGTCTTCCCTGAGAATCGTGTCTAGAAGTTGTTTAGTTGAAAACTTAAATGGTAAAGGCACTGGAAATGATATTTAGGATTCTGCAAGGGAATAAGGAATTGAGGGTAGGCTCTTGAGAGTAGTCTGTGGTGACTTATGAACACAATTATGGCCTCAGCCTGACCACTGAGAATCCATGAACCGAAAACCTGACAGTAAATAGATTTGATGCCTGTTTGCTGAAAGAGTCTTGATTCCTATCCTAAATTTCGTAGACAGCACAAGTAGAGCAATGAAAGACACACATGCACGCCAACTGTGTAACCAGCTCAAAGGGAGAAAGGTTAATTAATAGCAGAGATGGTAAGATTACACTGAAATCAGAGAAAAAGATCTTCTTAAGGACACCATTTAAAAGCAGAGCATAAAAGGATCATAAAGGACAACAGGCACACACAGCAGAGAGAAAGTTAGACTTTGTTATGTTGTAGAGTCCAAGTTTTTAAAGAGCTACTATGACAAGACCACAAAAATGCACACAGGTATTTTGAGTCCCATAGTTCATATCTTCCCTACAGAATTATATTAGTTAATTAGAAATGAAAAAATTTTGTTAAGATTTTAATTTTATCAAATGTTTCATATTTAGATGGGTTTTGATATTCATGTTTAATGTTATCATAGTTGTTCTTTTTCTTCTTCTGTGAACTGCCAATGCACAACCTGCTGATTTATCTATTACCATGTTGATATTTTCCTATCTGTCTGAGGCATTTAAATTTTAATGATAAAAACATAGCTTAATTTATTTTAATATTTGATTCATAGTTATTTGTCTTTTAGTTATTGTTTTATTACAGTTAGAAGTTATAATATTTTATGCTAAGAATCTTTTGACATGATTATTTGGAAGTTCTTCCATTGTTTTTAAATTCAGACAATTCTCCTAACCAAATATTTTATTTAACAATATCTTTATACTATACAACACAGTTAATATTATTGAGGGCCTTATTATGATGTCATTTTTGTGTTTTTTTCTGTATTAATTTGAAAACAGATTTTATTTATAAAACAGTTATTTATTTCCACAGATTTTCTTATCAAACAAAAGCAAAGGGATAGAGGAAAAGGATTGAGGACAAAATATTGCCTATTTTAGATAAAGAGAGAAGTACTTGTTGAGTAACACGCTAATGGTAAAGTAACATTTTGGATGGTAATCATTTCTTCAACACCATTAGAAGCACTGTATCTTTTTAAATTATGTATATGACAAACAAAAGCAGAGGAAATGATGGCATCTTCACTGCTAAGCAACAACCTGAGGAGAATCGCAAACTGTCAAAATATCATTTTTCTCTTCCACATAACATATGTAGTAAAGCACTACAGGGATACAGAATGCCAATGGAAATCTATACTTTTTTGGCATTATTACATACATATTAATTAATTATGGAATTAAAGACTACATTTTATGTGTGTATATGCAATATGTACAACTTCATCTTCTGAAATAACTTTAATTTATAAACCAAAAATGTAGTTTGTGAAAACAATTTTATGATAATAAGAGACTATGCCAATTTCCTCACAAAAAGAATGTGGTAACAGAGAAGTTGCAATAGGTTGTAAATTATTGAAATTTTAAGAAGATCCTGAAAAGCTCAGCCCAAGCATGTTTCATTTTATGTAAGAGACTGGAGTAAGATGTGGTCTGTTTGGACTGGAATAGAATCTGTTCTGTCATAACTGTTAAAGGATTCTGTTTATTTTTATATCCCACAGGATCATGACGGTATTGACTATACAAGCTGATATAGAATTATGTGCTTCAAAGTTATGTTTTTAATAATCATTGAAGAAACGCTTTCATTAAAATGGTAATATATATAAGAGAAAAAATATTATTATCTGAGAACTAAGCCAAGGCTTTGAATTAAACTATGTTTATTGAGCAGTTATTACATTGTAATCAATAATTACACATATATAGCTATACATGATAATGACAATAATAATAAAATGACTTAAAAAATCTAGGAAGCAACGTGCATTGATTGCATTGTGCATTTTAGATTCTTTATATCATTTAATCTTCATAAAAATTCTATATAGAAAATACTAATAATGCCTCTCACACTTTTTTATTTTTATTTTTTCTAAGTTCAGATTGAAAATGTCCAAAAACAAAGAGGTAACGTAGCAAAATCAGGGTACAAATCTAGTTGTTTGATTTTACTATGTAATACTGGTAATCACCTCTAAAACTCATTATAAGTTTCATTTTTATCATGTGTGGTAAAATTATATTTATAAAATAACAGTAATCTCAACATTCAGGAGAGTGGTTTCTATGGGAGGGTTGGGGAGAGAATAGGAGAGGGAGGAGCACAGAAATAGAGTTAATGTTATTTGCAATGTTCTGCTTCTTAAGTTGGGTGGTAGATTCATGGGTATTTGTTCTACCCTTATTACTAATATATGGCATCTATTCTTCACATAAATAGCAAATAATAAGTATTACAACCAATTTTAAAGTTTCTACATATTTTTGGTAATTTAAAAATTCACTTTAAAAATGCTGTGCCTATGGAGAGCAAATGAGATAAACAGTATTCTTTTCATAAAATTGGCTTTGTCAGACTTATATTTGACCTTATTGGGCTATATTATATCATGATGAGCAAACTTAATATGGAGTATATGATGGAACCCAAGATCTAATTTTTATTCATATGTTACACAATGTAAAAAAATAAAAGAATTTGCCTATAACATCTTGAATCACTTTCTCTGTGAGTGCTTAGTTTGAAATATGTATTAAATTGACACAATAGAAAGGTCAACTAGCATTCCCTTTTCTAGACCTCCAAATGGTTTTAGTGTCTTTCAGGCACACACACACACACACACACACACACACACACACACGGCAGCACTGCCCAAACACAGAACAAAAGGAGATATTAGTACATAGGGGAAATTAACTGATACGTTACTTCATAGTGAAGTTACTGCATAACTCTTGCTAACTAGCTGGAGAAAAATATGGCATACAGTGAAACACACAAAATTGATCTAAATAAAAGCCCTTTCTTAAATAGAATACTTACATAAATATTAAAGTATGATAAAATATTTAACATTCAATATGAATATCTTTCAGTAAACTTTCAAAACTCATGACTAGAGTAAATACTTATGTTTAATGTAAGTGCATAATAAGAGAGGATCATTTGTGGAAGAGAAAAATCTTTAGGTTTTACTGTTAGATAAATTTATCTCAGATATTTATGTCCATAATTCTAAATATTAAAATACTGATATTTTTAAGAAATCTTAAAGTAAACTCATTGGTAGTTACTTAAGTGTGAAATGAAACTAAAATAAATTGTAAATATAACTTGATATTAAAGAATTTTAAATTCTCTATAAGAAAACATAGAAACTTTTTCAATTGTTTCTATAGATGTATCAGCATAATTAAGAAATGTTATTCAATTAGCCTAATCTTTCAGAAACTTCAAGAAAACAGAATAATTTAACAACCATATTGTGATTTTATTTTTATCACCATATGCAATGATTCGAATATGATTTGTTTGGCCCTGCTAAGTTTTGTGTTGAAATTTGATTCCCAATGCTGGAGGTCCAGCCTGGTGGGAGGCATTTGGATTGTGGGGGTAGATCCCTCCCGAATAGCTTGGTGCCATCCTCTTGTAATGAGTAAGTTCTTCCTCTGCTAATTCCCAGGAGAGCTCTCCCAGAGCTGGTTGTCAAAAAAGGCCTGGCAACCCACTCCCTCCCTCTCTTTGTTCCTCTTTCACCACTGATCTCTGCACCCCACTCCCTTTCCTCTTCCACCAAGAGTGCAAACATCCTGAAGCCCTCATCAGAAACAGATATGGGTGCCATGCTTCTTGCTCAGCATGCAGAACTGTGACCCAAATAAATCTCTTTTAAAAATAAGTTACCCAGCCTCAGATATTCATTTATAGCAACACAAAAATGAACTAAGACAACATAAAACTTTTGCTAAATTTATGATGTTGAAGAGAAACAAAAGCATAATCTCAATAAAAGTATTGAGCTTTGAATATTATCCTCAGATTTATGTGCTAATTAAAAAACATTATTCCCCTTTCCATGACTTGCACTTTCTACCCAACTTATTTAACAAGCAGAGTTTTCATAGACAACTCAAGGAGAGAACATACTGACTGCTTCATATTTTATAAGTAATTCAGAATTTCACATTTCATGTACTTGCATCTTATGAATTTTCAGATTCTGAGATAGACATAAACCTTTTCATAATGTTTTATAACATCTCTAAAAATACTGATATTAATCATCTACATGTTATATAATCTATTACCTTGTTTTATCTTCCTTGCTTCAGAAAACTTTGTTGCCTACTGTTTCTAATTTGCTAGGTAATCGATACATGCTTTTAGCATTTAATTTTGGGCTTACCCATTGCCATCTTCCATTTTTGATTTGGTCTTATGGACATATAAATCAAATCATGGCTTTCTGCATCTCTCTAACTTGAAAATGTGTAATTTTTTTTCTATTAGTTTTTTTTTTTCACAGTCATACTTTATAAAATAAAACTAATTTTTTCCTGTGACACTACACTGTCCAGTATGATGTCCACAAGCTACAGTAAATAATTTAAATTAATTAAAATCAAATGAAAGTTAAAATTTAGTTTCTCAGTTGCACTAGGCACATTTTAAGTGTTCAGTAGTTACATATGGCTCATGACTACCATCTGTGACTGTGCAGAAACAGTTCCATAATTATTTTAAAACAAAAAAAGACAAAGATGATAAAAATAAGTTTATAGGAAGATACTTCAGGTGCCTATCATTGAAGTGAATTAAGTATATTAAAAATATTGGAATGGAGGTAGACACAGGGCATTTCACTTTTTAACACTTATTATCTGTATATTCTACCTGACAACTTCTCCTCCATTGTTCACAAACACCTAAAAAAAACTTTCCCCTGCCTCCTTTCCCAGAAAATAAAGGAATCTCAGAATTTAAGAACACAAAATCAGAGCTACACTGCTGCAAACAGAGAGAGAGAGTAACATTTTATCCATTTTCTGGTGCTATGGCAAATGAAAAACTAGACAGTTAATTTCTCAATAGGTTATTCTGCCACATTAAATTCTTAATAAATCACCCTGCCACATCATGCACAGTAATAGTTTTTGTTTTAACTCTCCATTGGATGCATATAAGGTACATGCTTCTTGGAGGGCAGGGAAAATGGAAGGCAAAGAGTGTCTTGTTCAGTGAAATATATATTAATAGACATTCCCTGGTGGACCATAGAATAAGTGGAGTATTCATAAAAGGCTATTTCTGAGACTTTTAAAGCAGTGAGTTTTTATTTTGAGCTATTATAATGACCATCAAAGCCTAGTGTTTATCCACACAGTCACGCAAAATTGATCCCCAATTTTATATATACATTAACACACCACTTTGAGGTTATACCTTCATAGAATATATATATATATTTTATATACATGAGAGTAATGGCTTCTTCTTTTGTAACATTTGTAGTGTTTACTCTCCATAACCCCCATCCCCTGCCTCTCAAGTGTTATTATTATAGGGAAATTTCAGTTATGTGAATGGAATACCTGAGATGCATAATAGTATGTAAAATGGGCTTTTTCTATTTTTTTCTTAATTTTGAAGATAATAGACAACTTCCCACATGAAACAATCATGTAACTTCCAGAGTCCTCCCCCAACTCTCACTCTGAACTCCACCTCCCTGTTAAGAGGAAAAACTAGTGTTTCAACCTTCACTTCCACATATCCAGCCATATAAGCAGAAAATGCAGAGCTTGTGAGGGAGAAAACTAGTCTGTTAGTATTCAGATCACCGGGTGATTGAGGGGTACTCAATCTCAGAGAGATTAAGGATGTTTACTAAAGAGAGAATTGACATTGATAACTTCTGGTTAGATGTTTCAAAAGCTGCAGAAACTCTTAGAACCATCCCAGAACTGCCACTGGAGGGAGAAATGGCAAAAAAAAAAAAAAAAAAAAATCTTGAAGTTGGTATTCGTCCTTAGTTGTTTGGGGATATAATATATATGCATTCAGAATTTGGTGCTTGTTTCCCTTCTGAGAAATTTTGAAGACTGTTGGTTTCTTGGATGAACTATGACTAGTCGGGCATGGTAAGAGAGAAGCAGAGAAGCAGGCCCAGGTACATAAATTTCTAGGTTAAGAGATGCCATAGACAGTGGCACTGTTAAGTCAAGACAGCCTGTGCAGAATGTGTATCCTGAGAAGGGAAGCTTTGAAAGAGCCTACCAACACACCCCATGAAAACGCCAAGATTCTGATGCCAGCCGAAAGACAGTAAATACTGGTAAGCAAGTATTAGTGTTTTCCCATTGCCTGCAAGGATCTTATCATAGTTGCCATAAAATTGTTGTAGAATACAGTATTAATTCCAAGGTACACAAATATAGCAAGAATCTAGACTATTCTGAACACTTTTAGAAATCTACGCGTTTCTTTTTCTCAATGTGTTTGGTGGAGAAGGACTTGAATAATTGTTTTCAAATATAAATCACTTTCTATTAAAATTATGTTGATACCATTTTTGTAAAAGTATGTAAAGTGTTAAATCAGTGATTTTAAAGAATATTTCACATATGTATTGGAAAATATGCACAATTGTCTCCATAATCAGACAAAAATGTTTGGCATTCAAAATCTTTAAATATTTGGGAATAAGAATGAAAGTTTGTTGTTTGTTTTTGCATTTCAGTTACCCAGATCATTAGCTGTATTTCCAAATTCTCTTTTTAATGTTTAAATCATAGTTCTAGTGTTCTTTTTAATTAGTTTAAATTTTACATTTTTTCTCATTAAAAATTCTGGTAAATGTGTAAATTTTATGTTTCTTTACATTTATATGAATACTTCTGTGGCTTTACATTTTAGTACATTTTCAATTACCATCAAATTAAATACTTTATTTTACAATATAAATAATTTTTAATTGATATTTAGGATCTTTGCATGTTTTAAACATCTTGAAACATGTAGAAACATTTTTTATATATCATTCAATACCTACCTGGTTTGATGCCCTGTTTTCTTATGTAATACATAAACTCATAAATTAATGCAATTTACAGCTGCTATTTAAGAGTATTACCAGTAGGTGATATTCATATAACACAGAAAGAAGCTAACTATAGATCCAGAGAATCTGGATCTAGCTTCTTAGAAAATAATGTTTTTCAGGATGCAGAAATGTCAATCCAACTCAAAATATCTTTATAGGTCTCTGTAGATTCTATATAGCTATGGGGATTTGGTCTGTGACATTTCAGTGTATTTCCAGGTTCAGCAGTCAAGCATTTTTGACAAGGCTTCCTGGTGTAACCAATAATACCATGGGCTGTGGTGGGCCTCTGGCATCTATAGAGAACTATTCCTCCATTCAGATTTACAATAAGACCTGTTGAGTTATAAAATATTATTTAGGAGTGACTCAATGTATATCTATTATTACTTGAAATTTATTTCTAAGGTTTATTGAGTTAAACTACAGGAGGCTAATGGGATGATATTTCCTAGCAGAAAATCTTACATTTGGCACCATGTTGAGTAAATTGTTTAAATTAAACAATATCCTTGAAAAGCAATAAATAGACCAAAGTACTAGTCATACCAAAAGAGTAAAAATTCTCATCTTAGCCTGGGCCTTTTGCTGTAAAGATTTAGGAAAACCATATAAATAAGAGTGATTAGATGTGTACACTTTAGGGAGGAGAAATCTTTTTTTGATACATGGCATAAAAAAGTATTTGTGGACAAAATTAAAACAAGTTAGACTTGTGGAATTTTTCTCAAAGGAACTTAAAAACCTTGCTTATTCGTGTCTTTCAAACAAGATGGGTATTATCCAATTTATTTTGAAGATATTGTTCTTAGAATGATTTCAATTAGAATAAAAGTGAACATTTATATCTTTGAGTTATTTTCAGTCGCAACTAGCCAAATCAAATCACTTTTTGATTTTGTGCCTTAGCTTTTTTTCTATTCAGTTTGCATAGCTAATTTAGGTCTTTCATTGTTTTGGTTACCTCTGTCTTGTTTTTCCTTTCTGTCTTATTCCACTTTGTTGATTAGGAAAATACTATTATTACAAACCAGTATTTCTAACTGTGTACTTAGTACAAGTTAGCATATAATCTTAATTTTCTGAATGGATAATAGTCCCTAGGGCTAATTTAGTCCCAGAATCTACCTTAACATTATACTTTGCTTGAAATTCTTTAAAATGTTTTAGTTAATTATTTAATATAAATCTAAGTAAAAAAAAGAAGAAAAGAAAAAGAAAATGCTTTTTAGAATATACAAATAACTCATGACAGTCTGTTGGAAATTTATCAGGTATTGTCTGAGAATACTGTTGAACTTGAAAGAGTATTCTTAAGTTAAGCATTTTATTTAAGAACAATTATATATGGATTATAAGTGTTATATTTAAACAAATGACAGTGTACTTAAGAAGAGCACCCCAGTGGGAGTTATTATAGCACAATAAACTAAAATAAACTGGATAGAAATCCCAAGAGGGTAGGGAGGAAAAAGATTAAAACATGTTTTCCAGTATAAATAAAGAGAATTCTTTATTTTAGATATAGGGAAAAGGCAGTATTATACATACACCAAGTAAAGAAGGAAACTTAAACTGTGGGAGTATCTTTGTCAATATCAAAGCATATTAATTTTTATTATGATTTTCATTATTGATTCTTACTGGAAATTTTTTCATTTTTACATCACATACCTTTACTTAGCTATATTCTCTCCACTCCATCTTATAAATATGGCCATTGAGAAATTTAGGTTTTTTGTTTTGTTTTGTTTTTTATTTCAACATGTTACAGAGGTACAAATGTTTAGGTTACATACATTGCCTTTGTCCCACCCAAGTCAGAGCTTCAAGCATGTTCATTGCCCAGACGGTGCACCACACCTATTAGGTGTTAGACCCATACCCTCCTCCCTCATCCCACCTGACTGACACCTGATGAATGTTACTACTATATGTGCACGTAAGTGTTGATCAGTTAATCCCAATTTGCTGGTAAGTACAGGTGGTACTTGTTTTTCCATTCTTGTTGAGACATCAATAGTAGAATGGGCTCCACCTGGATCCAGGATAATACAAGAGGTGCTAGATCACCATTGATTTTTGAGGCTGAGTAGAACTCTATGGTATACACATACCACATTTTATTTATCCACTTATGTATTGATGTGTGCTTGGGTTGTTTCCACATCTTTGCAATTGTGAATTGCTATTAACTGCTATAAACATTCTAGTGTAGATGTCTTTTTTATAGTGTGTCTTTTTTTCCTTTGAGTAGATTGCCCAGTAATGGGATTCCTGGATAAAATGGTAGTTCTACTTGTGGCTCTTTGAGGTATCTCCATATAGGTTTGCAGTCCCACCATCAGTGTATGAGTGTTCCTATCTCTCTGCATCCATGCCAACATTTATTGTTTTGGGACTTTTTGATAAAGGCCATTCTTACTGGACTTAAGTGATATCTCATTGTGGTTTTGATTTGTATTTTCCTGATGATTAGCGATAATGAGCATATTTTTATATTTGTTTGGCCATTAGTCTATCTTCTTTTGAAAATTTCTGTTCATGTCCTTTGTCCACTGTTTGATAGGGTTGTTTGATATTTTCTTGCTGATTTTCCTGAGTTCTATATTCTAGTTATCAGCCCTTTATTGGGTGTATAGCATGCAAATATTTTCTCCCATTCTGTATGTCGTCTGTTTGCTCTCATGATACTTTCTTTTGCTGTACAGGAGCTGTTTATTTGATAGGTCCCATTTATTTATTTTTGTTGTTGCTGTGATCGCCTTTGGGGTCTTCTTCATAAATTCTTTGTCTAGGCCAAAGTCTATAAAGAGTTTTTCCAACATTTTCTTCTAGAATTCTTATAGCTCCATGCCTTGGGTTTAAGTCTGTTATCCACGTGAGTTGATTTTTGTGAGAGGTGAAAGGTGAGAGGTGCAGATCCTATTTCAGTCCTCTACATGTGGCTATCTAATTTTCCCAGTACCATTTATTGAATAAGGATTCTTTTCCCCAATGTATGTTTTTATCTGCTTTGTCAAATATTAGATGGCTATATGACGATGGTTTCATATGTGAGTTCTCAGTTCTGTTCCATTGGTCTATTTCTCTGTCCTTGTGCTACTCCATGCTGTTTTAGTTACTATAGTCTTGTAGTATAGCTTGAAGTCTGGTAAATTGATGCCTTCCAATTTGTTCTTTTGGCTTAAGATTTGTTTTGCTATATGAGGTATTCTCTGGCTCCATACAAAGTGTAGAATTATTTTTTCTAGATCTGTGAAAAATGATGTTGGTATTTTAATAGGGATTGCATTGAATCTGTAGATTATATTGGGTAATATAGACATTTTAACAATGTTGATTCTGTCAACCCATAAGCATGGTATGATTTTCCACCTGTTTATGTCCTTTGCTATTTCTTTCCTCAGTGTTTCATAGTTCTCCCTGTAAAGAGGTCTTTTATCTCCTTAGTTAAATATATTCCTAAGTATTTTATTTTCTTTGTTTCTATTGTGAAGGGTATTGAGTCTTTGATTTGGTTCTTACTTTAACTGTTGTTGGCATATAGAAATGCTACTGATTTCTGTATATTAATTTTGTAACCTAATACTCTTCTGAATTTGTTTATCAATTTCAGTAGTTTCATGGCAATTTTTTTGGAGTTTTCTAGATATAAGATCATATCATCAGCAAAGAGCTATAGTTTGACCTCTTCTGCCCCCATTTGGATGCCCTTGATTTCCATCTCTTGCCTGATTGCTCTAGCTAGGACTTCCAGCACTATGTTGAATAGAAATAATGACAAATGGGCAACCTTGTCTGGTTCCAGTTCTACTCGGGAATGCTTTCAGTTTTTCTCCATTCAGTATGATGTTGACTGTGGGTTTATCATATATGGCTTGTATCATTTTTTGGTAAGTCCCATTTATGCCTATTTTGTTAAGAGGTCTTATCATAAGAGGGTGCTGAATTTTGTTGAATGTTTTTTCTATGTACATTAAGAGGATCATATTGTCTTTGTTTTTACTTCTGTTTGTGTGGTGAATTACATTTATAGATTTGGGTATGTTGAACCATCCCAGCATCTCTGGGATGAAGCCCACTTGGTGATGATGGTCTATTTTTTTGATAAGCACCTGAATTTGTTTTTCTAGGATTTTGTTGAAAATTTTTGCATCTATTCATAAGGGATATTCATTTGTAGTTTTCTTTTTTTGTTGCATCCTTTCCTGGTTTTGGTATCAGGGTGATGGTGACTTCATAAAATGTGTTGGGGGGATTCCTTCCTTCTTGATGTTGTTGAACAATTTCTGCAGAGTAGGCACCGGTTCTTTGTAGGTCTGGTAAAATTCGGGTGTGAAACCATCTGGTCTGGGACTTCCTTTTTTAGGAAGATTTTTTTTTATTGCTGCTTCAATTTTGGTACTTGATATTGGTCTGTTCAGGAATTCTATTTCTTCTTGAATGTGCCTAGGGAGACTGTGTGTTTCTAAGAATTTTTCCTATTAGAATTAATGCATAGAATCCTGCTTTGTCAAAATTCAAGTATAAGTCCAGGTTCTCATATTTTGTTTTTAAATTAAATATTTTTATAACAACTATATAATAATTAAAAAGAATAATGGTAAGGTGGTTTTTTAAAGAAACATGAATGAATACTTTAAAATTCTTCTATATGTTTATGATAAAATAGTAAATGCTGTATAGATTTTTACATGGAGTTATAAAATATGATATCACCTAAATATGTAAAATATACATATTTTATACATCATATAAAATATACATATCACCTAATTGTTTTGTAAACTAATAAACATTTTTATATGTTGGTTACTACAGACAGAAACATAGACAACATAGAGATCTATATCTAAAAGTTCACAGTCTAGATTGGAAGGTTGATATCTCTTATGGACTAAATGTTTGTGTCCCCCACCCCACCTCCACCAAATTCATGTGTTAAAAGCTTTAACTTCCCTACTTCCCCACTTCCCCCCTCCACAGTGAAGATACGTATTTGGAGATGTCAACATTAAGGAATAATTAAGACTAAATCAGGTTATAGGAGTGAGGAGTAATGTCCTTATAAGAAGAAACCCGAGTGCTCTCATTCTCTCCTCTTTATTTCTCTTTTTCTTTCTCTCCCTCCCTCTTCCTCCCCCGACCACTCCCTCTCAAGGGCGCACCAAGAAAAAGCCATCTGAGGACACAGCAAGAAGGTGGCAATCTATAACCAAAGAAGAAAGCCCTAACAAGACACCAAATTAGCCAGAATCTTGATCTTTGATTTCCAACCTCCAGGACTGTGAGAAAATTCTGTTGTTTAAAACTGCAGTCCCCAACCCCTCGGCTGCAGATCAGTACCAGTCCATGGCCTGTTAGGAACTGGGCTAAACAGTAGAAAGTGAGCATCCCCCCAATCCCCAACTCCCTTCTGTGGAAAAAATTTTTTCCATGAAATTTAGGAACTGGTGGTACAACAGCAGTTGAGCAGTGGACCAGTGAGTGAAGATGTTTCATCTGTATTTAAAGCCATTCCCCATTGCTTGCATCAACACCTGAGCTCTGCCTCTGCCACCACTGCCTCCAACCAAACTGTGGAAAAATCATCTTCCATGAAACTGGTCCCTGGTGCCAAAAAGGTTAAGGACTCTTGGTTTGAATCAGGGGTCCTCAAACTACAGCCTGCAGGCCACACGCAGCCCACCGAGGACATTTATCCGGCCAGCCAGGTATTTTTGCTGAGGCTGCCTGTCCTGCTTAGCAGCTGACAACTGGGCCCACAGTGCACATGTGTGGAATGTGCCCCACACTCTCCAATGGCCCTCCAACGGTCTGAGGGATAGTAACTGGCCCCCTGTTTAAAAAGTTTAAGGACTCCTGGTATATAGTCTATAACATTTTGTTATGGCAGCCCAAAGAAGGCATTCAAAACAGGTCAATTCAATTCAAGTCAAATATTTACTGTGGGCCTGCTATATGCCAGATACTGTTCTAGGGTATTAGGATAACTGATTGCTGGTGGGGACAGACAAAAATCACTCTTTTGACAATGATTGCATTCTAATGAGATAAAGCAGAGTAAAATTAAAATAAGTTATGTATGCTATGAGGAAAACTGAAACAGGAAAAGACAAGGAGTGCTGCAAGTTAAAATAGGGTAGTCATGAGGGGCCTCCTTAGCGACAAACTTATATTTGAGTGAAGGCTTATAGTGGATGAAGAAGCTAGCCTGTAGATATGTGGGATAAGAGCACCATGGGCAGAGAGAAAAGCAAGTACAAAAGCTCTGGGGTAGGAGTCTAATGGGCAAGCTCAAAATTCAGCAAGGAAGCTAGTGTGGTAAAAATGATACGTAAGAGAAAAAGTTAGTAGAGATGAACAGATGTGGAAATTTCATAAATGCATGGCTTTTTAAAGTGACTAATATGAGGAAGCATTGTGAATTTTTTGGGAAAAGAAGGAATATAATCTAAGTATGTTTTAAAAATGATCATTCTGGCTTTTATATTAAGAATATATTCTAGAGGAACAGGTATAGAACCATGGAAATTTTTAGAAGCTTTTTAAAAAACATCTTTACTTTTAATTATTATGAGTATGTTAAGTAGATAGTGAGAGGCCTCCAGCTCTCCCATGGACAGGAGACAAGTGTCCCACTTCAGATAACCACAGCAGGAGGGAGGAGAAGGGCATTGCCAATCAGAGCTCAACACGTTAACCAGAAAAGCAGCCAGGGATTCCAGGAAGAAGAAATTCGTAGAAAGCCAAATGATGCAGGCTCAGTAGGGTCTGAAATATGACCCAAAGTAACCTTGGGCCAATTATCATGATGTTAGCACAAATCTACATGCTAGTTTTGCCACCCCCACACCTCCACAGTGAGCTTTCAGAAAGGCTCAGAAAGGCTTTCAGAAAGGCCTGTTTTAATATGATGAGCTTTTAAAATACTTTGTTAAAACATGAATCAGTTTTTTGTAATTGTGTAGATACTCATAAGTAATTTTGAATGCCATTCATTGTATAACTGAATTTTTATATCCAGAAATATATTCTTGAGTACTGCTTTTCCTACCTTGAGAATCTATTTCATATAATAAATCTTGTTTTCTTTTTACTAACTTATTTCAAAGAGAATGTTGCTAAGCTGTTTCCCCCTCCT
This sequence comes from Microcebus murinus, assembly GCF_040939455.1. Lineage (NCBI taxonomy): Eukaryota > Metazoa > Chordata > Mammalia > Primates > Cheirogaleidae > Microcebus > Microcebus murinus. The sequence goes on along the minus strand of NC_134113.1, from coordinate 41,925,835 downwards.
CCATCACAATTATTATTATTTGCTGTTTTTCCTTTTTCAATAAATGATAGCATAATCTTTAAAAAAAAATCCACATGCATAGTAAGACTCAGGTTATATAACTAACAACTGTCCATGAAGGTAAGGCATAAGCTGCCCTAGGGAGGGTCCAACCCAGACAATATAAAATGAAAATTTTAGTTAATAGCTGGGGCTCTTCTGTATGAACAGGGGCCAGTTTGCCATCTGTGGTGAACATATCTTGCTTCTGCTCAATAAACTCTGCTTCTGGCTTGTTTTGCCATAGTTGTGTCTTGTCTTTCTTTGACCAGAGTGCACCAAGAACCAAGGATAGACCACTGACCTGCTGTGGTCTAGTGGTTAGGAGTCTCAGTTTTTACACAGGTGGCCTGGGTTGACTCCCAGTGTGGGAACTAGATCACACACTGGCAGGTACATAATAGTTGTATATATTTATAGGTGTGTGTGATGTTATGGTACAGACATACAATATGTATTAATCATATCAGGGTAATTGGGGTATCCATCACCTCAGGCATTTATCATTTCTTCATGTTAGGAACATTCCAATTCTACTGTTTTAATTATTTTAAAGTATATCATAACTTCTTTAATACCCTTTTTTCTATCATCCAGCCTTGGACCAGAGAAGAGGTAGTGGAAGGGTGAGAAGATATCTGATTTTCTATAGATTTTTAATGTTTAGGCAACGGATGGATTTAAGATGGTAGGAGAGAGATAGGAAGTTGGAAGGGCCAACTTGCGTTGCTTTCCCCAGGGCAAGAAGACTCGGCACACCCACACGGCTCTGGGCCAAGATGCACAGCTTTATTGTGGATCCACACTCTGGAGTCTGGGTGATGGTGGACCCAGAGATGCGTGAGGGGGCCCCGAGGTTAGGCAACCTCAGGCTTATATATGCTCCCCAAGCCCTCGCTAAGCCCCAAGTACTGAAGTAGCCCCCCTTTCCCAAATAGAAAGCAAAGTCCTTGTGTAAGCTGCAAAGGTGTGAAAGACAGTCTGCGGTTGCGTTTTCCTGTATGCTCACACTGCACCTTTCTCACCTCTCGTTGGCTTTTGGCACCTCTCGTTGGTACACAGTCACCTGGGTGCTCAGCTGCACCCACACAGTCACTAGGGTGCTCAGCTGCACCCAAAATCTCCTTCCAGAAGTAAAGGAGGCACCTGAGTTTGTACCTATGCATTGAGGATATCATTGACATCAACTGAGGTGTGTGGAAGCCTGTGCTGGAGCAGATTGGGGTATGTGATTTGGGTGGAGAGGATCAAGTTTGGGATGTCTGTTGGATATCCAAATTGATATGGTGAGTAGGCAAGTATTACATTCATAATAAATCTAAATATGGGAGATTCCCACATATAGGCATCATGAGATAATCATGGAATTAGTGTAGACAGAGAAGAAAGGCCCATGGGCCTTGGGTCTCTCAATCATTAAGAGGTTGAGCATATGCCCAGAGACCAGCAAGTGGAGCTGAGGAGGTGTGGTCAGTGATTGAACAGGAAAAGCAATAGTGGTGGCAAGTGTCCTTGGAAACCATATAGTAAAATGCTCTCATGGGGAAGGAGTGATCAATTGTGTCAAAAAGAGTTGGAATTTAGTGAGAAATGAGAAATAACAGTGGTTTTAGTGGACATTGGTCACCTTCACAAAGAGATTTTCAGTGTTTTGGATGGAGAAAAATCTGATTAGAGTGAGTTTAAGGAAAAATCAGAGGATAAGGTTTGGTGGGCAGAAGGATTTATAGAACATGCGAATTTATAGTAGATAGGGTAACAATTCTAAACTCTTTATATATCTCAGCTCACTAAGTTCTTATAGAAACTCCTGAGGCAGGGACATTTACTCTCTCCACTTAACATAGAATAGTGACTTAGATGGGTCAAATATCATACCAAAGCTTGCAAAATTAGAAGTACAGGGGTTATATGAAAATGGCATTTGTCTGATGCCAGATTCCATGTGTGTAACCTGACTCTATCTCATATTCTGGGAGAACAGAAAAGAGAAAGATTATTGAGAAAATGCCATTTGAGTTCAGTTTCAAAAATGAAAAGTGGGAAAATAATATGCCAAGTATATATAGTAATGAGACAGAAAAGTGTAATGAAAATGGTACATTACATGTTTTGTTTTTGTTTCAATCTTTACTTTCTTTTATGCCTGATTTTGGTTAGCTACTTAAATTTCTAGTAGCTTTCTGACTATGGGCTTACAGTAATTTACATAGTCTATGCTACTATTCTAAGATGCATAAGAGGAAAAAGGTCAGAAGAGAAGTAGTGAGAAACAGAAGACTCATAGAAAACAAGCTGAAAATAAGATTAAAAATGTATGATGAATTAAAAACAGATAATTTTTAACTTTCCCACATTAAATATTTATTGAATCATTTTAATGGTTTTTCTTATTTAGGAATTTAACAGTAACATTGATATAAGCATGGGCCCAGAATATGTAAATGTTCTGTAAAAATATTAAATTACTATATGTGCATACCTTATTGGTCTTAACATCATGTCTTACTGGTTTCATTTTTCACTGTCAATTCCATTATTCCACAGTTTCCAAATCTGGATCTATTTAAGCTTACCTCCTGGTCACTTACAGTACATCTTGATTACATTTTAAGGGAGAGGTTTTGGGTATTATTTTGTAAAAGCCCATGGTTATATGAAAACCTGTTTTTGTTGACATCATATATGACCATACAAAAGGGGGATCATGAAAAAGCTAATGCTATCTAGTCCTTAACATATTTTATTTAGTGACAAATTAATAATTAGCCATTGCCTTCTAAATAGTGAGCATGTCTTTTACCTTGGACATTGTCAGCTTTTAAAATGATCATTTCATAAAGGCCTGACATGATTTATTTCCCATTCTCGCATTTGTTTCTAAGCTCCAACTTTATATCCAAAGGCCCTTTTGACAGTTTTCCATGTGTTACTGGTTACAGAAACTTTTCACCAATCCTATTCCTTCCATAGTCTTCCCATGTTGGGTAAGACATCATCTCCATGGAGTCTCTCTGGACATAAAAATGGAAAACATTTGGAAATAGCTAAGTTAACATGTTAGTCCAAAGATAATAAGACATTTTTATAAAAGAGACATTTTTAAATGTCAACAAAATATGTTAATCTATAAATTAGTACATGCCTCCATAAAAGAAAATAGAACATTTTGTTATATACAAAATGTTTTTGTTATTATAAAATGAAGCCCTAATCTCTAAAATCAGAGCTACCTATTATTAAGATTATTAGTCTTTAAAAATAATTAGAGGTAAACAATTATATAGATATAGACACATATGGCACAATACACAGATATTTTTGTAAAACATAGTTCAAATTGTTGACTTTTTCATGTCATTTTCATAACTCTTTTTACATTATTTATGTGTATAGAGACATAATTTATTTAACAGTTTCACACTTGATAGACATTTAAGCATTTTCTAATTATTTTACTATTGCAAGGAATGATAAATTAGATGATATGTACATTTTAATATAATATTTCAATACTTAAAGCATTAATTTCATCAATAAATATTTGTTTAGCTATACTTTTCTTGACACAAAGTTGATTAAAGCCTCTATAGAGTATTGAAGAACAAGTTTAATCTACTATAGCATCATTGATAAATGAACTACATTCTTAACACATATCCATTAGCATCTTTCATCTTTGAACAAAAAAATGAAGTACTATTTAACAGATCATTTAAGATGGAACCAATCTGCAAGTGGAAGTTACTTTGTATTGTTAAATATATAGACATATTATTTCTATATTTGTGTTTTATAGAGAATAAAATAAAAACATTAAGAAGAAAACTAAAGTAGCTAGAAGAAATAAAATCAAAGAAAGTTAAAAAAGGAAAATAGAGCACTAAAATAACAGAATATATATTATATATAATGCTCATATATGCAGTAATATAAAAATGAATTTATTTGAGAAGACAAAACAGACACATACATAATAAAGGGAAATGAGAAAACAGACACAAAAATATTAGAACAAAAATAGGGATACCTGATATAAGTGATTCATGTGTCAAGTAGATATTTTATTTTTTGAATTGAAAAGTAAAAATTATATATATTCCTGGTGTACAATATGATATTATGATATATGTATACATTGTGGAATGGCTAAATTGAGCTATCTAACATATGTAATACCTCACATACTTATCATTTTTCTTCTTTGTGGTGAGAACATTTAAAATCTATTCTCCAGACAATTTTCAAATATACAATACATTGTCATACTTATCATTTTTCTTCTTTGTGGTGAGAACATTTAAAATCTATTCTCCAGACAAGTTTCAAATATACAATACATTGTCATTAACTGTAGTTATCGTGACATCAAGATCTCTTGAACTTATTCCTCCTACATAACTGAAAGTTTGCATCTCTTGACCAACATCTCACCAATCTCTGCACCCTGCAACATCTGTTAACCATCATTTTTTTTTTTGCTATTTCTATAAATTTGACTTTTTAAAGTTTCACATATTAGTGAGTTCATTCAATATTTGTCTTTCTGTGATTGGCTTATTTCACTTAACATAAGGTCCTTGGGTTTCATCCATGTTGTTGCAAATAACAGTACTCCCTTCTTTGTTAAGACTGAATAGTATTTCAATGTGTGTGTGTGTGTGTGTTTTCTTTATTCATGTGTTGATGGATACTTAGGTTGATTCTATATCTTGGTTACTGTGAATATTGCTGCAATGAACACAGGAGTGCAAACATTTCTTTTATATACTGATTTTAGAACCTTAGGATAAATAACCAGTAGTGGGATTGCTGGTTCATTTACTAGTTATATTTTTAATTTTTTGAGCAACCTTCATAATGTTTTCGAAAATGGTGGCCAGGCTCGGTGGCTCAGGGTACTAATCCTAGCACTCTGGGAGGCTGAGGCGGGAGGATTGCTCAAGGTCAGGAGTTTGAGACCAGCCTGAGCAAGAGTGAGACTCCATCTCTACTAAAAATAGAAAGAAATTAGCTGGAAAACTAAAATATATATATAAAAAAATTAGCCTGGCATGGTGGTGCATGCCTCTAGTCCCAGCTACCTGGAAGGCTGAGGCACAAGGATTGCTTGAGCCCAGGAGTTTGAGGTCCCTGTGAGCTAGACTGAGGCCACCACACTCTAGCCCGGGCAACAGAGTGAGACTCTGTCTCAAAAAAAAAAAAAAAAAAAAGGAAAAGAAAATGGCTGTATTCATTTACATTATCACCAACAGCGTACAAGGGTTCTCCTTTTTTCACATCTTCACCAATGCTTGTTTATCATTTGTCTTTTTGGTAATAGCCATTCTAACAGTTGGGAAGTGATATCTCATTGTAGTTTAATTTTAATTTTTTTTTACTTCAAAATATTAAGGGGATACTATTAAGGGGATAATATGCGTTTCGTGACATGAATAGCTTTTATAATGTTTTAGAGAGGAGTACAAGTGTGCCCATCACCCGAATGGTGTTCATTGGACCTGTTAGGTAGATTTTTACTCCCTCCCCATCCCTCTCCTGGCACCTTCTTGATTTCCAATGATTTTTACCTCTTTCTATGCCCATGTGTTCCCATCAGTTAGTTTCAGAGTATTACAGAGTGCATGTGGTGTTTGTTTTTTCATTCTTAAGATACTGCACTTATGGTAATGGTCTCCAGTTCCATCCAAATTGCTGCAAAAGACACTAATTCATTTCTTTTTCTTTTTCTTTCTTTTTTTTAGAGACAGAGTCTTGCTCTGTTGCCTGGGCTAGAGTGCCATGGTGTTGGGCTGGCTCACAGCAACCTCAAACTCCTGGGCTCAAGCAATCCTTCTGCCTCAGCCTCCTGAGTAGCTGGGACTACAGGCATGCACCACCGTGCCAGGCTAATTTTTTCTCTATATATTTTAGTTTACAGCTATTTTATTTCTATTTTTAGTAAAGACAGGGTCTCACTCCTGCTCAGGCTGGTCTTGAACTCCTGATTTTGACTGATTCTCCCGCTTCAGCCTCCCAGAGTGCTAGGATTACAGGCATGAGCCACCAAGCCCCAAAAATTTATTTTTATGAATAGTAGCTGAGTAGTACCCTGTGGGGTGTGTGTGTGTTTGTGTGTGTGTGTGTGTGTGTGTGTGTGTGTACATATGTATGAATACACATCTCACATTTTGTTATTCCACTTATGAAGTGATGGGCACTTGGATTGATTCCACATCTTTGCAATTATGCATTGTGCTCAATACACATTCAAGTGCGGGTGTCTTTTTGATAAAATGACTTCTTTTCCTTTGGGTAAATGCCTAGTAGTGGGACTGCTGGATCAAATGGTCTACTTTCAGTTCTTTGAGGAATCTCCATACTGTTTTCCATAGAGGTTTAAATAATTTGCAGTCCTACCAACAGTGTGTAAGCATTCCTTCCTCTGTGCATCCATGCCAGCGTGTATTGTTTTTGAACTTTTTGATAAAAACCATTCTAACAGGGTAAGGTGATAGCTCATTGTGGTTTTAATTTGCATTTTTCTTATGATTAGTGACATTAAACATTTTCGCATATGTTTGTTGGCCATTTGTCTATCTTCTTTTGAAAACTTTCTGTTCATGTCTTTTGCCCACTTTTTTAATGAATTTGTTTTTCTTTTGCTATTTTGCTTGAGTTCTTTATGGATTTGGTATATTATCCTCTATAAGATGTATAGTTTGTGAATATTTACTTCCATTCTGTACATTGTCTGTTTGCTCTGTTGATTATTTCCTTTGCTGTGCAGAAGCTTGTTAATTTGGTAAAGTTCCATTTATTTATTTTTTTTGTTGCTGTAGTTGCCTTTGAGGTCTTAGTAATAAATTCTTTGCCTAAGCCAGTATCTAAAAGAGTTTTTACTAATTTTTATGATTTTTATGCCTTACATTTAAGTTTTTTATCCATCTTGAATTAATTTTTGTGAGTGATGAGATATAGGGGTCCTGTTTCATTCTTCTGCACCTGGCTATTCAATTTTCCCAGCATCATTTTAATTTGTAATGCCCTGCCATTTATTTGTTTTCTCTTCAATTACTTTCATCAATGTTTTATATTTTTCAGTGTACAGATTTTTCACCTACTGATTTACATTTATTCCTAAGATTTTTTTATGTGTTATAAATAACATTGTTTTCTTGATTTCTTTTTTGAATAGTCTATTTTAGTGTATGTACTAGTGTATAGAAACACTACTCATTTTTGTATGTTGATTCTAATTTCTTTTTATTTTTTCTCTTGAATCATGATGTGGAAATACAGGGCTCTAGTTAACAAACAATATTTTTTATTTCTGCTTTTTTATAATTAATTTCTAATTTAATGCCCTTGAAGCCACACAGTAAGTAAATATATATGAAAAACATATGTATTCTATAGATAACATGAATTAATAGAAATTGGGTAAGCCTCACTTATGGCTTAATTCCATGGACAATTTTTAGTACATGATGCATATTTACTTGGAAAGAATTTGCTTTCTCCAGTTGTAGGGGATAGTATTCCTCTCTGTCTCTCTTTTTCCTCTCTGTCACTCTCAAATCCTTGAAGGATGTTTGCATCATCTTATTAATATTTCTATTCCAAAGTTTCTGTATCTATATTAATTTTACATATTCATGTTTTAAAAAAATTGTTAGACACCCCATGATTTAAGTTTTATTACTTTTTCTTCATCATTCCTCCACATTTTGCTTCATGTATTTTGTCTGTATAGGAAAGTGTATGTAATTCATTACTTTCTTTTTCAAAATTTTATTTAACTATTTTTTAAATTCATATTTAGATAGATTTAGGGATACAAGTTGTTTTTGGTTACATGGATAAATTGTATTGTGGCAATATCTAGGTTTTATTGTACACATCACCTGAATAGTGTACACTGCACTCGACAGGTAGTTTTTCCTCCCTTTCCCCCACCTCCCCTATCCAGTTCTGAGTCTCCAGTGTCCATTCTACCATTCTGTACCCATAGTTTAGCTCCCACTTGTAAGTGAGAACATGAGGTATTTGGTTTTCCATTCTTGCATAACTTCACTTAGGATAATGACTTACAGTTCCATCCAAGTTGCTACAAAAGACATTATTTCATCCTAGTTTTATAATTTTTTAATTTATTTTTCCAGCGTATTATGGGGGTACAAATGTAAAAGTTACGTATATTTCCCTTGCCCCCCTCCCCCTGGAGTCAGAGCTTCAAGCATGTCCATCCCCCAGTTGGTAAGCATCACACTCATTATGTATGTATATGCCCATTCCCTTCTCCCCCTTCCCATATGCCCGACACCTGATAAATGTTATCCCTATGTGTCCACTTAGATGTTGATCAGTTAATACCAATTTGCTGGTGAGGACATGTGGTGCTTGTTTTTCCATTCTTGGGATACTTCACTTAGTAGATTGGGTTCCAGCTCTAACCAGGAAAATACAAGAGGTGCTATATCACCATTGTTTCTTATACCTGAATAGTACTCCATGGTATACATATACCACATTTTATTAATCTACTGATGTATTGATGGGCACTTTGGTTGTTTCCACAACTTTGCAATTGTGAATTGTGCTGCTATAAACATTCGAGTGCAGGTGTCTTTTTCATAGAGTGGCTTTTGTTCTTTTGGGTAGATGCCCAGTAATGAGATTGCTGGATCAAATGGTAGATCCACTTGTATTGCTTTAAGGTATCTCCATATTGCTTTCAACAGAGGTTGAACTAGTTTGTGGTCCCACCAGCAGTGTAGGAATGTTCCTGTGTCTCCACATCCACGCCAACATTTATTGTTTTGGGACTTTTTGATAAAGGCCATTCTCACTGGATATTAATTCCTTATTTTCATATAGTCCTAGATTCAAAAATATTGCTTTTATCATTATACCTCCAAAATAAATTTTCTTTAACATTGCTCATTATACTCAGTTTCTTTAAGTGCATTACATTGTTGATTTTGTTCCATTTTTTTTTCTCTTTATATAAAATTTAATTTGGGCCTGTTTCCTGCAAACATTATATAGATAACTTTGATTGTGTTTTTAAAATTTCAGTCCAAAAAGTATTACTAATAATAGGTGGGAGAAATATATTTTTATTCTACTCCATAAGTTTTTACTTTGCTTAAAAGATGACACTTTCAAACTAAAGGATTAAGAGTAGAACACTTTTTCCCCACTATCTTGTATAAATGAGGTAACACCTAGCACATTTAGCACTCTCCTAGCACACACCTAGCACTCTCCTAGCACATTTACTCTAAGTGATTATTGCATAAAATTGTAGTTCACATAAATTTATGTATGATTTAGTCTTATGCAATTTCCTAGTGCTAAATAAATATGACCATATAGTCTAATATAATATGATTTTATAAGCAAAGTAATAAATTTGGGCAAAATATACCATATGTTTATATCCCCAAAGGCAAAATGCACTGATAGAAGCAGAGAAGCCAAAGGAGGTACATGAGAGAGATTTTTCAACTAACATTTAGTCATTAAAAAATAAAAATAATTGATACAAAACTGCATTAAACAAAAAGGATTCGACTATTTCAACTACTTGTCTTGCTTAAGAGAAATCACAGGCTTTAGCTCTTCAGATAAAACTAAATAGTCCAATACTGAGTAACTATCAGTCTGGTTTATGGCCATTTGTCTGCAGTGCAGATTTTTGTGGAAAGAGCCAAAAGATATTTGGTGCTAACAAAATTTTTGATGCACTGTGTTTGGCTCTGGTTTATGCTTTTCCTTTAATTTAATTAGTTGGCACAAATTCTGCCAAAATGTGTTCTATTTTGTATATGAAATGCCACTATAGTACTTCTAATATCTTGAAATGAGAACATTAAATGGAAGTTTATTTTTATTTAGTAAAACATTCTTTCATCATGAAAAGTTGATTTCAGTAAGAATAAGGGATTTTGATAAAATAATGACAGTAATATAATATTTAATATCCTTAAGTATCCTTTTAAAAGCAGACAGAACAATTGAATAGTAAACCAAAATCCATGGATGAAATTTACAATAAAAGTAGGTTATAAGATATCCCCCTAAACCCAAATGGCAAGTTGATGGGGGCTGTGAGGAGAGAGAAAACATGAAGGTTACAAACCTTGCATTATTTGTCTTTATGCATGTGGAAGCATGGGGAAACAATGAGGTGTCTTAAGAACTGATAACAAGCAAGGGCAGTGTATGTAACCTAAACATTTGTACCCCCATGATATGCTGAAATAAAAAAAAAAAAAAGCAATTCACTAGGATCCAGTTTGAAAACAGCAACTAAAACTAGGAATTGTTTTGCCTGATTCATAGCTGCTCAGTGCAATGGTCTGCTAGGAAGGTGTGAAGGGCGAGAGAGGTCTAGCTCCTATGAATTATTGAAACTGGTCAGTCCTAGCTTACTTCCAGAACAGAGTTCCACAATGAAGGGAGGAAAAATATTAACCTACTGAGAACTGAATTAAAACATATCAAGGCAATGGAAATAAAAATTAAACAAAAATATCTACATAAAAATGAGAGAATGAAACCTACCCAAAAGAATTTCATAATTTTGAATACTAACTAAAAAAAAAAAAATGAAAAACCTCTGTGAAGCTATAAAAGCTATTCTGAAACAAACTGGCTTTTAAAAGTTCAAGAAATCTAGTTTCATATGAAATCAGCATATAAAATAAGTCTTGGACAGATAGCTAACTATATAGAAATAGATAAAATGAGAGGAGAATATAAAGGCTATATGCTACATCAAAATGGATATAGTAAAATCAGATATAATTGAGGACAAAAAAAGAACACATTTCAAAAATTTTAAGTGTGTTCATTCACCCTTATAGTTGTGGAAGTATTTATACTGTTATTTGGAAAATAATGTGAATGTGATGGGAATAAGGCAAACAAGTAATTATTCAATACTGTAATTTTATCACCACCATGTCTTCTGGACCTGAAAACAGTATTCTGATGAAAAAAGGCAGTAAGTATAGGAATAAAGTAGAAGAGACTGAGTAGTCCTGCTGTCTTGAATTTGCATTGGAAATCAGTATGAACTCGGTCAATTTATCCACCTATTTATCAATTGTTCTATCAATCTATCAATGTGATTTTTTTCTTCCAAATGCCATCAATAGTATAGCATAGAAAAAAATGGGTAAAAATGAGCATTCTCAGCCCCCATATTGTAGTTTACAATACCAATTATTTAGAAAATGAGGGCTTCTTAAAGAAATGTTTGATTCCAGGTCTGAGGCTGGAAATAACACAACAGTCCTGGAGTATCTTGTCTGTTAGTAGCATATCAAAAGGAGACAAGAACCAACTGAAAGATGTCCTACCTGTCAAAGATAGACAACTTAATGGGACAAAGTTAAGAAAATTTAAACTTCAAAATGGGTTTTATCTCTATTCAAGGATGGAAACCCATCAAATATGTTTAAATATATGAGTTATTAATGATACTTTAAAAATTGAATTACTTTCAAGAGATGAGAGAGAACAAATATCTGGGAATCTTTAAAATAAAGGGAAGAATCAAGAGTTTATCCTATTTTTTTCCTATATAAGGTATTAATTTTATTAATACTTTGTTATAATAAATAAATAATAAAGAAGTAAAATAGGAGTATTAATTAGTGCTTTATAATATGATAAAAAGCAAACATTATTAATACCCAATTAATAGGTGAGAGAAAGTGAAACTGTATAGATGTATCTCAGCTAATAATAGTACACATGGTAGGACTCAACTCTCAAGGAATTACTGGATATAGGCATTAAGCATCACTGGCTACTAACACTATAAAAAGAGACAAGCTAGAAAATTAAAATCATATGTGATATTGCAAAAAAAAATCTAACAAGTATAATTTCTTCCACGTTGTAGAAAATACAGAGGATAATGGAAAAAAGAATTACAAAATGAGCATATAATTAGCAAACACCAGATGGGGGAGATTTGCAATTTAAATGGATTGTGTTTTTCAACTTGATTCATTCTAAGAAAAAGAAAAGGGTAGAGTTTGAACCTGTAAATTAAGAGGCTTAAGAGATATACCAAATTTTAAGAAAATGGGTAATACTAAATAATGATGTCTAGGGATACATTTCAGATAATGAAAAAATAAAGATACACAAGAAAATTATTGCATAAAAAACAAGATTGTATATATTTTTTAAGGGTTGTAATTGAAATTGGGCAAATGGAAGAGTTCCTGTGCTTTCAATCAACAGAGTTCTCTCCATAGCTATATGTTTTAAAATGACCTTTTACATTTAGTTGTATAGCATGACTTTTATTTAAACATTATATCAAAGAATTTATTAAATCAATAAGACACTTAATATATACATGGTAATCTATTACATAGATTTATTAATAACACAATTCTCATATTGTAATTAAATTCATTCATTATTTTTGGACACATTATTCAATTTTTAAATATTATAAACTGTGCTATAATGAAAATAGCTACAATTTGCAAAACATTATTACATATATGATTGTTGGGCTAAAAATACTAAAAAAATAAAAATTTGGTTGTATTTATAAATGACTCCCCCAGAAATTATGCCAATATATACTTTATGTTCTTTTGTATTTTTGTTTATGATCTATGACCTTTATAATTTTCATAAAGATAATTCTTTTTCTATTAACATATTTAATATATTCTCATTGCTAAAAAATTGAAAGCAAAGAAAAGCTTAAAATTAAATTTTGAAAAACAGATCTTTGAGATGGGTCACTGAGCCACATCCCCGAACCTTAATCATAATAAAACATTATATCTCATGCCAATTTATGGTCATCTCATGTTTCAAAATAGAATTTTGCTATTATTAGATTATTTGGATAAAGCTTGACATTTATAACTGTATTCCATGTTCTTAAATGTATTTTCATATTTTACCTATTTTCCTATTAAGCATTTTATTTCTCTCTTATTCATTTCTAAGAATCCCTTAAATATTTGGTCTATAGATGCTTTACCTCTTTTGTAGAACTTCCAAATTGTTTACCTTTTACTTCTGGTTTTTCCCCCCATGTAGTCAGTAATTTTTCTCCCAATATAGTTCCATGTTATTTTTATTAGGTACTCTGTTTTTCTCTTATATTTGTTATTGGGAATGTAGTTGTTCTAAATTTTTATATTCAAATATTAAATCTTTTTGTTTTTATGCATGATGTCAGATGGGAAAAATCAAACAAGCAGCACTTTAAAATGTTCCCAAACTGCAAGTTCTTTTAGTAAGAAAGTTTCAATCAAGATTGAGAAATTATTATTTAGAAAATAATAGTGAAATTTAAAAGCACTTAATGATAGATAGAAGCATATAAATTATAGAATAAGCCAAGAGTTCTATGAAGAAGCTTTTGGGGACATAGGGTATTGTACACTATGACATTAATAACTTGGTCTCTTGTCAATTAACTGAACTAATCTTTCACTTGCTCCCTTCCACTGAGACTCCTTGCTAATCCTTGAACCTGCTAACTAGGCTTCTACATATGCATTTGCTGTCCACTCAACCTGGAGCTACCTTTCCTCAGATGCATGAATGCCTTGCTTTCTTTCTATTTTCAGTTCTACATTAAATAACTACTTTTTAATGATGCTGTTTCAAACCAGCCTATTGGAAATGGCAATATCACTTCCCTTGACCCTCCTTCTCACATAGCATTACCACCATCTGATGGACTTAGGTTATTTATTTATTTATTTAATTTATTTTTTTTCCCCAAATTCTATGGGTACAAATATTGTTAGGGTTACATATCTTGCCCCTGCCCCCCTCCCCACCCCGCTCTGCCAGAGCTTCAAGCGTGTCCAGTCTTCAAGTGATGCGCCCTGCACCCACCATGAAAGTGTGCACTCTTCCCCTTCTCCCCCTTCCACCTGTTCACCTCCCATTAACAAAATTTTTTTTTTTTTTTAGACATTTTGGTTACAGTGTGTTTCTTTGCCTCTCCCTAAAAAGGGATAGAGGTAATCCTTTCCCTCCTACAATGCTCATTACATCCTTAAGATGTGGGTCTCCCCCTCTCAGATCCCTGTTGAACCCCATAGTTTTAGGCTGTCAGTACCAATTTGATGGTGAGTAGATGTGTAGCCCATTTTCCAGGTCTTGTGTCCTCTCGCTTTGTATTACAGGCTTAAACTTAATCCATGATAGCATAAATGGTGCTAGTTCACTATGGTTTCTTAGGATTTATTTGTGTTTGGTCTAGTTTTACAAGAATCTAAGCTCCATAGATAGCAGGTATTTTTCCATTTTGTTCACCTCTATAGCAGTCCAACACCTAGATTAGTGTCTATGACATACCATAAATATTTATGGATGAATGCAAGAATATAATTTATTGTTACAGCTTATTCATTCCATAATCGTTATTAAGTAATGATTTTCAGGCCCTTGTGACACTGAGGCATCATATGATCCAGATGTCCAATCACACTTTCTCTGCACTCTTGGCTACCAGCTGCAATTTACCTGCATCCCAGTGGGTTATTGCCTGTTTACCTGGTGACTAAACCATTTATGGCCCAACAGCAAACTTCTCTCTTATGCAATGGGTTGCAAGTATATTTTATCTTTGGGTCTGAACCCCAACCTTGGTAAGGAGACATTCCTCCAAATTTTATCCTTTCTTGAGGAATCTCTCTGTCTATGTATGCACCCTTATATCTTAGAGTTACACCTTCATCAGATTTTAATACTTTTTTACATTAAACTTCCCCTGTTTAAATTACTGTGTGGTTTCTTTCTATTAACTGGACCTAGAATTATGCAGACACCAATTCTAAAACACCAAAAATATTAAATGTTATGAATAAAAATATATACATATATAAAAAATCTATACATTTAAAATGACATAATATTGATGAGGAAAACTAAGAAATACATGAATAATTGGAGAGATGTAGTATGCTTCTGGATTAGAAAACTCAGTATTATTAAGATATACATTTCCCACAAAATGATTTTTAGATTTAACTCTATTCTAAACAAAATTCTAACATGCTTTCTGGTAGAAATGCAATTGTCATCTAAGTTATCAATTTCCTAGTGTAATATTGTTTAAAATATTTTCTTGGAATCTTTTTAATGTGTTTAGAATAAGTATTGAAATTTCCTCCTTTGTTCCAGATATTGGTGATTTCAGTATTCTCTGTTTTTGTTTGTTTCATTATATTTTCCTTTATAGTCATCAGTCTATCTAGGAGATTACAAATGTTTTCTATCTTTTAAAGAATAAAAGTGATCCATGTAACCTAAAATGTTTCTACCCCCTTACTATTTTGAAATAAAAAAGAACGAACTTTTAGTTTTATGAATTTTCTGTTCTTGTGTGTGTTTGTGACTGTTGAAATTTGTTTTCAACTGTTTTGCTTTTATCATCATTGATTCTTTTCTTCTACTCCAGCACTCTTTATTCTGTTCTACAGACCTGCTTGTCTATCTTGATGCCAATATTGTACCATCTTGTTACTTTAACTTCATGTCTCAAAAACAGACAATGTTATCCCTTCAATTTTTTTCTTGTTTTTAATGCTGCTTTAGGTACTCTGGGTTATTTGTATTTCCATATGAATGTTATAAATACTTTGTTAGTTTTTTCCAAATATCCTTCTGGAGTTTTTATAGGAATTGTATTTAATCTGTAGATAAATTTGGAAGCTATATCCTAACAATATTGTATCATTCAACCTGTGAACAAGGTGCATCTCTTCATTTTGGGAGAAGAGTTTCATTTGGGAGAAGACTTTCCCTCCTCATCAGTGTTTCATAGTTTTAAGCAAATATTTCTTTCATTTCTATGCTAGATTTGTCTCTGAGTATTTGATCTTTTATATAACATGAATGTATATGTAAATGTAAATGTAATATAATTGTATTTTTCAATTTAAATTTTCAATAGTTGTTGCTTATACATAGAAATGCAATTCATTTTTATGTTGATCTCATATTCTTTATCTTTCTTTGTAGACGACATCAGATATTTTAGGCAATCATGTCATCTGCAAATTAAGACAGTTTTATTTATTTCTTTCCTGTCTGGGTGCCTTTCATTTCTTTCCCTACCATTATTTCACTAGCTAGAATATCCAGTACAATGTTGAATAGATGTGATGAAGGCAGACATTCATCTTGTTTGTAATCTTTAGAGAAAAGCATTCAGTCTCTCACCATTAAGTATGATGTTAGCTGTAGGTTTCTTATAAATGCTTGATCAGGTTGAGAAAATATCCTTCTATTCCTATTTTGAGAATTTTCATATGAAATGTATGTTAAATTTCATCATAAGATTTTTCTGTGTTTACTGAGATGATCATTTAAAAATTAGTTTATTATTATAATATGAAGAATATTGATTGACTCTTGGATGTTAAATCAGCCTTGTATTTCTAGGGTAAAATTCACTTCATAATGATTATTATCTTTTAAATTGGTGGATTCTGTTTGCTAAAATTTTTTATAGCATTTTATAATCTATGTTCATGAGGGATACTGCTCTGTAGTTTATTTTTGTTTCTTTTTTTTTTTAATAATGTATTTTTTGGTATCAGAATAATTTTGTCCTGACAACATGAATGGAAAGGATTCCCACCTTTTCAATTAGCTAGAAGAGTTTGTGTAGAATTGCTATTATTTCTTAAATATTTGGTAAAATAAGCAAGCTAAGTCTAGAGTTTTCTTTGGGGGTTAATTTTTTAAACTACAAATCAATTTCCTTAATAGATATAGGGATATTCAGATTTTCTGCAACCTCTATTATGAGTTATAGTAGTTGTATAACCTCTAATGTAAGGTTTCCTATAACCTCTGTTGTGAATTATAGTAATTGCATCTTTAAAGAAATTTGTCCATTTCATATAAGTTGTCAAATTTATTGGCCAGTATTTATTCATAACATCTCCTTACCATCCTTTTATTACCTGTAGAATCTAGAGTGAGAGTAATGTAACCCTTCTCATTCTAGATACTTATTTGTATCTTGTCTTTTTTCTTGATCATCCCAGCTAGAATTTTATTATTTTCTCAAAGAATCACCTTTTGGTTTCATTTATTGCTTTTATTTTCATTTTATATTTCATTTACTTTCAATCTGACCTTTATTATTTAACTTGTTCTAATAACTATGACTTTAATTTGATCTTTTCATATTTTCTCAGTGTGAAGGTTGAAGTCATTTGTTTTGAGACCTTTCTTTTTAATATAATATAGATATTCTGTGAAATAAAATACCAAGTAGTGCTTTAGCTGCATCCACAGTTTTTGACAAATGTGTTTTCATTTTCCTGCAGTTCAAAATATTTTGTAGTGTCATTTTTTGCTTCTTTTTTGAAATATGGGCTATTTACATTTGTCTTTTTTAGGCTTTAAGTGTTTGGAGAATTTCTAGACATTCCATGTATTTGGATATGTTGTTTTGATTTTCATTCAATCTGAAAGATCTTTTAAAGTTCCCTAGGGATTTTTCCTTTTTTCACCTATGTATTGTTTTGAAGTGATTTCAATCCTTTGAAATGTGTTGCGATTCATTTTATTGGATAGCATGTGGTCTATCTTGGTTCATGCACTGTGTTCTTATGCTGGCAGTTGTAATATCTAGTCTTCTATAAGTATTAATCAAGTCAATGCCTTTATCGTGTTTTTTAGAAATTCATGTCTTCACCAATTTTTAATATATATATATAATTAATTCCTGAGAGATGAGTTTAAATACTTATAACTGTGATTGTAGAATTATTTATTTCTTGTTTTAATTCTCTCAGTTTTGGTTCCTGTACATACATATAAACACATATTTACAGTGCTTATGTCTTCCTGATGAACTGATTCTTTAATCATTACCATTTTTGATGTTCTTTATTCCTTGCTGGAGATCCAGGTTACTTCTGCCATCATTCTTCTTTAGCTAGAGGAATCTCATTTAGTATTAATGTCTCTTGTAGTGCAAGCTTCCTGGTGATAAATTCTATTAGCTGTCTTTTGTCTGAAAATGTCTTTATTTTGCCTATATTCTTCAAGGATATTTTCATAGGATATAGAATAATTAATTTTTCCATTGTTTTAAAATTTTCTAGCTTCCATATTTTCTAAGTCTGCAATCATTCATATGATTGTTCTCCTGTGTGTAACCTGTCATTTTTGTCTGTACTACAGACATCTGTAATGATTCCAATACGCTGATTTTAATATTTTCCCTTTATCTTTTGGTTTTTGTCACTTTGCATCTTTTGTGCCTACTGTGGTTTTCTTTGTATGCCCATGTGGGGAGAATCTGGAGACCACCCAATGATTCACTGCATAGACCAATACATTTATATCTTTCTCTAACTAAGGACAATTTGGGGCTTTTTTATATACTGAAATATATTTTCTACCCATTTTCTTTCCCTCCACATTTCACTACTCCTCTTAAACATATGTTACACTTTGTGTTATATTCCCTTGAGTTTCTTAGGTTTGGATAATTTTTTTCAAGTTTCTTTTTCTCTCTGTTCTTCAGATTGGTTGATTTGTATTAATTGATCTTCAAGTTCACTATTTCCTCTCTCAGTTCCACTATTCTGTTAAGAACATCTACCTCCTTTTTTCTAATTTCAGATACCATAGATTTTTACTTCTAGAATTTCCATTTTGTATTTTTCTCTTTTAATGTTTCAAATATTTTCATTTATTGTGAGAATATATATACAGACATACATTTTTTCTAACTTCACTGAGCTGGATTAAAATCTTTTCCTCCACATTCTAAAATCTGAGTGATCACAGAGTTGGCCTGGATTAATTGTCTTTTTTATTGAGAATGAGGCACATTTCTTGGTTCATAGCAATTTAAGTCATTTTGCATTTTACTTTGGTCAATGTTAACATTTTCTTGTGGAGACTTTGTAACTTAATTGGATTAAAATTTTGACCTCTACTCTTTGCTGGCAAATCAGTGGACTTGGAAGTAGATTCTTCAGTTCTAGTCAGACCAATAGCTTTACTGCAACCTCACAGGAGATCCTGAGCCAGAACCATCTGCCTAGCCACTCACAGATTCATGACCCTCAAAACTACATAAATTAATAACTGCCATTGATTTAAGCTGTTACATTTGAAAGATATTTGTTACATACTAATAGACAACTAAAAAATGAGAATTCATAAAAACATTTTTAAATGATGTTCTTTTATAAATATTGCTAAAGAAATGAAAAGATAAGTAATGTACTTGAAAAATATTATTTAAAATAAATGTATGTAACAAGTCTTGTAACCAGAATATATAAAGGTGTCTTCTAGCAAAAATCCCAATTTAAAAAGTGTACCAAAACCTGGATATTTCACAAAAACAAGACAAAACAAAACAAAAAAACATACAAATGGTCAATAAGGACATGAAAAATTCTCACCATCAGTATCTACAGGGAAATGAACATTAAAATCACAATGAGATACTACTACCCACCCACTAGAACAGCTAAATTTGAAAGGCTGACAATACCATATGTTGGAGAGAATATGGAACTACTGAAACTCTCCTTTACTGCCAAGATTATTATGGGAATTAAAATGGCCATACACTTTGGAAAACTCTTTGGCAGTTTCTTAAAAAGTTAAGTATACCCTTATCATACAATATCCATGTGGTCTAGCAATTTCCCTACTTATTTATTTTGTATTTACCAGAGATAACTAAAAACATATGTCTACAAAAGAGCTGATGTGAATGTTTACAGTAACTTTATTACTAAAAATTCCAAATATTATATATCTCAACTACTCATCAACAAATGAACACTTAAATGTATTGTATTGTATCCATGCACTACTTCTCATTAGTATAAGGAACAAACTACTGATACATATAACAAGATTCATCTCAGAGACATGTTGAAAAAAAAAACAAAATACTGAATATTGTATGATTTCGGTTATACTAAATTCTGGAACATGCAAAACAATCCAATGGTGATAGGAAGCCAATCAGTGGTTGCCTGAGGGTGGAGAGTGAGGGTCTGGGGACTGTCTGCAAAGGAATAAGATGGAATGGTTTGGGGTGTGGCATCACTGAGGTGCTAGTTCCATAAGTACATGTATTTGTGAAAATTCATCAAACTGTGTATTTGAAATCTGTGAATTGATTTGTATATAAATTATACCGTAATTAAATATATTTTAAAAGATAAACATTTTTGTAGAGAAAATGAAGCTATGCATTACTTCTATTTTCTAAATACAACTTAATACCTAAGATCACAGAGCAGCTAAAAAAGAGCATATACTGATTATTATTAATAAATAACAGACATAGGAATTTTTATAAATTTTATAAATTTTAAATTTGAGATTCATAAATATTTCTTCCGCATTTAAATTAACTATGAAGATAAAGAAACCATTCTTTGTTTGTTTTTGTAAATTCTGTGCATTCATGTATTAGAGATGTGTGTGTGTGTGTGTGTGTGTGTGTGTGTGTGTGTGTGTGTAGAGGAGGGAGGCATAGAAGGGGTAAATGAGGCTAACAACATAAGAAGAAAAAAAGAAACGAAAGCAAGTACATTTTCTATACTAAATTAGAACTAAAGTTTACTCACCTATCTTTATGCCAATAAAAATATTTAAAATTCTAAATATTGAATATTGAAAGAGATACATAAATTGTTTTAATATAATGATATGAACTCAAACTACAAAAATAAATAGCATAATAATGCTGCTAATTTAACTATATAATTTGCATTTTACTTTCTTATTAACTTTTTTTGCTATTTTCCTCTAAACTAATTAATTTCATGTTAGAGAAAGAACAACAGGGTTGGATATTGAAGAACAACATCTCTATCACTTTCTTGTTATAAAATAAACTTGGGCAAATAATTTAGATTGTGTGAATCTAAGTTTAATCATCTGTGAAATGTAGAGAAAAAAGAGAACATATCTGGGGTTTCAGTGGAGAAGGTGATTAATGATTGCAAACATATCTCTAGCACTAATATTTTAGAATCTTTAGCTAAAGTTTAAATTAAGCTTATAATTTATACACACACATAATATATATGTCTATTAATACTTAGAGATAATTTACACTGAATTCGATTTTGAATTGTATCCTATATATAACAAATGAAATAATCGTTCTTTTTAAGCTTTATTAAGGTATAATTGAGAAATAAAAATTGTATTGATGATGTACAAGCTGATATGATATGTGCAAACATTATTAAATCAAGCTAATTAACATATTCATCACCTCACATACTTTTGTGTGTGTCTGTGTGTGCATAGTGAGAACATTTAAGATTTACTCTCTTGGCAATATTCAAGTATACAGTATGGTAAACTATAGTCACCATGCCATTCAATAGATCTACAGAACCTATTCATTTTGTCTAATTGAAATTTTATATCTCCCCACCAACATCTCTCCATCCTCCATCTTCTGCCCCAACTCTTGGCAACCATGATTCTACTTTGCATTTGTAAGTTTGACTTATTTAGATTTTATGTATAATTGAGATCATGCTATATTTGTCTCTCTGTGCCTAGCTTAGCTCACTTAGCATAATGTCCTCCAGGTTCATCCATGTTGTTGCAAATGACAGGATATTCTTTTACTTTTTGTAAAGCTGAATAGTATTCTGTTGTGTGTATATATGTATTACATTTTTTTTTTTTACAAATTTTCCCATTGATAAACACTTAAGTTAATTCCATATCTTGACTATCGTGAATACTACTGCAATGAACATGGAGGTGCAGCTGTCTCTTTGACATACTAATGTTATTACTTTAGGATATATATCCAAAATAGGAATTGTTGAATCATTTTATATGATACCATATGCAAAAATCAACTCTATTAAAATAGATTAAATGCTAAAACATAAGACCTGATACTGTAAAATTATTAGAAGGAAACATATGGAAAAATTTTCTTGACATGGGTCTTGGCAAATATTTTTTGGATACAAACTGAAAAGCACAAGCTACAAAAGCCAAAAATAGAGAAATAGGGTTACATCACACTGAAAAGCTTCTGAGCAACAAAGAAAACAATAAACAGAGTGAAGAGACAACCTATAGAGTAGGAAAAATTATTTGCAAATCATACATTTAATAAAAGGTTAATTCTAAAAAATGTAAGGAACTCAAAAAACTCAATAGCAAGACAAAAAATGATTTTAAAATGGACAAATGACCTGAATAAACATTTCTCAAAAGAAGACATACAAATGACCAAGAGGCATATTAAAAATGCTCAACATTACTAATTATCAAGGAAATGAAAATTAAAACCACAATGAGATATCTCCTTACACTTATTTAGAATGGATATTATTAAAAAGACAAAAAATAACAAATGTTGGCAAGGATGTAGAAAAAAGGGAACCTTTGTCCACCATTGGAGGGAATGTAAATTAAAACGGTCATTATGGAAAATAGTATGGCATTTTCTCCAAAAATTGAAAAAATTGTTCTTGATTTTGACTATTTACATAGCTAATTCAATAAAATGTTCATTTTGCTGAAGTCCAAGATTTATTTTCTTGTACCAAGAAATTTATTGAATTTATTAAAATGTTGGCTATAGGCTATAAACTATGAGGAAAATAAAGAATATTCTAAAAACCTCTCAAAATTATACAAACAGGTTTTTAAGAAGATGATTTACCAAATCCATGTTATTAGTATTATCACTATTATTACAATATACTCACTGCATAAATTCTCTCATGTTCTATAAAAAATGTTATTAAATAAAGGTTTGAATAACAAGTCACTAGTTAATTACTTGATTTCCAGCATAACAGATGTATTCCCTATACATTTTTAATGATGTGTTTTTTTAGCTTTCTATCCTCAAGTCACTGGCAAATAAACATGGCAATTGGCAAAGGCAGCTGTCAAAATAAACAGTTGTTTCCCTCCACACACATACTGCTTATTTTAATTGTAGGTGGGATTTTGTGAACTCATCACATTTTGGAGGACTTTTTTTTTTTTTTTTGTCTAAGAGCATGAAAGCAAAAATGGAATTCTAAGTTCCAAAGGTCTCCAAAATTAGTGATGCCATTCAATAAAATTGTGAGAAGTGAACTATTTGGTGTTTATAAAAGCATCAGTAAGCAGAGCTCAAAGATCAAAATTTCTATTGAAAGATAAAGTGAATAATTTTAAGTCATATTAGCATTGTTGCAAGTCCTTTAAATATATGGAGCCATAAAAGTTGTCAAATGAGACAGGGGAGAAGAATATTTAATACGTAGTCTGAAAAAGAAGATTCCTAAAAGGGGTACAGATCATACACACATGCTAATATATTAATAAATCCCACTTTTCCTGTATTTCTAGGATTTATTTTTCTTCTTTGCAAGGGGTGGGGCATTTCCTAATGGTAGTTCATGTAGCCACTGTTATAAACTAAAATACATCTTTGAGCATTGACATGAAAGAAGAGAGTGACTGAAAATAGTCATTAATACGCTGTGTTTCCTTGATGATTTACTAATACAGTTCTTGCAGACTGTTGATAGGAATAATCATAGTCATGCATTTTAGATGTAAATCTTTCTTTGGAATCTTCATGTTACATAAATGTCACGTAGGAGAGGTATGAAGAATTTCAGAAAACAAAAGAAACTCCACAACGTTGGTCAGTATTTCATGTAGGTTGATATTTTGTGTGTTACAAATTTTATCCTAATAACTATAAATTGAATCATAATATAAAATCCAGCTTCAACACCTTGACCCCAGACAAGACATGTAGCTATTGTAACCATCAATTCTCTATCTATAGAATATGAAGTTTTAGGGCTTATATCATATTTTTGTTAGGTAGGAAGCAAATTATACCTGCCATGCCAGGTATAACACCTGAAATATATTAAGAATTAAAAATGTTAATTTATATTCATGTTCTTATTCTTGCTTTATGATGTCATTATAATATAATGTGCAATATATTATTCAGCAATTGTATCACTAAATACATAGATCAATTTGTATTATCTCCCTTACTAAGTAAGCTATGGGTGTAGTATTTGACAAACGTTATGTTTCCAAAATGCTTAGGACTAACTGAATTAGGACAATTTCCTAATAAGTTTGTGATGTAATGCTCAGCAAAATATTGTTAAATTAATGTAAAATGTGAATTATATTATAAATTTCACAAAGTAATATCTTAAAGGTGACTAAAAATATTTCTACAAAGCTAAATGAAAATTCTGAATTACAGGAATACCTTGGAGATATTGCAGGTTATATTCTAGACCACCAAAATAAAATGAATACTGTGATAAAGCAAGTCACACAAATTTTTTGACTACCCAGTGCACATAAAAGTTATGTTTACATTATACTGTAGTCTATTAAGTGTATAATAGCATTATGTCTAAAAAAAAGTATATACCTTAATTTAAAAAATAATTTATTGCTAAAATATGTAAAATATGCTAATGATTATCTGAGCCTTTAGCCATTCATAATCTTTTTGCTAGTGGAGGTTCCTGCCTCAGTGATGATGACTGCTGACCGTTTAGGGTGGTAGGTGTGAAGGTTGTGGTGGCTGTGGCAATTTCTTAAAATGAGACAAGACTAATGTTTACCATATTGATTGACTTTTCTTTTTATGAAAGAATTCTCTGTATGCTTGTGATACTGTTTGATAGCATTTTATCCACAGTGGAATTTCTTTCAAAATTGAAATCAATCTTCATAAACGCTGCTGCTGCCTTACCAATAAAGTTGATATAATTTATAAATCCTTTGCTGTCACTTCAACAATGTTCACAGAATCTTCACCAAAAGTAGATTCGATTTCAAGAAACTACTTTCTTTGCTCACCCATATGAAGCAACTCCTTATCCATTTGTTTTATCATAAGATTCGAGCAATTAAGTCACAAATTCAGCCTCTATGTCTAATTCTAATTCTCTTGATATTTCCACCACATCTGTGGTGACTTCCTTCACTGAAGTCTTGAATCACTCAAAATCATCCACGAAGGCTGGAATCAACTTCTTCCAAACTCCTATTAATGTTGATATTTTGACCTCCTCCCATATATCATGAATGCTCTTCATGACATCTAGAATGGTGAATCTTTCTCAGAAGGTTTTTATTTTACTGTGCCCAGATCCGTCAGAGAAATTACTTTCTATGGCAGCCTTATAGCCTCATAAAATAGGTTTCTTAAATAATATAACTCAAAATTCAAAATTACTCCTTGATTGATAGGCTGCAGATTGCATGTGTTAGCAGGCATGAAAACAACATTAATCTCTTTGTATAACTCTATCAGAGCTCTTGGGTGGCTAAGTGTATTGTCAATGAGCAGGAATATTTTGAAAGAAATCTTTTTTTTTTTTTTTTTCCCCTGAGAAGTAGGTCTCAAAGAGTAGGCTTAAATATTCAGTAAACTATGCTGTAACAGAATTGTTTTCCAGTTTTGGCATTGCAAAAGAAAATCTTTCTTTATAGATAAATTTTTTTTTTCAGCCAAAATGTTTTGAAACTTTTTCTTCTCTTAAATAGATTTTTTTTCCTCTTTCTTGATTCAATTTACATTGGATTTCTCTATAATATTTTCAATCTACTTATTTAGGTCATGTATAGCCTGGAAAGTATTTCTGCTTTTTGCTTCTTTTCTAATCACTGTAGTTTTTTTTCTCTGGAGTATGTTGAAACTCAGAAAGTGGTACCCACACAGTAATATACTCTGACATGCTGAGATGGCTCAGAACCTATCTCAAAATCAAAATCCTCCTAACTTTTTTTTGTTTCCTTCAAATTCAGGAAGGGACTCTCTCTGGAATTTCCTTATCTGCTCAAAAAACTGTTTTTTCCAAAAGAAATGCCATTGTCTTAAACTACCTCATAAAATAACCTGGAAAGATCAACTGCCTGAGAAAAGGAATGACTGGGAGTCACTATACCCAGACAGACTTCTCATTTATTCTTCTGAGGGTAGATCCAGGATATTACTTGGGGAACTTTGTGTGCATAAGACAACCTCTGTTCCTGTGTAGCTGCGCCTCTCACCTTCTCCCAGTATGTGCCTCTCACCTCCCAGGACATCTATCTCTTCCCTGTGAAGAGAGTATTTAAGCGTCAACCATCCAGTCCCTCTTTGAGTTTAAATTTTGTTTGACTTCTGTGTACACATGCACATTAATAAATTTGTATTTTCTCCTATTAATATACCTTTCTTCAGTTGATTTTCAGTGAACCTTCAGAGAATGAAGGAAATGTTTTCCCTTGGCCCCTAGAAGTAGCACATCTATAAAAATTGAGTATCATTTTCTGTCTTTCACATCTATCAAAATTCTCTCAAGTCATTTTATGTGTTGTTTTATTTTTCAATAAATTCTAGAGAAACTAATCAGACTTGCCCTCCATATCACGGTTTTTGTTTTCTAGCTCTGTTCATGTACTTCAAACTGCAGATTTTAGTTCTACAGGGCTTTCTTTTTATTCTCAATAGCCTTTCTTATTTAATCCATTTTCTTTAAAAATATAATTTCTTTTTTATCATAATCTGGTAACTATTTATGAATTTCTATTCCTATATTTTAGAAAATGTGACTAATTTTATTCTTCTGAAATGCTAAAGATTTCACGAATACTTTTTTTTTAATTTTAGTGAAATCGAAATCTGCACTTCCCAAAGTTTTCTCAAATATTATATTTCCTCTTATTAAAATTTTTCAAATTTCCATATTTTTCTCTTTGATCTTCAATAGAAACAGGGGGGCCTATATGTTGGGCAAAGTTATAAGAAGTGAGTATGAACGTCTTTGTTTGCTATGTTCTTGCATTTGATTTCCCGCCTCAGTATAAAATAGGATAGCACAGTGATATGCACAACCACTTTTCCCTTTTTTTCACTATATATCCACATCTCTCACATCCTTCCTTTTCACTTTATACAATTAAATGATTTGATCCAATTAAATTACCAGGGTCAATTAAATTTTATCACTAATATACTATTTTCTTCATATACTCTCCTCTCCTTTCCTGTCTCTGTCTCAATTGTACTATTCAAAAATTCACTACTCCAGCAATGCATTCAGCTATTCTGACATTTCTCATTTGAAATTCAAATCTGTTAATCTTAGTGCTCCCTGACAGTTTTGCCTTTCAAATCACTTTCATGTTGCTCTTCGAAAGGTTTATTTTATATTTTTTAATGTTTCTCAAAATATCAACACTTTTTTCTTTCTCCATACTCTCGGCAAATGACCACATTACCTACTTCTTTCACTAGAAAAAAATAGAAGAAATTAGAAATAAATTAATATATGCTCTAACTATGACTGCTGCTGATCATTCTGCATTGGTACCTACATATGCAGCATTTTCTCCTATTGTTGTGGATAAATCATTAGTGGACTTCTCAACAGCCAATGCTCTACTTCTGTACTGGTTCTCATTACTTCTGGACTATTAAAGTTTTGCTTTATTAATATCTTCTCTGAATTATAATTATTTCTTTTGTACCAAATCAATCATGCTGAACATTTTCCATCTTAAAAAAAGCATACACATAATAGATAAAACTCTCTTGACACTAAATATATCTTCAGCTACTGCCTCATATACATCTCTTAGCTTTCACAGAAAACACCTTTAAAAATAGGCTATCAGTCCACTATCTACTTCCTTTCTTCATTCTCTCTTGAACTCATTCCAATCTTTATTCAGCCCTTCCACTCCACAAACAAAAATATGTTAATGTCAACAATAATCTTCATATTATCAATTCCAGTAGCCAATTGCAAGTACTCAATCTATTCAACCTATGCACTGAAAACTTAATGTACTGGAATGCTTTTATCTTTTTTTTTTTTTTTTACTAGAACTCCAAGATACACATTTTTCTTGGTAATTTTTCTATCTTACTATTTTCAGACTAATATTATTATTTTCCTAATTGCATCAAATTTGCAATATTTGTGTATCTGAGGAATCTATCCTTAGGCCTCTTAAGTATCTACACTAAATCCTGAGCTTATTTCATTTGGTTTCACAGCTTTAAGTATCACTTATGCTATTTAGTCCCAACAGTAATTTTTTAAATTATCTTTCCTCTCGTTATAAAGTTCTATGAGCAGATGTACTTTGTTTTGTTTATTGCTGTATCTTCTCTGCCTAGAACCATGTCTGCACTTAGTTGTTGTTGAATGATTGTATGAATAAATGAATAAGCAAAATATCTTAATCAAATTCTGAGCACTTGGCAGGCTTTAATCTAATGTTGTTCTGTTCTGCTTAGAAGAGTTTGTTTTCAGTGTCATAATATCTGTCTCCCTCTTTTTTGTGACAGAATACAAACAGGCCGAAAACCATACAATCATATGCCACATGATGATGTTTCGGTAAATGATCGACTGCATATATATATATAATGGTGGCCCAATAAAATTATAATAGAGTTCAAAATCCTATCAACTAAACATTGTATTTAAATGGATTTCTCACATACTTGTGGTGATGCTGGTGTAAACAAACCTACTGTGTTTCAAGTTGTATAAAAATATAGCACATACAATTATGTACAGTACATAATACTTGATGATAACAACAAACAACTATGTTACTGGTTTATATATTTACTATAATATAATTTTAATATACTTTCTATCATTATTTTAGAGTGTACTACTCTTACTTATCAAAAAAAAGTTAACTGTGAAATATCCTCAGACAGGTCCTACAGGAGGTATTTCAGAAGAAGGCAATGCTATCATAGAAGAATGATAGTTCCACGAATATTTTTGCCTCTGGAGATGTCCCAGTGGGAGGTCCCCTTCCAGTGAGATAAGATGTAAAGGTGGAAGACAGTGATATTGATCATTCTGACCCTGTTTAGATACTGGCTAATATGTGTCTTTGTGTCTTAAGTTTTTAACAAAAACATTTAAAAAGAAAAAATAAAAATGTTTAAAATTTTTCAAAGTGTATAGAATAAAGATATAAGAAAAAAAATATTTTGGTATAGCTGTACAATATTTCTATTTTAAGCTAAGGATTATTATAAAAGAGTCAAAAAGTTAAAACATTTAAAACTTCATAAAGTATAACAAAAGAGTTTCAACAAAGGTTAATTTGTTATTGAACAATGAAAAATATTTTTAATAAATTTAGTGTAGCCTAAGCGCACCATGTTTATAAAGTCCAGTTGTGTCCAGTAATATCTAGGCCTTTACATTCACTCACCACTCACTCCCTGTTTCACCCAGAGTAACTGCCAATCCTGCAGGCTCCATTCATGGTAAGTACCCTATACAAGTGTACCATTTTTAGCTTTTATACCATATTTTTACTCTACCTTTGCTATGCTTAGCTATGTTTAGATACACACCACTGTGCTACAATTGTCCGAAGTATTTAATACAGTAACATGCTGTACAAGCTCGTAGACTAGAAACGATAGGCTATACCATATAGCCTGGGTGTGTGGTAGGCCATACCATCTAGGTTTGGGTAAGTATACTCTATGATGTTAACACAATGATAAAATCACCTAACAACAAATTTCTCACAATATTGTCATCACTTATGACAATATTCTCACAATATTGTCATAAGCGATTCATGACTGTATTACCATGCCCTGTGATTAAAGTTGGTGGCTACAGCAGCCCAATTCAAGCAGAACTACAAATGGCCCAGATTCTTCAGGAATGAAGGTTTGGATCACCCTGCCAGGTTAACCACAACCAGCCTAAGTTCTTGCTGAAGGTAAAGAAAGTATAGAATAGGTAGTGGACAGTAGTTATAAATACCATCTGCAGCCATGTAGCAAATCATATTAACTGGGACTGTAGTTGTCATAGGTACAGTTGACCCCCATACAACACGGATTTGAGCTGTGTGGGCCCAATAGTACATGAATTTTTTCAATAAATATTTTGGAAAGTATATTTGGAGATTCATGCCAATTTGAAAAAACTCATACCATGTTTCCCTGAAAATAAGACAGGGTCTTATATTTATTTTTCCTCAAGAAGACACCCTAGGGCTTATTTTCAGAGGGTGTGTTATTTTCCCCTCAAAGCCTCAGCTTGCAGCACACAAAGGATAGGGCTTATATTGTGCAAATGCTTAGAAATCCTGCCAGGGCTTATTTTATGGGTAGATCTTATTTTCAGGGAAACAGGGTAGACGAACCACTTAGATTAAAAACATCAAAAAAATTAAGAAAAACTTAAGGTATGTCTCGAGTTCATAAAATACATGTTGATACCAATCTATTTTGTCATATATTACCACAGAATATACACAAATCTATTATAAAGTGAAAATTTATCAAAGCTTATCACTCGATGACTTACAGATTGTATGTGGCACCATTCACAGTCAATAGAAATGTAAACAAATATACATAACAATGCAATATTAAATCATAACTTCACAAAATTAACTATAGTATGTACTGTACTACTATAATAATTTTTTAGCTACCTCCTGTTGGTATTATGGTGTTGAAGTGGTCAGTTTGCTCCAAACACAACATCTCCAATTCAGCCTCTAGATAAGGGAATCATAAGGATCTTTAAAACGTATAGCACAGGGTACTGAATGGGAAAGATTATCAATGCTATGGAAGAGACACCTGAAGAGAGATCATCTTGAAAATCTGAAAAGATTATACCATCAATGATACTATTGTTGTTATTTAAAAAAAACCATGAAAGCCATCAAGCTTGAAACAGTCCTGCTGGAGAAAAGTGTCAAGATATTGTTGATGACTTCGTCATAGGCTTTATGACAAAGCCAATCAAAGAAGACATGAAAGAGATTGTGAATGTGGCCAAAAAACAAACAAATAAACAAACAAACAAACACAAAAATGAGGATGAAGAGTTTCTAGATATGGATTTTGGAGAAATTCAAGAGCTAATAATCACCATACCAGAGAAATTTTCAGAAGATGACTTGATGGACATCAGTGCCAGAAAGCCAATTGACACTGGACAGTCTTGCAGAAGGTTCTGATTATTCAAGACTGATTTTGTCTTCTTGTATGACATGAACGATTCTGTGACAAAAGCACTGAAACTAAAACAAACAGTGGGAGAAGGATTTTTATCATATAGAAATGATTTTAGAGAAATGAAAAAGCAAAAGAGTCAGACAGAAATTACTACGTGAATTTCCTTAAAGTTACACTCAGTGCGTGTGCCTGCCTCTCCTGCTGCTTCTTCCACCTCCACCACCCCTGAACAGCAAGGCCAACCACTCCTCTTTCTCTTCCTCCTCTGCCTCCTCGATATGGAGATGTCAGGAATGAAGACCTTTATGGTGATCCACTTCCACTTAATGATTAGTAAATACATTTTGTCTTTCTTATGATTTTCTTAATAATATTTTTTCTTTCACCTACTTTATTGTAAAAATACAGTATATAATACTTATACAAAATATGGGTTAATCAACAATTTATGTTATTGGTCAGACTTCTGGTTAACAGTTGGCTATTAGTAGTTAAGTTTTGGGAGACTCAAAAGTTATACAGGGATTTTTGACTGTGCAAGGGTTTGGCATCTCTAATCCCTTTGTTGTCCAAGGATCAATTGTATTTCCTTCTTATTTTGTTATGAATATATTTGTGTGTATATATATTCACACATACATTAAGTGAACATCTTTGTTTTCTTTCTACTCTTACCCCCTTATCATGTAACATAGGATGTATTAACTTTATATTATAGATTTTACATCATAGTACTTAAATTATGGTATATCAGGAGAAGAGTAAATATTACTCAAGGACTTTACCTCCTCCTCTGGGGAAGGAATTGGTGAATTTTCAGTTGTAGCCTGGCAGGATAGTTGTATCCTATTAAGTGGACATATGACATTGCTATTGGTTTTATTTAGAAATAAGTAAGGTTTAAGGATATGCTTATGGCTGCCAAGCTGACAATAGGTAGGTTTGATGGGGAATTTTATGTGTCAATTTGACCAGGTTAAGGAATTCCAGATGTCTGATAAAACATTATTTTTTTATTGTGTCTGTGAAGGCATTTCTAAAGAGATTAGACTTTGAATCAGCAGAGTGAGTAAAGATCGGCCCTCTCCAATGTGGGAAGGCATCATCCAATTCCTTGTGAGCCAGAATAGAACAGAAATGCAGAAGAGTTCTTTCAGTCTGTTCTTGAGTCTGTTCTTCTCCTGCTCTTGGCCATTAGAGCTGCTGGTTTGGGTTCTTCAGTCTCTGGGACCAGCCATTCTTCCAGTTCTTAAGGCTCTGGACTCAGACGGAACTACATCCCTGGTTTTGCTGGTTCTCTGGTTTACAGATCACATATTGTGGGACTTCTTGGCCTCCATAACCTTGTGAGCTAATTCTGTTAATAAATTTCCTCATCTCTCTATCTCTCTCTCTCTCTTAAATATTTTTATACTGTTTCTCTGGGGAACCCTGACTAATACAGCCTAACACAGATTATGATGAGTTTCCATGCTAGTTAAGGAATTCAGAAAAGTTTTTTGAGCATAATGAGGTTCTAATAAAATATTTTAGGAAAATCACTCTGAGGTTACCTGAAGGATGCAGTTGAAATAAAAGAAATAAACATTATTCATTATAGAGAAAATAAAAGAAATGGTATATTATTAGCAATAAGGATAGAAAATGATGATGAATTTAGATTTATTGGTGCTGGGATTACTAGGCCTTCGTAAATGATGGAATTATGGAATAGAAAAGAGGCAGAGGACTTCTTAGGAATCTCATAAATACTTAAGTAATCACAAAGATAGAGAATTCAAAAATAAGACTAGTTTAGCAGAGAAAGGATGGAGCTGGGGAAATCAGGTAATCATTTATGAACATAATGACACTGAGGTTCTTGTGGACACCTGGTTCTGGTGTCCACTAGGAAGATGAAATGAAAAATTGTTATCTAAGAAGTAGATTCTACATTTGTGAAAAAAATGTGGAAGCCTTCAACCCATAATAGAATCTGAAATTATCATCAAAAAAAAAAAAAATCACTGAAAGATAGTATTCAGAATGAGTAGGAGAGACGACCGAGGACAGAAACTTAGGCCCTACTAATCCCTACTAGCAACTAACAAGGGTTCTTGTGGATAAAAAGGAACTGGTGATAAAAAAAAAAGAAAGAAAAACATTCATGGTTAAATAGATGAGTTACTATTTCAGTCACAACTTCTGGATTTAATTGGAATCTTTGTTTCTTTTTTTCCCATTATTTTATTTTTTTCAATATATTATGGAGGTACGAATGTTAAGGTTATGTATGTTGCCCTTGCTCCCCTCCCCCCTCGAGTCAGAGCTTCAAGCGTGACCATACCCCAGACAGTGCACATCGCATTCATTATGTAAGTATGTACCCATCCCCTCCTCCCCATCTGCTCGATACCCGATAAATGTTATTCCTATATGTCCACTTCGGTGTCGATCAATGAAACCAATTTGCTAGTGAGTACATGTGGTGCTTGTTTTTTCCATTCTTGGGATATTTCACTTAGTAGAATGGGTTCCAGCTCTACCCAGGAAAATACAAGAGGTGCTATATCACCATTGTTTCTTATAGCTGTATAGTACTCCATGGTATACATATATCACATTTTATTAATCCACTCGTGTATTGATAGGCACTTCGGTTGTTTCCACAACTTTGCAATTGTGAATTGTGCTGCTATAAACATTCTAGTTCAGATGTCTTTTTTATACAGTGTCTTTTTTTCTTTTGAATATATTGCCCATTAATGGGATTCCTGGATCAAATGATAGTTCTACTTGTGGCTCTTTGAGGTATCTCCATATAACTTTCCATAGAGGTTGTACTAGTTTGCAATCTCATCAGCAGTGTATAAGTGTTCTTATTAACATTATTATTTTGGAGGAACTTAGTTTTCTGTCTATAATAAAATACCTAATAGTGTTATTCAGAGAAAAAGGAGGAAGTGCATTTTGAGTACTTAATAGAGTATTTTGAAATTGTAAGTGCCTAATTGGTAGTAATATGATGATCTAAAAATAAAGAGAAGAAAAGATTGGAAAGACACAAAGAGAGTGTAGTGCCAGGAAACCATAAGAATAAACTTTTATGAAAATGTCTTTTTCCTTTTTTTTTAATAGATGTGAACACCAGATTGAAAGTGAAGGAAAAATGTAATGCATTTTATTTAGCCACTGTCTTTCAGGAACATCCTGTCTTTTCACTTCATGGACAAAGAATTGTAAAGAAAACAAGGAAGCTTCTAATAATAGTGATTATGGCATTATTAGTGAGTGTTCTTACATAGGATAACATCCCTTCTTCCCTTGTGCAGGAATATATTCTTCTATTGTATTCACAATGTAATTTTTTTTCAAAAACCAAATGGACATTTGTGACTGTGGCCATTCATCCAGAAAATGTTTAGAGACATTTGTCATAACTGTAAATTATAAAATCATGAATCATGATTAACACTTAAAGACACAGTTACAGTTGTTAACAAATATACCAACAATAAATGAATCACATTGGAGGAGATCAACTATGGGCAAATTAGTAACACAAAAGAGATTCTTACATTTCTAGAGACAGGTGGGAATATTATCTTGGCAGCTTTGCCATTAGTTATTATGATTGCAAATGCAATTGCTTTACAAAGAAATTATCCATATGTTTTAATTGAGAAATGTAACAAGTGACACATTCAAAATGGTCACTGACAATTAATGATGCAGACACTGTGTATATTATCTCACTTTATTACCTTTTAAAGTTTCATCATAAAAATCTGTAATTGTAAATATCAGATATAGAAGAAGAGCAAATACTCAGCATCTGAAAAATTATTGTAATTACTATAATTTAAATGTCTATGGAAGGCATTTTTTATGGAGTTCTCAATGTTTATTTTAACAGAGATGCAGCTAAACAGAAGCCATAGTTTTTTAGTACATAATAGCATGGATTTATTAATAGAAATAAGTGATAGACACACATTGCTAAAATATTTAATTTCAATAAAACTTGGAATATTCTCCACCATTTTATCATTTAATAAACTAACTTCCTGAATTCATATTACCTCCGAAGTTAACATTTTAAAAGAAGTAAGTTATAATTTAATTTTTAGACATATTTCTTTAATATTCAGAAAAAAGAACATTAAGAATTCTGGGAATCATTTACTCTTAATTCCACTTCTAGTAGTTTTATCCTACAGAAATAACAAAATGGATATATCTGTATGTTTAAAAATGTTCACCACAGCATTATCTAAAAGAAAACAAAACAAAACAAAAATAAAACTGTGTTTTTTTAAAATTAGAAGCTTTCTGAATGTACAACTGATATTCTTGAATTGTCCATCATGGAGAAAGAAATGGTTAAATATATTTTGTTACACTCTATATGCTAGAATATCATTAAATAGTAAAACAATAATTGTAAAAAAATTTAAATAATTAAAAGAAAGCTTAACATTAAAATGATAATCAAAAAGGATAAAAATTATATACCCTATAAACACTCAAATATTTAGATGGTAGCAGGGTATTTACTAAGTGCCAGTAATGTTCTAAGTGAGTTCCACATATTACCTTATTTAATATTTACAATAACCCTATGGATGGATACCATTATTATTTCTTTCTTCACAGTGACTCTATGCATTGCTACTCTCACTATTGACATTTTCAAAAGAAGAATCTTAAGGCAGAGAGATTCATGCTCTGTCACACAATTATTAAGTAGTAGGATTAGGATTTATAGCCAGAGAATCTGTCCCAGAGTCTGTTCTGTGAACCACTAAATTACATTAGAAATACATAGGAAAA
Organism: Microcebus murinus; assembly: GCF_040939455.1. Taxonomy (NCBI): domain Eukaryota; kingdom Metazoa; phylum Chordata; class Mammalia; order Primates; family Cheirogaleidae; genus Microcebus; species Microcebus murinus. The sequence goes on along the minus strand of NC_134113.1, from coordinate 41,889,957 downwards.
AAGAAAAGACTAAAAGAAGTGCCCTATACCTAGAATGTTAACAGCATTTATTCCTTTCACCTTCTCAAGGGCTTTACTAGTTCCATCCTCATCTTCTTTTTTAGCATGAATCTCCCTATTTCTGTTGATTCATTTTCTACTACTTACCTTACAGAATGATATTGCTCCATTATCTACCATCTTATAGAACCAAAAAATATCAAAAAACAAACAAAAACTAAACAAAAATATTTACATTTTAATTCTGTTTCAGCAAAACCTTTGGAAGAGCTGATATATAGAAAGTCATCTCCCATTTGCTCTTCAACCCTTGGAAAAATTTGTATTGTATTGAGTTAGTTAAATTGGAACTGGCTTTCCTGAATTCCCTTCCCTGCATGACTCTGATTTAATTAGACCATGAAAGACATTGCAATCGTGATATTGTTGGAAATGAAGTCATGCTTTTTAGTCTTGGAAGGACAGAGGAAAGGATAAAGTTCTGCTGCAGCTCATGTAGTTTTTCTTTACTGGTGGCTCTTCCAGCTGGTATAGACAAGGCCTGGACTCAGAAACTCAAGTTCTACCTCATCTCCTGCTTAAGAGTTGTAGAATCCTCAGCCATGTGCATTTTTAGCTCGGCAACGTGTACTCAGCTTATTGACAAAAAACAGCAGTAGTTCCTGCAGAACATTTCTATCATGAAAGCTGGAGGCTTAGAGGTAATGAGAAACCAATGTCAGAGCCATTTCATACATATGAGGTCCATTAGTTCTTTGAGATTCCAGTCTTTCCTTGCATCCCCACATCACATCAGTCTTCCTTTGCAACTGACTGCCCTTACTGCCCTTCCAGGGACAGTTCCAAACATGAAGAGCATAATTAATTCTCACAGTTTTTTAAGGTCAAATTTCTAGAATTAATAGTTTACTTATATAAGTGGTCCTGATTCTCTGATCAACTGGTAAAATGTCTCAAAAAATGAATTTTGTTTCCCCTAGGCTAATGAAACATTTTTGAATTATCACAAATCTCCTCCCATTTCTTGCCAGAATTTAACATATTTAGAACACTTTCTTCTCCTATTTCCAGCCACACTCTCAGGATTTCACTACAGCGTTTCCTTATTTTTTTTTTTCTCTCTCTCTCTCTCTCTCTTTTTTTTATTTCAGGAAAATATGAGAATACAATAATTTTGGTTACGTTTTGTATCTTTGTCTCTCCCTAGCAAGGGTTAGAGGTATGCCCCTCCCCTCCACAATGCTCACCACATCCCTCAGTTGTGAGCCTACCCCCCACCCCCCTTAATTCCTGGAGAACACCACCACCATTTGAGCATCATAGCGTTAATCAGTCAGTACCAATTTGATGAAGAATAGATGTGGAGTCCATTCTTCTGATCTTGTGTCACCGCACTTCAGATAATGGGCTCAAGCTCAATCCAGGAAAATATAAGCAGTGCTAGATCACTGTCATTTCTTATAATTGAGTAATATTCTATTATATACATAGTTCTTCTTTCTCACACAGTTTCTAAATGTTGGAGTGTTTCAGGGTTAACAGCTCATTTTTATCTATATCATGTGTAGACAAAATTCACTTCTATATACCAATGGCCCCATAGCTATAGCTTCTCCCAGATTCCTCAATTCAGACTTGTGTGACCAATATGCTTCTTTTATATTTATACTTTCACATTGAGCTGCATTCTCAAATATAATGTCTGAAAAACAAAACTATTGACTCTCTCCCTTCTCCTTCTTCCAAAACTAGCTGGGCCAAGTCTTCTGTATCTCTCCAAATGGTGCAGACCATTCAGTTGTTTAAGCCAATCACTTAAAAGACTCCTTAATTATTTTTTTTTGTTTTTATGACTCTAGTTGTAATTTCTTTAGATAAGGAATGTCTTAAGATGAGAATAGACTAGGTGCCAAAAAAATTCTTTGAAATCATTAGACCTCCATAAAAATGCCACTAAATTTTCTAAAAGAAAAGTTTGGTGTATATTTGGAATAAAACAAATTGATATAATAAATTTATGATAATAATATTAGTCTATCTCTTTTAATGATTTTATGAACAGTGAGCACTTACAACTTGGTTATGATAAGTAAAAGAATGCTTAAAACTAACCCCTAATAGTATCTACCACACTTTACATGATATACTCTTATTCACCTCTGTACACATATTTAGTATTTGAACATTGAATCTGATAAAATTTTATTTATAACTATTTATTTATGAAGAGTTTTGTCATAGGTTATTATCAACATAGTGGAAATACATAAATATTAAGAAGTTATATTGGGAGGGAAAAGATACAACTTCCTGACTTAAATCTATTGCTTACCTACATATTAGATCTGATAAATCACTTTGCCTCTCAAAATCATTTTTCTTATCTGCAAAATAGACAGAATAATATTTTCTCTAGCTAGCTCACTGATTGGTTGTGTAAATTATGCAAAATTACGTATGTGATAGTAGTTTTTAAATTATAGTACAAGTATTACGGTTCATCGTAATTCTGCTAAATAAAAACTAAAGTCTTACTTCCACTGTTAATTCTGTCTCTTAATATTGCATTTTTATTCATATAACTAGTTTCCCATGTTAAAACCTGTTATCAATTTTTGCCTGTTTCCAGGTAGACCAAAACGATTTTCTAGCCCCTGCTGTCCTCTTTCCCCAAAATTCCCCCCATTCTTAGATCAATGAACACACAGGGGAGTTTTGATCACTAGTAGATACATAACTATATGTTTTCTGTTATCATATTCCCAAGGAAAATATACAACCAAGATAACAGAGCATGGCCTTTGAATACATAATGTGTATGTAATGACGTCCATTTGAGACAGAGGAGTATTAAGCATGCTTATTGGAGACACTTATCCTCAGGAGAAGGCCCAACCTTGAATGTTAGATAACTAGATTCAACTTTTACACATTTATTTTCATAAACCCATTGCTTAGCCTGGGGGTTCTTCATAATCTCAGTGAAGCCTTTCTCTCTAATTGTGGATGGATTTGTCAGCATAAAACCTGGCTCTAGATTTGATTCTCAGAAAATGTGCCAATAGCTACAACAATATGAATGAGTACATTCCCTCAGCACCTGCTATGTGTTTAGCACTATACACACACACACACACACATACACACACACACACAAATATATAATTTAATTTCACTTTTACAAAACTCTATTGTGTAGATCCCATCATGATTATTTGCATTGTGTAGGGCATGTATTGAGATAGATCATTTTATTTGAAGAAATAGCTATAAACACAAAAGTGGAAGCCCTACCATTTTTTTCCTTTCATGTCACCATGATTTCCTGAATTTAATTCACTAGCATGTTATGGAGGTAGACAAACAAATAGAATGTTCATGCATGTTGATATAATATACATAGAATATATTATATATGTAATACATATGTTAAATATATAAATATTTTCTATACAAATTATTTCAATCAATTATTAGAATCATTGAACTTAAGCAAGTTATATTGTTTTATTATGGTTTCTCTAATACAGAGAGAGAAAGAACATAACAAGGACACCATGTTAGATTTATAAAGAAATAATGTCAAAATGGTTAATGTAATTCACCAGTTCAATAAACTGGATTGCATTTTAGTAGGACAAAAGATCAACGAAACCCTATTTATATTCATTGGCTGAAGGCTGAAACAGCAACCAGGTAATGCTTTTCCTATCTTTAGGCTCATTAGCTGTAGCTATTATATTTGTTGGGTGCCATAATATCCAGATGTTTCTGGACAGCTCAGCTGATTTTTCCCCTATATATAGATTAAATAGTAACAGATAGCAGGTGAAAAAATTCAATCACTAGTCAAGGTCCGAGGTTTATTTTTATGTTGCTATCTTTTGTCTCTATATTTTTCAAAAATGTTGATATCTTCATAAAACAAACCTTGAGACACAGGCCACTTCTCTCAAGGATGACTATGGTTCAAGGATTTCGCAATGCCGTATATTTCTTATTTGCATAATGTCCTCATCCATTCACCTACAGACTTGTATGATAAAGTATATTTCTACCCTCTCTCATTATTCCTTAAGAAAATAAAATAATAGGGACTCCAAAAAACATTATTTTTCCCATTAACTTGTCCTTTCTACAATAGGCAGTGTCACTTTCCTAAAGAGAAGATTGTGGACATTCTACAGAGAATATAAGTGATAATTGCCTGGCAGAAAATTGAGCTCTAATATGTCATCTCCTATTTCATCTACTTAAATAATAGAATCATTGTAAATTTTTTTCTAATAGAAATATTATGCACACACACATATATATAAATGTACATGCATATACATTCATATTAATAATACTACAGAGTCAAAATAGCATATAGAAGAAATAAAACTAACCTATACTTCCAACACCCAATGATACCATTGTACCATTGTTCTGGGTAATCAACAGTATTACCTTTCCTTTTGTTGGCAGTAGTAATTTATAGTATTACATTCTATTTTTTATTACTCAAAACAAAATTGTGGTCATTACGGGCCTTGAAAATAAAGTAAAATGTATTCTTAAATACATTTCTTATTGTATATTTGTGTATATACATGTATGTAAATTTGAAAAAGATGGTATTAAGACTGTTTTCTTTGTATATTTGTACTTCAACCAAAATGTAGACTTTTCATAATCATCTTCATCATGACATTAAACATTGATTAACTGCTTGATTCCAAAGGCACTCTGGTGGCTACTGAACAATGGGAACTGATTGTAAGTAGCTTACCCCACTGGAGGTTGTAGGCTATGGCACACACCTCTCCCTGGATATATATGTCAAAGTAACATAGGGAGTTAGAATAAAAACATCAAATCATGAACAGCTTGTGAAATACTACCAGAATAAAGCAGTCAAAGGCACATGCCTGTCAGTACGTTTTATAGTCAGGGATCAACAAGTACATAATTAAGGTGAAGATCAAAGAAAGTAGCTGTAGGAGTCTGATGCCCTGACTAGGTGATGATTTACTAACTTAATTATTTCAGAATCTTCCAAGGAAAATGGGGGTGCCAGCTTTTTATAGATGTTGTTCTCAGATGTGCCACTATTTGCTGACATACACAAATAATTTATATTTTATTCATTTTGAAAATATGTCAGGATATGTGATGAAGGGTTCAAATGCATTTCGATTCCTTTGCTTAATTAGAAAATCTGCATAAAATGCCATTTTTGTGTGTGTATTTCTCAGCTCTGGCAGTCAGGTAGCAAGCTTGCTGGACTGAGGAAAACTGAGCTTCTCTGAGGTATTTGCTGTCAGAAGCACGCAAAAATATATGAGCTAAAAAAACTTTGCTATTTTTTGTAAACATCAACCTAGATTTTAGAAATTAAAAGTATCATGAAAAGTATCATTTTCATCTGAAAATAATTAAATATTTTACCTTTGATTAAAGAAGGGAATATAATGGGAAGCTTTAATAAGTATATATACATATGTATAAACATCTGCATTCTGCAAACTTCAGCACACGAAAGATTGTTGCTTTCCATTTCAAAATTAGCAAGAATATTTAGATGTATTAGGTAATCATATTTTTCTTATACAAATTAATGAACAGGAAAAGTGAAAGATGGAAAGGTCTCTAATCAAAAAATATGATTTCTTATAAAATAAATTAATAATTTCCTACAATCTTTATTTTACCCACTAATAATTCTTCTACTTCATTTTAGAGTATGCTATCTGATGCTTTAATTTTCTTCTCTCTCTCTTTCTGTCTCTCTCTTTTTGCAGACATTTTGTCAAGACAGGGAACTTTTATTCCATATCAGCCATTATAAAAGCAAAACAATAATCACAAAAAAGATTAGACATATGCTTACTTAAATGAACCTGTAATTGTGGAGAGAATATGGCTATTTCCCACTGGATTGTTATTTTAAATACTAGTTGACTTTGTAGTATTTTATTTACCACTTTAGCAATGTTTGAGGGAACCGTTTTTTCAAAATGTTGTACCCTGTAAGAGACTTCTTTTCTTTTCCCAAGTTCTTTTGTTTTTTTAATAAATTTTATTAGGAATCTAAACCTGCAGCAATAAATAGATTAAAGTTTATTGAAAATTAATTAAATTGGTTTATTCATGTAAAATGTTTCATTAATTTTCTTAGAATCAGGATAACTGAGAAATACTGCTGGGCAGAATGACTATATCAGATCAGTCAGCAATTTCTGGCTTAGTTTCTTCCTCCTTTTATAGTCTTGAGTTATCTCCATAAATGCATCCCTCATGGTAACCATAGGAACGGCGTCCACTGTGATTTCTTGAAGTGGAAGAACAGCTAATGTCTAAAGACATCTATGAGGAAATATCTGAACATAATTACACCTTAATTATTATATATGACATCTCACATTGTGTATTAGATGTTAATGTCCTCTGTGCCTGAGTGAAGAATTAGATCTGTGACCTTTCCTCCACAGATGATTCTGATGGATGGTATTGAAAGCATATTCTTGAGATTTGGGGGAAAGAAAACTAATGAAGGCAATAAAGTCTTTTAATTTTATTCATGATGGAGCGTGTGAGTAAAAGCTTTTTTAAAAAATCCTATATTACTTCAGCTGCTTCAAATATATCTGTTGGCAGATGAAAACTCACCTTGTGAATTTTGCTTCTGTAAACTCCATTTTAGAACCCTTTTTCAATATCTCCCACACTATTATGAGGAATATCAAGTACCTTTAAAATAACATGCTAGACAAATTAATCTATAAATATTTTGTCTGTCATATAATTTGACTGTTAATATTTAAATTAAACTTTAATAATTCACTATATTTTCTCTTATGAATACTCATTTTGTACTTTAAAATGTTACGCTTTCTTCAAAAAAGAATATACAAAGTGATAATTACCTTTCTAGCCTTAAGAAAATTTACATTTAATAGAGGTTTGTAGTAGCAAATTTTTAATTATTATATAGTCAACTTTAGTGAGTTAATATGGACCATTAAGACATGAACCTTCAGGATATGGAAGCAATTTTTATTTATTATTATATAATTCTTAACCATTATTTTATTTAACAAATAAAAATAAATATTTTCTTTAGAAAATATAAAACTATTTTAAAATAAATTACCGTGTTTAATTGACCAGAATTTTATAGAGCATTTGAAATGGAGTTTCTTGCTGTGGCAGAACAATAATGTCCTACTCCTAGTAGTCCAACTCTGGCCTTCCAAAGGACCAGATAATCAGGGGAAACATTAAGTTTCATCTCACCTCCTAATATATCCTTGCATGTGTACTATGACACTTTTTATGATTAAAAGAGCCAATCCATGCTTCTGTTTAACTGTGGAACTTCAGAAGTCCCTTTATGAGGCTGTGGCTCTCCTCTGTCATCAGAATCTCCTTGCTCCAGAAAAAGTCACCTTACAATGCCAGCAAAGGCAGACATAGCTGAAATACTGGACCCTCTGCTTTCCAGATCACAGAGCAGGCAGTTGGGCTTGGGGCTAAGCTACTGACTAAAGCTCCTATTTTAATTTAGAATCTCTTCTTATCACAGACTTTTAAAAAATGGTGTGTCAAGATGTCAGCAACAGTGAAGGCCCTACCTCAAGTAGTTAATTCTAAGCTCAACCAAGATAGTTGTTGGACAAATTTGAATTTTAAAACCAGTGCTATTTTTTTTTTGTTGTTGTTGTTGTTATTTACACCTGTGTACTCTCAGATGCAAACCTGCCTGGTTGAACCATATTTTCAATCTCAAAAGTTATTGATCTCAAAATTAGACATTTTGAATGGAATAACTTAGAAATACCTGGAAATAGGAGGTTGGGACAACTTGTTTCTACTCATTTACCTTCTCATTCTACTCATTCACCTTCTACTTACAAGGTGTCTTTATTCCTTCTTTCCCTCTAAGCCTTCATTAGAATCTTCTTGATTATTACAAAAACTTTGAACTTCTGGTAGAAGTGGTTGAGATATGGTCTTCTGGGGAAATAGAAAATCATGACCAACCCCCAACCCCATCTTTGTATCAATAGGGAAGAGGTGGAGAATTAGTGAGAATGCATATGAGATTACCTACATGCAGACAGTCCATCAGATACCACACAACTTGGAAAGAAATTCATATAAATTTCTATTGTAAAATAGAAGCAAAACTATTCCCAGGAGAGACAAATGGTTGCACCTATTATAGTGTCCTGAACCACCTTCTTGAGAGACTCCTGAGTGAATTTTAATGATAGGTATTTATAGTTCTAAGGGTCAGAAAGCCTTCAGTTTTATATAATAAAATCAAAAAGATGGACCTATTATTGGGATTATGATGTTTCCAAGGAGACACCCTACTGAGGGGAGAGAAAAAAACTACATGTCCCTCTCCTTAATTAATCAAAGAAAAATGTCATCATTTCACTCTTATAATTCTTTCCATAACAGAATACCTTAGAACCCACATACAGATTTCTCTTTCTCCCACAATCTCCAGTTTTCCAAATATCAACAAATATAATGATAAATACATTACATAATTTAATAAACTGCTGCTCATTAGATTATTAAATTAATATTAGTAAAAATACTGAGAAGTGTGGAATCTGGGTTATTGGACATGAAGACTAGATTCCTAAGTGTAAGACATTAGCCATGTTTATGCCAGGTAACATGTGACATCTAGTTTTACATTGGCTCTTAAGAGATGGAGAAATAGCAGTCATATTTCTATAGGAAATAGAACAGCTGTAACCAAAAGGATGCTAAGGTTACAGAAATGATTTCATAAAACAAACTTAGATGTGGAAAACAATTACACTGGATACTATTTATCAATGCACACTATGTCTGCTTCTCAGAATTCCTTATTTCCATCCCTAAGTAAGCCACTCCAAACATAAGAACTCTTTTGTCCATTTGACCATAATTTTTATTACAGTAACCAGTTTTCTAGTACTTTGTGGTCTCATATTTCCCATACTGTAATTCATTTTATCCCTATAACCCTATAAATTTGATATTACTGCAATATATTATGCATAATAAAAATATGGTTTAAAAATATCAATTGATTTTCCCAAGGTCATGCAGCTAGTAAGTGACAAAATTAAGTTTTTGACACCAAAGACACAGCTCAAAAAATAGTGCCTGTCCTGTTTACGGATTTATACTAGTACTTGGCACATAAAAGTGAAGTGTGAATCACAGCATTTGAATTGTAAGAAGGTAAATATTTTGGGATATGAGGGGATGAAAAATGTATATACATAGTTTAAATAATGTTGAAACTTTATGAAGTCTTGTATAATACCAAATTAGATATGTAAGAAACATAATAGATGTTTTATGGATTTGGAGAACCAGATCATATATGTTGCAATGCTCAAGGAAATATTCATGATGAAAGGCAGCAAGGAACTAGTCTTTCATAGATCACAGGTCAAAATGTTGGGCCTGGAAGGAAATCAGTACAAATAGCCAAATGGCTATATTGGCGGCACTGAAAATGACTATTTTTTTCTATTTTGTTTATTACAGGTTTTAACTCTTCACATTATAGTACCTTTTAATAGTTTAAGTTTAAATAGTTTAAATTCCTTTGGTCTGTACAAATTTGCACAGCTGAATTAATGCCATAGACCTAAATTTAATCCATTAAATGTGTAAAAATTATGCCAAAATACTTGTTTTGCAAATGTAAGTAATTTAAAATAACATATCTTTGCCTCTCATTATTTGAGGGTTTAAATTCAGCTGAAATGATTGGCTAACATCTATACTAAAAATGATATCAGAAAACTGTCAAATTCATTCACAGTCTAAAAAGTAAGTATTAAAGACAAATTTCAGCTATTAAACTAATATATAATAAACAATATTTGTAGTATAATATTTTGTTTTTTACTTTAGGACATCTGAATAACAGCAGCACAAAATGGGGCAAACAAACATGAAGTGTGGTGAAATGAATTCATGAAAATAATTTAAGAACAAGTGAAGAAGTTTAAACTACATATTAAATACAAAGGGCTGAGATGAATTATAGAAAAGTAATAATCCAAATAAGATTATTCAATTAGAGAAGGACCTATAATGTGTGTGATATGAGCATGATTTTGAACTTGAGGTAAAGGTCAAGTCCAATTAGAGAGTCTAAAACATCAAAGAAAGGCAGCCTAGGACAGAGATAGAATGGGAAATAATGATTATTGAACATTACAAATGTAACAAGAACTCTGTTAAATGATTTACAAACCTAACTGAATTCAACAAATTGACCTAAAATACAAAGAAACCTCAAGATTTATCTTGCCAGTGCTATTAAAACAAATAAAAAAGTTATGATATATTCAGTTTTCTGACTTTCACAAATTTATTGCTTTGCAGTGTTAGAGTCATAACATACATCACATTTTCCACCAGCTGGACAAATGCATTAGCAAAATACATCTATTAAAAGATAATATTATATTTGCTATAGTAAAGTAAAAAATTGTACCCAGAATTGTGGGCTCACTTTGTTGTACCTTATTACAAGACTAAATATAGGTGTGGTTGTCTTAATCCAGCTCTGCCAAAGACACAGGAATCTATTAGAAGTATATGAGAAATATAAACAAAATTAAAATACACCAGATTTGTTTCTTAATTACATTTGTCTCAATTTTTAGGTGCCAACAGAAAAATACTACATGCTACTATTTTAAAAATTATTAATATTGAAAAAGGTAATTACAGAAAAGCAAAACATTGAGGCAAGAGCATTACTGATGATGATATTTTATCAGATTAATGAAGTGATAAGCAAGTAGTGGTCAGAACAATCAACATTCATAACAAATTTCCTACATTTTTAGTAGCAATTTACAAATAACAAAATAAGGCTAATATCAGAAATTTATTTTAAAAATCTTGAGAATAACTTGGGCTTAGCACAAATTTAATCAAAATAATTTAATTATTCCATTAATATCTAATGCATTTCATATGAATAGTTGACATTCAGACGGATAGACATGCCATACTGCAAATATTGAATAACTCAAAAAAGAAAGAAAATGCTTGGATCGGTCAAACTCTGATTTGAACATGCCATTTATTAAGTTTTGTTTGTTCTCTCTAGCTTTAACATTAAGGTATTCATTTTAATAAGCTCAAAGTTTTTCAGAACGAAAGAGGGAGGATATTATATCAACTAACAATGCTTATATTAGGGCACAGATAACGCCAAATTATAGATAACTGTCATAAATATTCACTTTGGGGATAAAATATTACATATGAAATAATAATGATAATAATACCTACTGTCATTATTTGGTGTCAATTATATACTTGCAATATAGTAAATGCCCCACCTATTTTCACATTTAATTTTCAGGACCAGTGAGTTTGAAAAACTTATCTGAAATCACATATTTTTCAAATGGTAAAACTTTGGTTTGTCCATACCAAGTATATAGTCATTGTGCTTTTCTACCTAGAGCTCACTTAGAAGCACACTATGTTACTAGAAGTTAAATTAATTCTTTATTTTGTAATTATCTTTTTATTAGTCAGAAATTCACTAAATTTTGTAATTGTTCATCTCCTCTATCTCCTTACATCTGCAAACTGGCTCCTTTTCCTTTGTCAAATCTGGAGAGAAGATAAAGGGGCATCCATATTTGCAGATTTTTTGGCAGCAACACCAATTACAGTGTCTGAGACAAATTCACACTTTACAGTCCTGAAAAACGAAAGGTGAAGTGAGGGTGTAGGGGTGGGTAGGAATTGAGAATGCCTTCGTGCTTTTTTCTACTTGATATATGTTGAATACTAGTAAAGACCCTTGGGGAAAATCTATCTATATTTTTTAAATTTTATTTTTAGACTAAATGTTGACACAAATTTGATATATTTTTGTGTAATTGCTTCAGCCTTTTTCCCGTCATTTCTCAGAATTACTTATAATTTCCCTATTTCATTTTTATATGTCCAAAAAGTATGTTTATTAATGATAATTATATTAATAAAAAAGTAATAGGTCTTCCCATTTGTATAGTTTTATAATTTTAAAGCATTTTTACTTGAATATTTTTAAATGATTCAATTTCAGAACAATTCTTCAAGATAGAGATAAATTATTATTTCTTTTTTTACATGGGGAAAAATTAGGAGAGGCCAGCCACATCATCAAGGGGAAGGTTTTTTTGTGTGTCTATTGATTTACGGACTTTACAGAGAATAGATGAATATACAGTAAGTGAAACTGTATTGAATATTGATGCATAAATGACAATACATAACCAATAAAATAAAAAATAAATGAATCACAATTTTTGCAAAGTTTACTTTTTAGAACACTTTAACTGTGTATCAATTATTGGACTGTCATGATTTTAGTGAATAATGTGACATGCTTAGGAAAAAGGAACACATATAAAAATCAATGTAAAACAATGGTTTAGCCACAAGACTTTAGGAATAGTAAGCTTTGTTTTTTGCCCCTCTGGGAGATTTTTCTGAAATGTAGATTTTTCAGAAGCTCTGAGAACAAAGCTTTGCATGTATCATCACATTGTCATTTCTTCCCTTCTGACTATCTTTATTCATAAACCCCAAATATGATTGAATTTGTCTATTTTTCTATGTGGTTGAATTACTTTTAACTAGGAACTGGGGATCTCTAATCCTCTTAAGCCAAATTATTTTCCTTCTCAACTGGGCACTAATGCACTAATGATTTATTGTTGATAGTACAACATGTTCTTTAATCGGCACTTTCACTAATACAGTAGGGCTTATCTGGTTTCAGGCTTCTCCTGCCTTGCTAGTACTTTCCCCCAGGTATGAATTATGAGGGCCATCAATGTGTGACACAGAGTGGAAAATTAGACCAGCTTGCATCACCTTATTTCAAATTCTCACTTTTTTTCCCCGCTGAGAAAAATGTTCACCTTACATTTATTATAGAATTCACTAATGGCGTATTTGCGTCAGCATTAAAGATACTTATAGCATCAGATTGACTTCTAAATCCATTCCAATTCTATGTTCACTCACTGTTTATATCAGACATAAGCCTAAATTTGGGTTTTACAAAAAAAGAGGAGCAGAAAGATGAGGATGGCTAACATAGTTTTAACTCCATTCACAAAAAGCTTATTTTTAGTAAATAAAGGCTTTTTTAAAATATTGGAGCTAGAAAGCCCTGAATATTTTTCATATTTTATGTACATATTTTTACATATTTTCCTGAACTTTGTTTTATTATACGATAATATCTTGGCATCTTATCACCTATAAAGTTGCACTGTACTATATTACATATATATCTATATACATACTTATAGATATATAAACATACTTGATTTTGGAAGAGACAAATTCAAAGAGAGACAAGTTTAGTAAATGAAAAAAAAGTCATGTATTGAGATTGATTCAATTATTATTATTTGGCAGAAAAAAAGCCAAAAAGCAGAAATATGTTGGCCTTTAAGTATGAGCTTTTGCCCAAATGCAAGTTAGAGAGATTTTTAAAATGAATATGAGACATAACTTACAAATTACTCAAAAATTTTAATTCGTGTAAAATTAACCTCTATAAGTTATAATTTTTAAAAATTTCACATGTTATTACTATTAACTTGATCATATAGCTGATCACATTTTTTATAAGATTTGTGAACATTTCCCAATATCAAAGTCATCCTAAAAGGAAAAAATATTATCATCAATGCTATTTAAAATAACTTTCAGCCTTAGCTTTTCCCCTTTCTCATTCTTATTGTTCTTTAATTAGGTTATTAAAAAAATTGTCTCAAATATTTCAATACTCTTGCTATCATGCTTTTGTAGCTCTATTTACCAACCTAATGACATCTAAATTTATTCATTTTCTGGCTTCAGACTGTTATAGCTTAAAATCTTTCCTACTCAGTTGGTGTTCCCTTAAAACCACCCATATCAATTTACTGTTTACATGTGCATCCTCATGTGTTCCTTATTCATTCCTGTTATGTTGCACATGGTATTTCCTCAATTTGGAATGTCTTCTACTCAAAAATTTAAATGCAATAGTATATACACTAATATTTTTTTAAATAAACCATGCTTTTACCTCCTTTATAGTCTTCCCTTTAGTCTTTAGATATACTTGGTAATTGGTATCATTATTTTGTTCTTATTACAATCTTTATATTTTCTATAATTCTTTATGTTGACTCTCTGTACTTACAAAACAGAAAGAAATATTATGCTTTATCTATACTGTGTAAACTTCATAAAAGAAACAGAGCACCTTATATAACTACTTTATCTGTCTTTCTATTTACATTACATAATCAAGCACAAGGCTAAATGTCTACTGCATTGTAGGCTCTCAATGAATATTTCTTGAACAATGGATACTTGCATAGTACATTTTTCAATTTCTGACATGCTAAGTGAGAACTAACATTTGCATTAAAATATTGTTGTTTTTTTTGTTTTCTAGGGCATTCTAGGATATATCCAGTTGATTTAAAGTAGAATCAGATAATTAGCAAAGAAATTCTAAGAAATGGAGGAAGAAATATATTTCTGTTTTGCCTTCAAAAAGGTTTAACTGCTCCATCAAGAGACTATCCCTAATAACTTTAATTCTCCCAGTAGTTTAAGATCATAGTTTCCTTAGAACAATTACTATATGAAGCATGAAGGGAGCTCATGCCACCCAGGTCAAAATTGATGCATATCAAGAGTCAAAAGCCAAGAAATAAAAACACATGTCACGTATTTTCTAGAATAACTCTCCGCAAGAGGACAAATGAGCATAACAATGATGCCTGGAATTAAGTGAATCCATAACTTTAAAGAAAAGAACATTGTTTCTACACAAATTCAAAAGAAGTATTCCAATACTTTTTTTCATTAATGGAAGCACTTCTGAAATGAAATTTCTATAATTTCTATACATCAAGATCTGTATAATGAAATGTTTCAGTATATTTGTTAAAATAAACATCATTTTACTTAATAACCCTTCAAACTTATTAATTACTATAACATTTCCCAGAATAGTTGACATTCAATATTCTTTGTTCAGTTCAAAAATAGTTTTTGGTTGTATGTTTTCTATATTAGTCCTTACAAACCTCCCAATTTGTAGAAAATATATCTTTCCATTTGTTAAGATAACAGAAAAAAAAAAAAAAACAGCAAAAACACAACTCTGTCTTAGCTTTGCTGCTATCACAAATTACCATAGAGTGGGTGGCTTAAACAACAGAAAATCATTTCTTACAGTTCTGTAGTTTAGAAAATCCAAGATCAAGGCACTGGCCAATCCAGTGTTTGGGGAAACCTCTTTTCTTGGTTTTTAGATGGCCATCTTTTTATTGTATCCTCAGCTGGCAGAGCAGAGAAAGAAAGTCTCTCCTCTCTCTGTATATATAAGGGCCCTAATCCCATCATGTGGGCTTTACTCTGGTGACTTAATTTCCTCCCAAAGGCCCTATTTCCAGATACTATCTTATTGGGGATTAAGGTTTCAAATATGAATTATAGAGGGATACAAACATTCAGTCCATATACTCCACCTTGGCCTCTCAAAATTCATGTTCTTCTCACATGCCACATGTATTCATTCCACTCTGAGAGTCCCAAAAGTCTTAAGTTATTCCAGCATCAACTCTAAAGTCCAAAGTCTCATCCACATAGCAACTAAATCAAATATGGTTGAGACTTGAGGTATGATTCATCCTGAGGTAAAATTGCTCTCCAGTTGTGAACCTGTGAAAGAATGTTATGTGCTTCAAAATTACAATGGTAGGACAGGCATAGAATGGACATTTCCACTGTAAAAGGGAGAAATAGGAAGGAAGGAAGAAGTAACAGCTTCCAAAAAAATCCAAGGCAAATTCAAGGGATCTTAAGGCTCAAGAATAATCTTGGCTTGATGACCTGCTTTCCAGGTGCACTGCAGTGGCATTGTCACCTCATAGTTTGATGGGGTGGTGCCCACGTTGGGGCTCTCCTTCACAACATTCAGTCCACAGCAACTTGTAGTTGAACGTTCTGCAATATGAATGCACCAGTGGAAATTTAGAGACATCGTCGTATCCGGTTAGGTAAAGAGTAGCTCATTTTGGAATTAAGAATGCTGGAAAAACAAAGTCAAGTGAATCAGGGTATGTGCACACCTGTGTGAGGAGAAAAAAGGCATGTACTTTAAGAAAAATAACACTGTTAACATTTTAGGACATAGAAACACTGGAACAATGATATTGAAATGTTGTGTGTAATACCCTATATTTTAGTACTTTATCCCAAAGAAGTTTGTATCATTTGCTTTTTTATATAAACAAATTAAGAAAACACAAACTAGTATAGAATATTTCTGGCTAACAAAACTTAGTATTTTAGTGAGTTTGTTATGTGCGTTCTTGGACTCTTTTAGGCAGTATCCTCTGTATTTGTCCACTCTTTAGAGAACTACAGAATTTTACCCTTATTGATTAATTGAAATAACATAGAAAATAAATTGGCATTTCTTTGAAATTTTTCCCCCATATCCTTAGAAGAAACTAGTGGGGGAAATATTGTCTCATCTAAAAAGAACTTGAATTATATGGCAAATTTAATTTGAAAACATTTCTTCACACAGAGCAAGGGAACAACAACAACAAAAATTTTAGAATTTAAGAATATCTAAACATAGTTGAATACCTGGAGAACAATATTCCTCTGAAATGGAAAGGTCTGTAGAAGACCCTGCGATTGCTTTCTAGCTGCTCAGCAAGCTGAGTTTGGTGACTGCATTGTTATGGTGAATATTCTTATGAAACCAACAGTAACTAGGTCACAGCATGCCCATTGTGAACCATCCTGTTTGCAGGGTTGTTTGAGAAAGAAAACTTTTATTGTTACTGCTTAGAAAAGGGACACTCTATTTTAGCCCCAACTTTCAAACAGAGGTCCAAAGTAATTCAGCTATTTTTTTAGGCCACACAGCAATAAATACAAGGAAGAAGAAAAGGACTTTAAGGAAAAAAAAATTCTGTATGCCACATAATGAAAGTTAGCTGCTATTGCAATGGCTGTTCTTTGCCATTTACCAGTTTTAATCCCTTTTCTATGTTGACAAGAATAGAAGCAGGGACACAAAATGAGAGTCTGGATCAGTCACTATAGTGTTCATGCCAGGTATTCAGCCTGTTATCTGACTCTAAGAATACACAGGGTACCCTGCAAAAGTTGTAAATACAGTTAGATCCCCTATCTCACATCTCACTGCATCTTTTAATGGTAGTGCAAAATATAAATAAAAATAGCAAGAAACATACATTTTCTTAACATGTGTATAATCAAGTGTTTAGAATCTATTAACTCTTTAAAAATAATAGAACCTGAATAAAGACATTTATATATGCCCTACTTGACTAAGTTTTTATCACATTTTTATGTATAATGACAAATGATAATTAAATAAACTTATGCTTATTATTTCAGTGGTCATGTTTGTCTAAACACTGCTCCACCATCATCCAACTGAAATTCACCTGGTTGTGGTACTTAGGAACTTCCAGTTTCACCTCTGACATGTAAATAGCTTGCAAGTCATCATTCCCACCCTGACAAGAAAAGAAGTTGAATGCATAGAAAAGAAAAGATTTTTTTTTTTTTGGACCCATCAGAGAATTGAGGTCACAGGGCAAACTACCATACTGAATTTTGGAAAGTTAGGAAACTTCCGAGAATCAAAGCAGATCCTTGCTTACGTGCAGCAGAAGCCGCTGGAGTTATACACTAGTAGTAATATTCCAGTGGTGATTTTGACAAACTGCTAGAGGCTGGGCATGGACCAGAATAAGAACTCCTGGGAGCTGCAGTCTAAGAGGGTCTCTAAATTTTTGTGGATTTTACTTTGAGGACCCCACGGTTCTCCTAATGAAAGAGCTAAGAGAGATCCCTGCTGCTATGGCAGAAAGGAGGAGGAAGTGAGAAAGTCATTCTAAAGTCGTCTCCATTACAAAGGTTTATTCTCCAAAAGAAAAAAGACTTTACCAGGGTCTTATCTGACCTGGGGAAAGAGTAATTATCCCACTCCAGAGGCCTCTAACCTTCCTGTCTTACTCAAAGGGAGAAAAAGAAAGTTAAGAAACATTTGTTGAGGTTAAAGTTCAAGGGTTCAGGGCCTCTAAAAGACTGATAATTAATAATATATTTCATCCAACCATAGCAAAATACACACTCTCCTCAAGCTCATATGGAGTATTCAGTAAGATAAACACACTTGAACAAATGTAAAGAATAGAAATCAGACAAAGTATGTTCCAGACAACAATAAAATTAAGTTAGAAATCAATAACTGGCTTGAAATTGCCAAAACTTTCAGAAATATTTATTTTTTTAAAAATTTTTAAATTATATATATATAATTTTAGCATATTATGGGGGTAAAAGTGTTAAGGTCACATATATTGCCCATGCGCCCTCCCCCATCGAGTAGGATCTTCAAGCATGTCCATCCCCCAAACATTGCACATCTTACTCATTGTGGTTGTATATATCCATCCCCTCCTCCCCCCTCCCACCTCCTGACACCCATATGTTACTCCTATGTGTCCACTTAGGTGTTGATCCATTAATACCGATATTTAGAGATTAAACAAAACACTTCTAAATAGAACATGATGGAAAGAAGATAATGCTAGGGAAATAGAAAATATTTTGAACTAAATGAAAATAAAAACATAAAATTTTGTTAGGTTCAGTGAAAACAGTTCTTAGAGGCAAATTTATAGCATTGAGTGCACATCTTGCAAAAGAAGGAAGAACTAAGATCAATAACTTAAGCTTCCACTTTATGAAACTAAAGAAAAACAGTTTAAGCCTAATGCAAACAATAGATAGCAATTAGAGCAGAAAACAATGAAATAAAAACTAGGGAACCAAGAGAAGAAGAAATGAACAAAACCCAAAGCTGGTTCTTTGAAAAGATCAATAAAATCAATAAGCCTTTAGCCAGGTTAAGAAACAGAAAAAAGGAAAAAAAATAAGATAAAAATTACACTGGAAATGAAGGAGAGATCATCACCACTGATATCACAGACATTGAAAAAAAAAAAAGAATATTATGAACAACTCTAAACACTTCAATACTTGGAGCCACTTTATAAAATATGTTTCTACTTGCCTTGACCAAGATTGTTCTGGTATAAACCAGTACATAGAAAATATCTATTGATCACTTATTGCGTGCCAATCTGTCTTAGTTTCTGAGGGTGCAACCGTAAACAAAAGAAAACAAAAGTTATTTCTCACATTGAGCTTATATTTACTTATTGCCTAAGTAAATAATTTCTGAAGTAATAAGAATTCAGGAACTTTTTTTTCTCTTGCTTCTGCCTGTGATTCTTAATTCTATGATCTTAAAAAATAATAATAGTAAACAGTTTAGATCATATTTTTTGTTCAAAACTTTTGACTTTTCCTCTCAGAATACAAGCCGGTGCCCTTAAACTGTCCCTATTTGCTGTAACCCTGCCTCTCCATACTGCCATGACTGCTTTTGTCTCCTTTCCCCTTACTTACTCTGCTTTAGTCTCATAGACAGTTTTGTTGCTAAGTTTACATGGTATACTCTTCAGTCAAATAGCTGCATGGCTTCTACAATCCCTCACTTTTAGTCTCTGCTCAAATCCATCTTTGTTGTGGAAATCTTGCATGAAAACACTATACAAAATATCAACCTAAATCTTACTATCACCCTTATCCTGCTTTAATTATCTCCATAGAAACGATCCCCACCTGAAATAATATGTACATTATAATTAATTATCTAGCTATACTAACCCACATTGCTAGACTATAAACTGCAATAGTGCAAAGAGATTGCCTCATTCATTGCCATCTCACCAGTATTTGGAACATGTCTGATATATAACAGGTGCTCAATAACAATGCCCTAAATCAACAGATCCCCAATTTTTTAAAAATCCATATATTCTTCTATATTTGAATTTCCCAAACTTATATAATCATAAGGATCATCTGTAGAATTCTAAAACTTTCAGATTCTTTGGACTACCATTTAACTACTAAATTAGGATCTCCAAAAACTGATAAGGGATTGAGAAACTGAAGATTTAAATTTGAATGCTCTTTTCAGCTTTTCTATGCTATGAAAAGGTGACAACCAGTAAAGATAAGGCTTTGCTTAAGCAAGCAGTTTTAAAATCTTTGGACACAAATCGTAAGGGAGAGATAAGTGATTCTAAAATATGATGTGAGGAGAATATATATTTGGGGTTAGGATAAGGAGTATCACGAGAATTTTTTTTAAAAGCATGGACAGGCAAGCATAGTATGGCAGACTACCTGGAGCTGAGCAAAGTGTCTGGAGGATGGAGCCTACAAAGGCAGGATGACTGTGAAAAATATTTTTTAAAAAGTAAACTTTAAATGACTTATACCAGGTGTCCTTTGTATTTTTAAAGTAAAACCACTCCATTAATGGAAAACTTGAATGAAGCATTCTAGAAATGCAATGACTATGAAAAAATTCCAAGGAAAGGGCATTTATTTCACATCTTGGTTTCAAAACATAGAAGTTAGCGAACAGAGACACAAGTGAGACTGGGTGCTATGAACTGAATGATTGTGCCCCCTAACCCATTCATAGGTTGGTTGAAGTCCTAGCCTTCTAGGTAATAGTATTGAGAGATGGGGCCTTTGGGAGATGATCAGGTCGTGAGACTGAAGACTTCATGAATGGGAGTGATGCCCTTATAAAAGAGAACACAGGGATTTCTCTTGCCCTTTGTCTACCATGTGAAGCCACAACCAGAATATGGCTCAGAGGCAGAAAGTGGATCTTCACCAAATACGAAATCTGCCAGTGCCTTGATATTGGGCTCCCCAACTTCTGATGTTGTGGGAAATAAAATACTTATTGTTTAGATCACTCAGCCCATGATATTTTTGCTATAGCTACTCAGACTTCCTAAGACACTGAGGATCATTGAAAGCAGAAATTTCAGGAAGGGTGATAGATTTCAAAGTATACATTTGTATCTTTGTATAAATTGCGATTTGATTTGAAAAGAATAACTATAGAGACAAAATGGATTAATTATAGAGATTAAACTTTACATGATGATAGGTATGGTTAAGCATTCTATGTCGGTCGGTCTTCTTTTCCTACGTCAAATGATGAGTCTGAAATTGAAGAGGACAAGTAAAACTAGAATGAGAGAATAGAAAGACAAACCAGAACACTTCAAATGAGCGGAAACCCATGAGGATAGACTAAAACTTGTCCATCACATAAAGCTGTGTTAGTCTTTCACTGCCTCTAGCCTATAACTTTGTTTATACAGGTAACCTGCAGGAGAGCTAGGGTATTTCTCCATAGAGCTTCATGTTAAGTGTGGCCAAGGATCCATAGAAACTGAAGGAAGAAATCCAATGGAGGCTGAAGTAGCTCTGAGCCTGGCTACAGCCCCAAGGAGATATGGCAGAGGCTAAAGTTTCTGTGGGCTGGCTACTGTCTCAAGCCAAGGAAGTAAGTCAGTAGATCTATCATAATATTAATATTTGTGCCTTGTAAGAGCATATGACCCTAGTGTTACCTTCCAAGGGCAAATAAGACTGCTGCTTAACTTCTTTCTTTCAAATATTGTGTGTGTGTGTGTATTTTTATATATAGTGACAATCCACTACTTAGAATTATACAAGGATCAAAATTGTGAAAATACAGTTCCAACTTAGTGATTTTGACACAGTACAACAATCTATAACTGATATCTATTGCTGTGTCAATAGTCATCCTAAACAGTAGTGTCAAACTACAACATTCTTTTATTATTATTTTTCAAAGCTCTGGAGGTTGACTGGCCTTGGCTGGATGGTTCTTGCTTTGAGTTTCTCATGTGGGTATAGTTAATGGGTGGTGAGTCTGGAGTCATCTTGAAGGGTTCTTCTCTCTCATGCCTGGCAAATGATGATGTCAGTCACCTACCTGGACTTCATCTGTTGCTGTGGGCTGGAACACAACTATGTTGCATGACTTCATCACAGCATCACGGTTGGTTTACAAGGCAAGCATCTGACAAAGAGCCAGGCAGAAGCTGTGTCACCTTTTATGATGTGGCACTGGGTGTCATGCATAATAATCACTTCTGCTACATTAATAAGTGTATTAAGGTTCAATGAGAGAAACAGAACCAGTAAGTATATATGTGTGTGTGTCTATACACACACACATACATAGGAATTGGACACTGGCTACGCAAGTTTGACAACAATAAGCTATGCCATCAGGAAGAATCAGTTGGAACTTGTGAGTATGACTGAAGCTGTTGTCTACAGTCAGAATTTCTTCTCCTTCAGAAAAGCCTCAACCCTGCTTCTAAGTTGGAGGTCATCAAATTCTACAGAATTGCTGCTGTATGAAAATGATAGTCACTGCTTCAGTCACATCCATTTTGAAATCCAAGTTCATGCTGAGAGCCTTTAACCAGCTCATTGATACATTGATATTACTGCTCAAAACAAGTTAATGAGCCACTCAAGATGAGAATAGAAGGGAAAAGTTGACACTTGCAAATGAGTTTAATCTGCTTGTCCTATAGATAAGAGCCTTGATGTGCAGCTCTAGGCTGCATCACACTGATTTAGAAGGCTTGGAAAACTCCATGCCCATTTTCAGATCACCAGCTAAATAGCTTGATGAGAAAGCCTGTGGCACTGATAGAATCAGATATATTTCCCATGTCTTTTTTGTTGTTGTTGTTTTTGTGTTTGTGTCTGTATCTTTCACACATAGTTTTCCTTATTTGTTCTCTCAAAAAATATTTATGAGGAGGAATCTAATTAAAATATGTAAAATAAATTAAAAATATTTAAATTAGCAAAGCAAAAATACTGACTTCATATGGAATAAATTAAATGGAATCTCATTTAACATATTACTGATATGTTTAAACTCTCTTTCCTTGCTTATTTAATATATTATAATACACTGATATATTTCAGCTCTCTTTCATTGCTGATCACCAGCTTTGGAGAGTCTGTTCTCAGAACTTTATGTCACAAATGTTGAGATCCAATGACTATGTATAAAAACAAGCTGGGAGCAGTTTCAACCTTCAACACTGAGAGTTTCTTCCAGAGAGTGCTTATCCTAGCAAAAGCAAGTGAAATATAGATCTAAATGCATAGTGCCTTGTCATGTCTGTGACTTTACTGCTAATACTTCAAAAAGAACATTTGCTTTCAAGCTTTCATTTTCAGGGACTTTACTACTCATGAAAGAATCTTTCTTGTATTAGATAGAGGTCCACTGATTTAGGAAATTAAGCCTCTGAGCTCCAGCCATGCAACATTACCAGTGACAACATATGAGGTTAAATCACTTGCAATTCCACATAATAGTATAAATTTCAAGTATCTATTGAATGTTCAACTGACTGGGAAATAAGAGGAAATAGTTTATGTGGAAATTTGTTGAAATATAAATGAGTTATTTCTGCTTTTAGTTTACTAATAATCTATTTAGAAGGTAAGATATACATGCAAACTACAACAAATTTAGCCAAGAAAGTCTATCATTAGCATAATCAATCTGTATTAAGGAAATTCAAGTTTGCGAAGCATGGAAGACAAGAGTCTCACTGTACTCTGCTAGGTAGACCACTTGCTACTGTGGGAATTATCATATTTTAAGAATGACATGCATATATGTGAGTCGTTGAAAGTGTTCTTGGAATCATATGGAGAAATAATGACAATTCTTGTATGGCTGAGTACTAAAAATTTTTTTAGATGACACATGATAAACTTTTCTCAAATATGTGAAGACTTGTCACATGAAAGTGAGATAATACACTGTGAAAGTAAATCTATAGTGCAAAAGTGAGTAAATATTACAGTAAGGACGATTTTGTTCACTATACGAAATGGTGTTTAACTTGTACAACCAAGGAAATATCTCCAGAGGAGGTATGGAAGCTCCTTGTTTGACTTTCTACCCACAGTTTTTATTCATTGGAACAAAGGCTCACTATTTCAGAAACTCTAGATATATTAGCAAAGAATTTTATAGTGTCAATATGGCTTAATAATAGAACTTACAGAGGCCCTTTTAGAAACTATCAGTGGAAGCACATCAGTGGTTTATCAGTGGAAGCACATCAGTAGTTATTTTCTTATGATTAGAAATACTAAAACTGAATATTAATTGCTAGTGAACTAATAGACAGGATTTTTGTACTTAATGGAATGTCAAACTATATGTTCTTAAGGAATTCTTTTTATGAAGCTAAGATTTTTACTGCTTAATCAAGATCACTAAAGTAGAATTCAAGAATGTGGGCTTTGCTATTGCTTTTTGCCCTATTTGATCATGGAAAATTATCTGCCTCTCTGGTTTTCATGTTTTCCAAATGGAAGGATCACAACACATAACGGTTACGGTTTCTTTAATCCTTAAAAAATAAAAAAAGGAGTCTATATACAAGAAAAACAATGAGCCCTGCTGCCTATTCTAAATCAGCAAGAGAAATGATGGCTTAATGGATGAAATAGTATATGATAGTCTAATATGAACAAAATATCATACTCAAAGCAGTTCTCTGATGTGGTGGATTTGAGATGAAATTTGGGTAATGGCTAAGATTTAAATATGAAGAGAATTTATCCTAAAAAAGAGAGTAAGGATAAAAGCAAATTACCAAGAGTGAATATACTTGCAAATAGTGAGAGAATGTCCAATGGAGCACTCTGACCAAATGGAAGGTATGATGAAGCTACCCCATGTGATGGAAGTCAATAAACTCAAATCAGTGGACCAAGTATGACCTGTTTCTTTAAGTAAAATTTTATTGTATCTCTGGGGAAGAAGGGAAATTTCTCCTTCACCCTGAAAGTCTTGCTGAAAGATCAACTCACAATCAGACAGATTAATAACAGAAAGAGATTTATTTACTATGTGCACAGGGAGAATCACAGAACAATTATCCAATATCCCAATGGGATCCAGAAGTTTATATACCCTTATTTTAGAGGGAAGGAGGATTAGAAATGTAGGTAATTCTGTTCAGGAGCAATAAATGGTTACTAGGGAGGATGAATAGATATTTGGGAGAATGAATGGGTAAGGGGAAAGGGATTGACTTGTAAATGATTCTCTTTGGAAATTAAATTAACCCGAGAGACAGGTATTATATTTAAAATGAGTTGGGCCTGGACTGGTTGCATTCTTGATCTTCTTTCCTGTGATATATTGAGATAGCAGGGAACAGAAGGGAAAGCAATTCTTCTTTTTGCTGGGTCTGTTTTTTTATGAAGAAAGAAGGAAAACCCCTTCCAATACTGGTTGATCTCTAAGAGCCTTTAATTCAAAATGCTCTTTATACCAAAGAGTCATATTTTGGGATGAAATTTCCTGAGCTCTTTCATTCCCCTTGTCTGTAACTTCCCTAGAAGTTTCGCATATTAAAAGATGAGTTGGTGGTTGTGAAGACAGAGATCAGGTTAGTAGGCAAGTAACAAGAGATTTGAGAAGGGAGACAAGAACACAGTTTAAAAAAAGAATAATTTAAAAGAACATTTCTAACTACATCTCGCCACACCCCATTAAACTGGTCTTTCATTCCTGGTGAAGGAGCTTGGGAAATTTCACTCCAAAATATGACTTGTTGGTATAAAGAGTATTTTGAATTAAAGGCCCTTACAGAGTAACAGGCTTTGGAAGGGGCTTTCCCTTTGTCTTCATGGAAAAAAAACAAAAAACAAAAAGGACAATTAACTTCCTGTTATCTCAATACATTACAAGAAACAAGATCAAGAATGCAGCCGGTCCAGACTAAAATCATTCAAAATATAACATATGTCTCTCAGGTTAATTTAATTTCCAGAGAGCATCCTTTGCAAGTTAATGTCTTTCCCTCCATCCTTTCATTCTCCTAAGTATATATTCATCCACCCTGGTAACCATTTATTGCCCCTAAACATTATCTGTGTTATAACAGATAATATAACATATATAACATAACAAAATTATCTGTGTTCTTCATCTTTCCCTCCTCTCTAAAATAAGAGTATATACATTTCTAGACCCCATTGGAATGTTGAGTAATCACTCTGTGAGTCTCCCCATGTGTAAGGTAAATATATCTCTTTCTCTTATTAATCTGTGTTATTGTGAGTTGATCTTTCAGTGAAACTTCTGGGGCAAAGTTTCCCTTCTCCCCCACAGTTTGGCATAGTCAGCATGATCTTTACAGCTGTTCTGCTCTTCTGAAAGCCACAGTGAGTAGAATCTGGACTCTGAACAAGCTATGACATAGTATGATACCTCACGTACCAGTCAGAACCCTGGTTTTCTCTGTCTTTCTGTGGGCTCTAATTGAGCAGACAGTAAAGATCATTATCTCTTTTGCCTTTTCAAATTTGAGGTTAATGAGAGAAAAATTTTTGTAAGTGAGTAGTCTTGGTACAGCAACTCAAGTATATTTTGGTGGTACTTTGTGGCATGAATATTTATATTGTGTGATCCCTCTCTTCTCAGAAAGAGCCTTAGTTGTTGTTGCTGTTGCTTTCCTTTGTTATTGTCTTTCTGTGTTGTTCTGTGATAAAGAGGGTTACTATAGGGTAGAACATGGGCCTAGAAACCCCCATAAGCCTGTTACTGAAAGTTCGGCACTTGTTTCTGAGGCTGCATCAGAAGAACAAGGACACGTGGCTTGAGAAGAAAGAAAGGGAAGTCTGTTAATTTGCCCGCAAATGAGAAGGATGAAAACTCTCATCTTAGAGTATCATCATCCTATCTGTAAGCAGATAGGATGGGGGCTTTTCAGCTTCAGGCAATTGCTGTTTAACTATAGTTGATGGTCCTGGTCAACCCCATCTCCTGTGAAGACAATCTCAGGACCTCTGCCCAGACAATCCCTTTGAGCCATCTCCTGTGGCACAAAGAAACAAAGAACACTCCCCTACCCTTTTGATTACTGGCCTCAGGCAGGGATGCAAGTTTTAATTCCCCAAAAGAGAGGGGGGTATTTAAAGAGATGGCTCATAAAACATTTTACCCTTGTTCAGGCCATTCTCTCTGTTATAAGCCCACTGTTCATGCTGACCCTGCAGGCCAGCTAGTTATATGGTTCTGACTAGAATGGTATCTATTAAAAACAAACCTTGTTTCAAGTCCCTAGGGGAAAAAATGTATGAGGTTCCCCATCTGTTCCTGTTGATACATGTTCCTGAGCTTGTCTTGTGACTGAGTGGGAATTTTCTCCTCAGTCTCTGCCATCTGGAGGGCATATTTTTTGGGATCACACCAGACAGCCAGCCTGAAAAGATTGGGGGTCTGAGACATGTAAGAACCTAAGCAGCATAATCTTTGTACTGAACATGTGAAATTCTAGGGCAGTCTTTTTCTTAAAAGGTCCTATCCTTTTTGTCTATTTTAAGTCTATTTCTGAGAGTGAATTTTTTGAGACTCATGGAAATTGCCTCCTCTACACCCTCTTCAGGAACACCTATTGCTTATGCGGTAAAAACTTACTCTAAACCTAGAAAATTACCAC
Organism: Microcebus murinus; assembly: GCF_040939455.1. Lineage (NCBI taxonomy): Eukaryota > Metazoa > Chordata > Mammalia > Primates > Cheirogaleidae > Microcebus > Microcebus murinus. The sequence continues at coordinate 41,862,394 of NC_134113.1, read as the reverse complement.
CTGGGCTTTCTGTAAAGAGCCTTATGAGATTGAGCCAGTTTTAGAATAAATATACCATTGAGAATTCTATTAATAAGTATTAGTGGCCAGAAGATGGATCCTTTAAACTAGAAAGACTCCTTAATTTAAAGAAAATTTTAGAGAGATCTCACCCTAAGCAATTTTTTTTCTCTGTATTTACGGAAAGATCAAATTGAAAGAAAAACACATATCAATGTTGTTGTGGCCAACCTTAAAAACTCTTAAAAAATAAAATAAATAAAGATCAGAAATTTTACCTGGAACAAAAGTTAAAATATGCACCTACCTTAAATCCCCCTCCAACTCATATTCTCCTTTATTCTCAACTATCTGCCCTGATTCCCCAGAAGTCCTTTTGGATCCCTGGTCATAACAGCTCTCAAAATCCAGCCTTAATTCCACAACAATATTCCTTAATAAGCTCTAAAACAATCTCATCCTCAATTTCTTCAGAAAACCCTTTGGATGACCAGCTGCCTATTTTAACCTCTGTGTCCCTCCAAGTTTTACAGAAGGCCTGATTTAAAGTCCCAAGACATACAGATAGATCACATCAAAGCTGACGAGGAAGAGAGAGATAGGCCTGTCACAAAGTCAAGGCAAAACTCAGTTTTATGAGTCATATGTCTCTTAATTTCCAGGGCTATGTGATCTAACTCCATGAGCACCAGACCTCCTTATGCAGTGCCTTCTGAGAATGTATCTAGGACTACCACCACAAATAGTTCATGTTTCTGGGCTTGCAGCAGATCTTCTGAATTACAAAACTCTTTTGCACCACTTTCACATCTTACCAAATTTAGAGAAGAATTGGAGAGATTAATAGCCATTCATAATCCCACTGACAGGGACCTTGATTGGCTGCTAAGAGGTGTACCTCACACCCATAATGAAACTCCAGTCATTAGATCAGAAGGCCTGCAGGGGAAAATCCTATTCATAGAGGGAACAGGTGGCCAGATACTCTCCCTGGACCCCCCTACAGATGACCAGGAAGTAGCAGCTCAGCTATATGCTGATATTCAGGACCTTATAGGGGTGATTTTAGAGACTTTCCCTCCAAAAGTTAGTTGATCTAAGGTTGAATTATATACTCAGAAGGAGGGAGAGCACCCTAAAGTTTTTATTGTGAGATTTATACAAGTTTTTCAAAGGCATACTGCATTAAATCCTAAAGCCTCAGAGTGCAGTAATCTTCTAATTTCTGCCCTACTTGGAAATCTACTTACAGATATTAAAAAAGCAAATTCAAAACAGTATAGTTGGCTGGAATGGTCAGGCTCTAAACATTATAATGGAAGCAGCTATGCAGTTTTTTGAAAATGGCTTGCAAAAGAACCAAAAAATGAAAGAAAGATTTAAAATTTGCAGTCATGGCTTTTCAGGTTGAATCACTGCAGAAGGAAAAACAATCCTCTGAAAATACACTAAAATCCTCTTATTTTTCTGATCAGTCACAGAATATGCCTCCAGATGTCTATGGATAGTGCACAAAACCCAGACATTGGAGAAACTCTTTGTCCAACCCTTAAAAGAAAGGAAAACTTAAAAAAAAAAAAAAAACTCTCCCCAGAATCCAGCAGGTCATTTTTCTCCTTTTGTGGAACAATACCCTGTTGATTGATGGGGTCAGCCAATCATCAATCTCACACCAGCTCCCACCAATAAACTTAAAATAGAAGATGGGCAACTGGATTTTCTAATTGGTACAGATGGAACATTCTCTACTGTTCAATCAGAGGAATTATCTTTACCTCTCACCTCTAATTCTATTCAAATTATTGGAGTGTCTGGGCAACCTATTTCATTACCAACCTCCCAGGTTGCCTCATTATCCCCAGGCCCCCTTTACTCCCACCACTATGCTTTTCTAATGTCTGACTCATCACCTGCTGACCTTTTAGGCAGAGACCTGTCATGTAAATTTAATGCCACCATATGATGTAATGAAAAATATGCTTTTATTTCTCTGCCCTCAGACCAAACTCCAAACTTCCTACTTTCCTTAATGGAGACCCATTCTGATTTAAATTCCTCTAAAGATACAATCTTATAGGACATCGCAGATAGCCTCAGGGCAAAACATACAAATGAGGTTGGACTGCCGCTAAGTGGGGGACCTATATATACATTTCCTGGAAAAGAAATAAAACTTTTCTAACAGTAGCTCGATATTCCCTCTCAGAAGATGCAGAATGGGGAATTTAACCTATACTAGATTGACTCTCTTCTAAAATAGAGAGTACTTGTCGTCACCACCTCACCCGGTAACACCTCAATTATACTAGTAAAAAAAAAAATTAAAAAAAGAATGAAACTTTGACTCAGATGGGAATTAAATCTATTATGTTTATACAGGGTATGAGAGCCATAAACTCCCTTGTAATCTCTCAACACCCTGTTGTGCCTGATCCTACTACTATCCTTACCTCAATTCCTGTTATTGCAGCCCTGACGCACAAGTTCTTTTTGTATTCACCTCCAGAGGGAGACAATTAACATGGACCCGAATGTCTCAGGGATATTTCGTCTCTATGAGTATTCTCTCAAATCCTCAAAGCCAATTTAGACTCTAACCTTTATCCAGAGATACATTCTCGTTCAGTACATTGATGATCTTTTGCTCTGAAATGAGACTAAGCAGGGTGCCCTCTTAGACTCTCTCATTCTTTAAAGCTCTAGCTGAGAGAGGCCATAAAGCCTCCAAGTCTAAACTCCAGTGAGTACAGACAACTGTTACTTACTTGAGACATGAAATATCTCAGGGCATGCAAAAGCTCACCCCAAAATGCCTTGAGTCAACATTGTCCATCCCTCTTCCCCAAACTAAGAAATAACTACATACATTTCCAGGAGCAGCTGGCTACTGCCACCAACGGATGCCTAATTTTGCTGATCTCACTAAATCGTTATATTCCCTCCTCCCAGACAGTATTCAGGAGTCTATTATCTGGCCTTCAAAGGCACCAGACTCCTCTAAAAATCTAAAATTAGCATTATCCACACCTCGTGCACTGGGCGTACCTAATTTTGATGAACTTTTCCACCCACATCGCCATGAAAATAATGGGATTGCTGCTGGCATTTTAGGACAGCCCTTTACTTCTCAGATCCATCCTATAGCATATTTTCCATGACAATTGGATCCTGCAGCAGCAGGCATGCCCCTCATGCCTTCATGCAGCAGCGGCCATGCTAATTGGCAAAGCCAGTACCTTACATTAGGTTCCCCTATGCACCTCTATGTTCCCCATGCTGTCTCCGCTCTCTTGCACATCCATAAAACATAGCATCTCTCTGCTAGATGACAGATCACCTATGAGCAAGCCTTATTAACTAATTGTTTTACGTTGTTGCAACACTTTAAATCCAGCTATCCTCCTATCTCTCCCTGATGATGAAGACCACCACTCCATTTCACATGATTGCCTTATAGCTCTCCCTATGTTTTAAAAGCTGTGAGAGGATCTCTGGGTCATTCCTTTAGACAATGCAGACTTATTCCTCTTTTGCAGCGGCTCTTGTAAACGAGATTTCAAAGGAAGCATAACAACTGGCTATGCTGTAGTTTCTCCACATGAAACCTTTGAGGCATACTTTCTGCCTACCGTAAAGTCAGCACAGGCTACTGAACTTACAGCCCTCACTAGAGCTTGCACATTGACAAAAGGAAAAACTGCCATTATTTACACAGACTCCAAATATGCCTTTGGAGGCTGCCATACAGTTGGCACAATTTAGAAATCTCCTAGTTTCTTAACTTCTGCTGACACTTCTATTGTCAATGGGCCTATAATTGCTGCCCTATTACAAGCCATTCACTTTTCTTCTTAGATTGCTATTGTTCATTGCCCACCCCACACTAAAAAAATAGATACTGTATTCCTAGGAAATGATAGGCCAGACAGGGCTGCTAAATATACACCAAAAATGTCCTTCCCTATCATTTTTCTACTCATCCCTGTCTGATATTATTAATAGTCAGGCTAATGCCCCACAATTCAAAATGGACAGGTGGACACAAATTTGTGCAAAACAATTATCAGGTGGATTGTACAGTTTGCCAAAGGGCCTCCATGTGGCCCTTTTTCTTTTGACTTTTTGGCTTATGCTTATCTCTCATCAGATGGGACACTTGCAAATGGGGGATAATTAAGGAACTAAAAACTAGTTGGGATGGCCTGGGATCTAAACAATCTCTGACCAAATTATTTCCCAGTGCACTGCTTGGCAATCTCACCAAATCTCTAAGGTAAACCAAAACTTTTGTCATTGTGGCACTCCAGATTGTATATATAGATTTGCTTCTAGACTTAGATTTGTTTCTCTATTTGGTTATTGTTTGCTTACTGGATGGACTGAATGTCATCCAAATAGGCTTGCTTATGCTACAACAGTAATCAGGAAATTAGTAACTGAGATTATTCCTTGTTTTGGTATTCCTTTATGGATTGAGTCAGACCAAGGGGCTCATTTTATAGCAGATATAAACCACTTGCTTGCAAAGGCTCTGGGGTACTCATTAAAAATTTCATACTCCCATCATCACCAATCCTCAGAGCAAGTAGAACATAAAAATCTAGACATAAAAAGGACTTTGGGAACAGTCTGTCAAGACAATAGACATAAATGGCCAGAAGCATTATCTTTGGGCCTTATAAAAATCTGGACTACTCCAAATAGGAGATGTGGATTAGCCTTTTTTGAAATAGTGTTATGTCACCCAATACCTCCTGTCATGATGTAAACCTATTTCTGAGTTGGTTGAACACTATGGGGATTTCAGTGAACAATTCAATGCTATAACTAGCTACATACAGGTGCTAACTAATATGCTTGAAGCATATCATCATCAGGTGAAAGGAGCATGGTATCCACAAACTGACAAGACTTACCATCCTTTTTGACCAGGATATTTTGTACATAACAAAGTTCTTAGAAGACCTTGCTGGGAAGGCCCTTACTAAATACTATTAACCACCTACACTGCAATCAAAGTAAAAATTTAAAAAATATTCCTACATTCACATGAGCCATGCCAAACTACACCAAGACAATTGAAGGACCACCCCCCCCCCACCACCACAAGTGACCTGAAATTGAGGATTGCCAGGGTCAGTTCTTAGGCCTCTGAAGCAGACATCTTCACAAAGTATACAGCTTCTCTCAAGACTGCAAATCAAGAAACCACATTTTTCATCTAAAAATTTTCTTTTATTCTTTTTTACCCCAATTTTTGTCCCCCCATGGCCCTTTTAAGGTACTTCTTTTAAGCCTCCTTCTTCAGGGGTTGCATATTGGAAGCTAATTGGAGACTACCTCAATCTATCCCATTTTTGCTTTTAGCTTTCCACTATGTCTCTTTTTTCAAACTCTACCATGCTGTTACTAGCACCTAGTGTTTTTCCTGCATGTCAGACACAGACCTGGCATCCCTTTGCAACAGTCTTTCACATCCTGGCCACATTAACTAATCAATCTAATTGCTGTTTGTGCTAATATCTAGATTATGCAAAGGAATATGAACTCATTTTGGTTTCTGCCAATGTGAGTGTCTTGTGAAACCCATCCAGAAGATGAATGTGTGAGAAGATACATCCACAGCCAGTGAAATATCATCCTGTTGCTGCTTCTATTGGTGAGACAATAGACACAGAAAAACCTCTGTGGAGGCTCATGAACTATCTTTTCCATATGAAAATTCACTAGAAATAATTTTTCCCTCTGCATTGAAAACAGGGATGATATTGGGTCTTTTGTAGGTGAAATATGAGGACAATATTATGATCAGACCCTTACATATGATTCCACAGATAGCATTCTTGCACCTCTTACAAATACCATAGCTTGTACTGACACTACACCTCATGAAGTCAATGCTTGTCAAATCACCAGATGTTACCAGCAGCTCACAAAGCCAGGCCTGTGGAACTTGGGCATAGCTCACTTGCTCCCCATGTTAAGTTGTCAGGCACTAGAGATTAAATATGGAAAGGCAAAAATATGGACTGACTTGATTAAGGGACAAAACCAAGCCCTATAACTGCCAGAACTGAACCATAGTTCTTTTATATAAAATATTTCACAACTTTTTCTGTTCCCATAACTGGCAGGAACCACGGAAATTGGAGATGTGAATGTGCCAATGAGGAAGAAAGAGCACGACTGCAAACTGGGGTTTGTGGGTTCACAGATTACAACCTGTCTCTATCTGTCAATATTATAATTATCCTCTTTCTATCTTGTGTGACAATAAAATACATAAGTAGTTTCCACCTAGATGATCAGGACACTGTGCACTGGGTTATATAACACTCTCTGTAAACTGGTACTCACAGTAAATGCCAGCCAAATTGCAGACTAGGACTCTTTCATTCTATTTGGTACCAGACAAACATACTAGATGTGATGTTGTAGAAAACCCACTTACATATTAATATCACAATTCTATGTTTTTTTTAGTGCTCAGGACTCTTTTCCCAGTGTTCAAAATTTAGGCGATTGAAAAGGCAGTTTGAATCTCTCTGTGGTAATAGAATAAGCGTTCAATATCACTATGCAAACATTGGAAGCACTTCAGACAGAAGTCAACAGCCTAGTCTCTGTTGTATTAGTATCTCAAAACCACCACATCCTAGATGCTCTGATAGCCCAACATCGAGTTGTTTGTGCAATTATTGACAAAAAAATGTTTCTACAGAAACCACTCAGGGCAAATAGGGACTGATCTACACCACTTAAAAGACAAGATAAATATTCTCCATCAGATTAATGAAGCAAAACCATTCTATTGGTCTGACCTATTCCCAGTGTGGGGGAGAGTAGCAACTTACCCTTTCCCCTGGAACGTTCACTGAATGATCAATTCACAATAATGCAGATTAATAAGAGAAAGAGATTTATTTACTGTGCATACAGGGAGAATTACAGAGTGATTAACCAATTTCCCAATGGGATACAGAAGGTTATATGCCCTTATTTTAGAGGGGAAGGGGGAAGCGAGAAATATAAGTAATTCGGTTTGGGAGCAATAAATCATTACTAGGCAAGATAAACAGATACTTGGGAGAATAAATTGATCAAAGAAAACAGATTGACTAGTAAATGACTCTTATTGGAAATTAAATTAACCTGAGAGACAGGTATTATATTTAAAATGATTTGGGCTAGGTCTGGTTGCATTCTCAATCTTCTTTCCTATGATGTATTGAGATAACAGGGAAGGGAAGGAAGGAGAAGGGAAGGGACATCAATTGTTCTTTTTGATGGGTCTGTTTTTCAATGAAGAAAGAGGGAAAGCCACTTCCAAAGCCTGTTCATCCCGAAAGGCCTTTAATTCAAAGTACTCATTATAGAAAGGGGTCATGATTGGGGGTGAAATTTCCTAAGCTCCTTCATTCTCCTTCTGGAACTTCTCTAGAAATATCACATACTCAAAGCTGAGTCAGTGACTGTGAAGAAAGACATTGGGTCAGGAGTCGAGTAACAAGAGATATGTAGAGGGAGAGGAGAACATACTTTAGAATGAGAATGAATAAGCATAAAAGAACAGATCTAAGTACATTTCCCCAGACCCCAATAAACTGGTCTCTCATTCCTAGGAATAGGTCAGACCAATAGACTGGTTTTACTTCATTAATCGATGGAGAATATTTATCCTGTCTTTTAAGAGGTGCAGATCAGTCTCTATTTGTCCTGAGTGGTTTGCATAGAGACAACATTTTTGCCAATGATCATGCAAGCTCCTTCCTATTGGGCTGTCAGGGCATTCAGGACACAGCAGTTTTGAAATACAACAGAGATTAGGTTGTTGACTTCTGTCTGAAGTGCTCCCAATGCTTGCATAGTGATATTGCACACTTGTTCTATTATTGTGGAGAGATTCAAAACTGTCTTTTCAATCTCTTAGGCTTCAAATGCTGGGAAAAGAGCTTGAACACTGAAAAGAACTTAGGATCATGATACATAAGTGGTTTTTATATAATATCACATCTAGCACATTTGTGTGGTGCCACTCTATGAACAAAAGAGCCCAAGTTTATAATTTGGCTGACATTTACAGTGGAGTACCTGGTAACAGACAGTGTTAGATAACCAAGTCTACAGTTCCCTGACCATCTAGGAGGGAACCACTTATATATTTTATCACCATACAAGATAAAAGACCAGTGTTATTTACAGATAGGGTCAGGTTTTAACCTGTGACCTCCCAGCCTGGAGTTTGTTGCACTTTTTCTTCCTCATTGGCTCTTCCACATCTCCATTTTCCACGTGTCCCTGCCAGTCTGTGGGAATAGAACAGGTCACAAAATATTTGATGTAAAAGGCCTTTGGTTCAGTTCTGGTAGTTATAGGGCTTGGTTTTGTTACATAAATGGGTTGGTCTAGACCTTTGGTTGAATCCTATGGAATCTTTAGTGTCTGCCAACCTAACAAGGGAGCAAATGAGCTATGCCCAAGTTCCACAGGCCTGGCTTTGTGAGCTGCTGGTAACATCTGGTGATTTGACAAGCATTGACTTCATGAGGGGTAGTGTCAGTACAGCTATGATATTTGTAAGAGGTGCAAGAATGCTATCTGTGGAATCATATGTAAGGGTCTGATCATAATGTTGCCCTCATATGTCACCTAGAAAAAGCCGATATCATCCCTGTTTTCAATGCAGAGGGAAAAATTATTTCTAGTGAATTTTCATATGGAAAAGATAGTTCATGAGTCTCCACAGAGGTTTTTCTGTGTTCATTGTCTCACCAACAGAAGCAGAAGCATGATGATTTTTTCTCTGTTTGTGGATGCATCTTGTCATACATCCATCTTCTGGAATGGTTCCACCAGGCACTCACCTTACCAGAAACCAAAATGAGTTCAGGTTTCTTTGTATGAGCTAGACATTGGTAGAAGCAGCAATTAGATTGATTAGTTATGTGTCCAGGGTGCTCAAGACTGTTGCAAAGGGATGCCAGGTCTGTGCCTGACATGCTGGAAAAACAGTAGGTGCTAGTAAGACCATGTCATAATTTGAAAGAAGAGACATAGTTTAAGATTAAAAGGGAGAATGGGATAGATGGAGGTAGTCTTCAATCAGCTTCCAATGTGAAAACCATGCAGGAGGAGGTTTAAAAGCAGTGTTTTAAAAGGACCACGGGGGGAAAATATGGAGGAAAAAGGAGTTTTTAGAAGAAAAATGTGGTTTCTTGATTTGCAGTCTTGGGAGAAAGCTGTCTACTTTGCAAAGATGTCTGCTTCGGGGGGTGGGAACTGACCCTGGACATCTTCACTTTCAGGTCACTTACAGGTGTGATCCTCCAATTGTCTTGGTATTGTTTGGCATGGCTCATGTGAATGCAGGAATTTTTTTTTTTTTTTTTTTTTTTTTTACTTGGATGGCGGTGTAGGTGGTTAGCAGTACTTAATAAGGGCCTTCCCTGCAAGGTGACATACATGACTTTTTCTAAGAACTTTGATATATACACAATATCCTAGTTGAAAAGGATGGTAAATCTTCTCAGTTGGTGGAGGCCATGCTCCTTTCACTTGTTGATGATATGCTCCAAGAGTATAAATTAGCACCTGCATGTAGCTAGTTATGGTATTGAATTGTACAGTTAAAACCCAACAGTGTCCAGCCAACTCAGAGTTAGAAGGTTTAGAGGTGTCAGTGGGCATAGAATTACTGAACACTATTTCTGAAGAGGTTAATCCTTGTCTCCTATTTGGAATATCCCAGATTTTTATAACGGCTAAAGGTAATGCTTCTGGCCATTTAAGGCTATTGTTCTGGTGGAGTTTTCCCAAAGTCCTTTTTATGTCTATATTTTTATGTTCCTCATACCCTGAGGATTGGGGGTGATATGGTCCATGAAATTTTTAATGAGTACCCCAGAGCCTTTGCAAGCTAGTGGTTTATATCTGCTGTAAAATGAGTCTCTTGGTCTGACTCAATCCATAAAGAAATATCAAAACTAGGAATAATCTCAGTTACTAATTTCTTTACCACTATTTTAGCATCAGCATCCCTTATTGAATAACATTCAATCCATCCATTAAGCATGGAAACAACAGCCAAACAGTGAGACAAGCTTAAATCTGGAAGTAAAGTAATAAAATCATTTGGAGTGTACATGGGGCAATGTGAGCTTTTGGGAGCTTCCTGAAGAGTATTGGTTTCCCTTAGAGATTTGGTGAGATTTACAAATAGTGCCCTGGGAAATAATTTGGTCAGAGATTCTGTAAATCCCAGGGTTATATCAACTATTTTTTAGTCCCTTAATTGTCCCGTGTTTGCACATATGTCCCATATGAAGGAAGATAAGTGTAAGCCAAAAAATTTAAAGAAAAGGAGCCTTAGGGAGTCTCTTTGGCCCAATATATAATCTATCTAATAATTGTTTTCTACCTCTTTGTGTTCATTGATCCTTTTTGGATTGTGGGCCATTAGCCTGAGGATTAATAATATCATATCGGCATAAAGGTAGCATATTAAATTGATTGGCAAAACAATAGGGAGACCTATTTTTTAGCACATATTTAGTAGCCTTGTCTGTTCTATCATTTCCTGGGAACTCCGTACACATTTTCTTAGTGCAGGCTGGGCAGTGAACAATAGCAATCTTAGAAGGAAGGTGAATGACTTGTAATAGGGCAGTGATTATAAACCCATTGGCAATAGGAGTGTCAGGAGAAGTGAAGAAGCTATGAGATTTCCGAATTGTGCAAAATTCATGGCAGACTACAAAGGCATATTTGCAGTGTGTGTAAACAGTTGTACCTCTTCCTTTTTTCAATGTGCAAGCTCTAGTGAGGGCTATGGCAGAATTGACTCAAGGACTTTTGGGGTGAACTTTTGAGTGCCCTGAGATATTTCTTGTCTTACATTAGTAACAGTTGTCTGTACTCACTGGAGCTTAGTTATAGAGGCTTTATGACCTTGTTCAGCTGAAGTCTTTAAAAGAATAAGGGGGTCTAAGAGGTCACCCTCTCTACAGAGCAAAGGATCATCAAGTACTGAACATGAGTGAATCCTTGGGTAAATTTTATATATACAGACTAAATCAGCTTTGAGAATTTGAAAGAATGTTGAAGGAGACTCACAGTATCTCTGAGGTATCTGAGTCCATGTTAATCGTCTCTCTTTGAAGATGAACTTTGGAGAAATTGTGAATCAGCATGCAACAGAATCAAAAAGAAAGTTGAGCAGAGGCCAATTACTCTATTACTAAAGTCATATGAACTATAAGGCATTTGTGTTAGTTTCTATCCTCTCAATAAAATATTTTATTTAAGAGCTTCTTTTTTAAGCTGATTAATTAGAGCTCTTTTATGTATTTTGGTAGTGACATAGCACATACATATAACATAAGTAGATCTATAGACATACACACAGACAAAAGTGGATCTTAGAGCTTTTATTAAAAGTTCTTATTTGCTGGCTTTTAGTAGTAGTAGTATTTTTATTCAGACTATTAATCTTTTAATTGCCTATTTTATTGTCCTAAGCAGTTATTAGTTAGGCAACAATTTGCCCTTAGTAAGATTTTGTCATTTCTGTAAGCACTTGCTTGTTTCAGGGCCTAACATTTAAACGTTTATAGGTTGGTGTAGCCAGAAAATAGAGTGCTCAGTTTTTCAGAAATTAAGGATCCTATTTTTACCTTGAATCTTGGCTTTGTCTCTCAGATCTCCATGATCAAATTAGACACCAGTTTTTCCTTACCCAAGCATGCAAGAAAAAGGAACAAAGGGATAAAACACAGAAATCTTTGTAAATTCCTGAAAGCTGGAGTTCACAACCCATGTAGTATTGCCATTTACAGCCAGTTTTTCCAGACCCAATCAGACATCTAAGGCCTCTAGCTGGATCTAGGCCAGCTAATCATCAGACCTAATTTCACCTCAGACCCAGTTTAGTTTCTGTCACAACTTCCGACCCCAGTTAGGATAAAAAATCTACTCAAACAAACTCAGAGGTCTCAAAAGACAAACTTATAGAGCTTTGGAATCTGGGAGAGAACTTAACCATGAACCCCAGTTACTGCAAGAGAACAATGGAAACAGTGGACACCTTTCTGGGACTTGCAGTGCTGGGGGGGGGAGGTCTTGGGAGCTCTAATTTTTATTTCAAAATATGGGGGCACACATAATTTGCTTTTGTACAGTTTGAATCAAAGTTACAACTGTGCTCTTCACCCAGATATTGTGCATTTTACCTGTTAGGTGTGAATTTACTCATTCCCCTCTCTGCTCGTCCAATCTACTTGATTTCCATTGATTTTTACTTCCATATGTCCACATAAGTGTTGATAGAATAGTTCCAGTTTAGTATTGAATGCATGTGGTATTTGTTTTTTCATTCTTGCCATACTTCTCACTTCTCACTTTTTCATTCTTGCCATACTTCTCACCAGTTCCATCCGGTTGTTACAAATGATATAGATCACATTTTTTTTTTTTTATAGTTGAGTAGTACTGGGAGCTCTATTTCAGAACCTACTCCTGATAAATTAAATTTAACAGAGTTTAATTAAGCAAAGAGCAATTGGGTAAGTTCTCTCTTCCAAAGCTCCATAGATTTGTGTTTTGAGCTGAGTTCGAGTTGGAGCAAATTTTTTAACCTCACTGGCTTCAGAAAGTGTGACAAAAACTAAAATGGGTCTGATGTTAGATTGGATCCAATAACTAATTGGCCTAGGTCCAGTTAGAGACTTCAAATATCTGACTGGGTCAGGTAAAAACTAGCAGTAAATGGCAATACTACAGGGGTTGCAAACTCCAGCTTTCAAGAATTCGTGAAGATTTCCATGTTCTGTCCCTTTGTTCCTTTTTCTTGCATGTGTGGGGAAGGAAAAATTATGAAGTTGACAGCTGAACCAGAACAGGTTTAGAGAGACTCCAGTGCTACTGAGTGGTTGAAGAAGATTCCTGGACAGAAAAGAGAAAGTGATGTACAGAAAATGGAAGTGGGATATAGAAATAGGTGGACTGGTTATAGCTCAGCATTTGTCTTACTTAAACACAGTTTGAACAGATGTCCACCTTTGATTGGCCAAAACTCTATGATCAGGAAAGACAAAGGAGTAGGGAGGAGTGAAGATGAATGTACCAGATGTGAGCCAGGAAAACAGCTGACATTTTTGCTTTGACACTTTTTAACTAAAGTACTCTTTTAAGTGAAACCAATAAGCCTTAAACAAGGTTATAACTTAATCAAGGAGGCAAGAGGAGTCTCCGAAGAGTTGGAGAACAGTGTTTATAAGATCCAGGAAAGCCACAGAAACAGCTCAAAGAAAGGTGTCACTAGTTATAAACAAGGTGTCACCCTAATTTTTTCATCTAGCCATATTTTCTAGGGTAGCAGCTTATCAGCTGATCATTTAGACATAAATGCCTAAAAGCTACATATGCAATCACAGAATACAGGAAATCAAAAGCTGTATGCAGAAGTGAAAAATTCAATAAATGGCAAAAGTCACATAAATATCAAAGCAAAACAGGTATTCCCTGCCTGGGAATCAAGCCTAGGCTGTGGTGGTGCAAGCACAGAATTTTAACCAGAAGGCTCTGGCAGGTGTGGGAACAAGATGTCAGGTCTGACTGATCAGTAAGGTATCTTACTTTGTCAGCATCCAGGTTCTCCTCACTGTGGCTTTCACAAAAGCAGAGCAGCTTTGAGGATCCTGCTGACTATATCAAACTGTGGGGGAAAGAGGACACTTTCCCTTTGCCTGGAAGGTTTGCTGAGACATCAACTCACAGTAAAGAAGATTGATAAGAGAAAGATATTTATTTACCTTGTGCATGGGGAGAAGCATAGAATGATCACCCAGTTTCCCAAAGAGGTCCAGAAGTTTATGAGCCTTCATTTTAGAGAGGAGGAATGATGAAAAAATACTTGGGAGAATGGATGGGGAAAACAGATGTACTTGTAAATGATTTTCTTCAGAAATTAAATTAATCTGAGAGACAGGTATTATCTTTAAAATGGGTTTGGCCAGATCTGTTCTCATTCTTCGTCATCTTTCCTTTAATATGTTGAGATAACAGGGAGGGGAAGGGAAATCAATTTCTTTTTTTTTATGAGTCTCTCTGGTTTTATGCCAATAGAGGGAAAGCCCCTTCCAAAGCCTGTTGCTCTCTAAGGGTCATTAATTTGAAATGCTCTTTATACCAAGAAGACATATTTTGGGGTGAAATTTCCTGAGCTCCTGCGGATCCCAGCCATGACATTGTACACATATTATCTATAGCTGTTTTTCCATAATAACTATAGGGTGTAGTACTTGTGATAGAGACTATGTAGCCAACAAAATTCTAAAATATTCACTATCTAGCCCTTTAAGGAAAGCGTTGCTGACTCCTGCTATAAGAAATCATTATTAGATTTGTGCCTCTTTAATCATTCCTTAGAAAGGGAAAATAAAAATACCTTACTGGTTAGAAATCCCCAAAGGATTTTCTCTGCAGCAGTGATTCCGTGTTCTTTTTTATTTTGGAGAGGATTCATGTGATAGTTCTTAGAATATAAAAGACAATAATGGTTTAGTGGAAAAGCAGGAAGCTCCTAGTAACTCACAGCAGTTAAATTTCTACCTCAGGAACAAGAAGGTTGATTTACAATCTGTTTAAATGACAGTAATTATGATACCTGCAATATATGACATTTTGTATAACTTGAAGTATTATTTCATCTTTAGTATTAAGCAATAAATCTTGATATGGCTTTAAGGATTAGGAGAACAGTTAACTACATAAGTACCTATACGGTACTTGGTAGATGGAAGATATATTGGAAAGTCTTCATTCTTCCCCAGTACCTCATTTTTCCTTTATTCATCTACTCATTTATATCTTCTTGGCCAAAAAAGCAATTCACTTCAAAAAACTATATTTCTGAATAGTATGGTGGAAGGCATAATTCACACAAATTAGACAATTCAAAGATAAAGGCTGTTTCTAGCTCACCCCTAATTTTCCTTGGATTTGTGCCTTTTTCCTTTTTACATAGCAGAAGGCTGGATGAATTTTGCCATAAGTCAGGTTAACTTAGCACCTTATGATTAGCTCTATGGGATTGGTGAAAAGTATTACTATCCATAAAATATACCTAGTTTCAGACACAGTTAGCCTGTAAACATAATGATTCCATTACTATATCAAAGTGATTCTAAAATTACTTTTTAGGACTTTTGTTACTTAGTGCTGAAATAAAAAATTTTGAGCCAGTTGAGCTTTCATTGAAATTTCTTGAAAATTTTGAGTAAATCTTTTCACAAATATACTGAGAACAAGTAGAGAAAGCATCGGCTTTATTGCCTGAAGATGTGAAGACACCACTATTTTTTTTTTCACAGTTTTCTACTACTTACTTGAGAGGTTTTATGTTTCCTTATCTCCCCGGGGTTGGAGATGGAATAAGCCATCCAGGAACTTAATTCCTGGTTCTTTTTGGAAGGCCAGTGATTTTCTCAACCTCTCAACTTCAGTTTTTACATATGTAAAATGAGGCTAAATCCTTCTCAAACAATTGCTAAAGAGTTTTAAGGTTAAGAAAACACATAGTAGGCACTTTTTCTAAGACATGCAAACATTTTCTATGTTGATGTTACAGAACTTGACTATTCCTTACTGCGCAACAATCTGCTTAGAATAAAGCTCATTTATTTACTTAAACAAAATTTTAATTGAATGGAAGTTATTATGCAAATTTACCATGACCAAATTCATCCATAACTGCAATTCACTCCTTTTATAATCCTCACCCAAATATTATTCTTCTAGGATAAATAGCATGCATTAGTAGTTATTCATATTTCTTTCTCTGATAATGTATAATGCTATAGAGAAGAGACATCATTAAATATTGTCAAAACCATGCTATATACACATAATCCTTAGAGTTTTTGAATCCTAAGAAAGTAGTGCTTATCATCATCCTACGTAGTATCATATATTCTAGAACTGATATGGGAGTAGTGACAATTGCCACTTGTTGAAAGGTAGCTATGAAGGAAGATTAAAGAGCTACTCCAATTCTAGACTGTCACCCCTGGATTAAAACGACATACACTGTATAGAAAAGGCCAGCAGCTTGAAGAGTGAATCTCCTAATATCGAAATCCTTCTGTTTACCTAAATCAATTCTAAAGATAAAAATATCAAGCTAATATATTTCAACTGGATGAAAATTTAAACTTTAAACTGACCCTGAGTATAAGAGGGAAGAAATCTTGTTCAAAAACATATGACCCAGCTAGCTTCCTTGTCCTTTTTTTTTTTTTGAGACAGAGTCTTGCTTTTGTTGCCCAGGCTAGAGTGAGTGCCATGGCATCAGCCTAGCTCACAGCAATCTCAAACTCCTGGGCTCAGGCAATCCTCCTGCCTCAGCCTCCCGAGTAGCTGGGACTACAGACATGTGCCACCATGCCCAGCTAATTTTTTCGAGATATATATATATATATATATATATATATATACATATATGTATATATGTATATATATATATATATATGTGTTAGTTGGCCAATTAATTTCTTTGTATTTATAGTAGAGACGGGGTCTTGCTCTTGCTCAGGGTGGTTTCGAACTCCTGACCTCGAGCAATCCTCCCGCCTCGGCCTCCCAGAGTGCTAGGATTACAGGAGTGAGCCACCATGCCCTGCCGCTTCCTTGTCCTTTTACGTTCCTTCTATATGTTAAAAATATGTGAAAATATAATACTTATAAAATTACACACACACAATTTTATATTCTAATGATGTGATGACTAGCTGTTTTTAGGGAGAAAGGCTCCTCTCTAGTAGCTATACATTGATGTATATTGTACAGCTGGGAGAAGAGTTTTTTTTTGTTTGTTTTTTTTTTGAGACAGAGTCTCGCTTTGTCGCCCAGGCTAGAGTGAGTGCGGTGGCATCAGCCTAGCTCACAGCAACCTCAAACTCCAGGGCTCGAGCGATCCTTCTGCCTCAGCCTCCCAAGTAGCTGGGACTACAGGCATGTGCCACCATGCCCGGCTAATTTTTATGTATATATATCAGTTGGCCAATTAATTTCTTTGTATTTATAGTAGAGACGGGGTCTTGCTCTTGCTCAGGGTGGTTTCGAACTCCTGACCTCGAGCAATCCTCCCGCCTCGGCCTCCCAGAGTGCTAGGATTACAGGAGTGAGCCATGCCGCTTCCTTGTCCTTTTACGTTCGTTCTATATGTTAAAAATATGTGAAAATATAATACTTATAAAATTACACACACACAATTTTATATTCTAATGATGTGATGACTAGCTGTTTTTAGGGAGAAAGGCTCCTCTCTAGTAGCTATACATTGATGTATATTGTACAGCTGGGAGAAGAGTTTTTTTTTTGTTTGTTTTTTTTTTGAGACAGAGTCTCGCTTTGTCGCCCAGGCTAGAGTGAGTGC
This sequence comes from Microcebus murinus, assembly GCF_040939455.1. NCBI lineage: Eukaryota > Metazoa > Chordata > Mammalia > Primates > Cheirogaleidae > Microcebus > Microcebus murinus. Next base: position 41,844,963 of record NC_134113.1, on the reverse strand, counting down.
GGTGGCATCAGCCTAGCTCACAGCAACCTCAAACTCCAGGGCTCGAGCGATCCTTCTGCCTCAGCCTCCCAAGTAGCTGGGACTACAGGCATGTGCCACCATGCCCGGCTAATTTTTATATATATATATCAGTTGGCCAATTAATTTCTTTGTATTTATAGTAGAGACGGGGTCTCACTCTTGCTCAGGCTGGTTTTGAACTCCTGACCTTGAGCAATCCGCCCGCCTCAGCCTCCCAAGAGCTAGGATTACAGGCGTGAGCCACCGCGCCCGGCGGGAGAAGAGTTTTAAAGTACCAAAGAGGGAATAAACTTCCACTAAGACCCCTTCCAAAATGTTTAATGGTCTCTAACAGCAAGCCTTCCTGAGGATCTTTGGTCCTTGTTTTCTTCTGGGACATGTTTTTGGGAAGTTTAAAAAACTGAGCTTTTTAAAAAATGACTTTAAACAAAAGAAAATGGTAAGCTATTGGAAACAATGGCTCAGAGAAAGATCACAATCTGGTCTTTAATCAACTGGCTAATCAGCTACTGGCTGAAACAGACTTCCATGCTAGTGCTGCTGAGGATGGCTGAAAGCTCAATATAAGAAAAAACTTAAAGGAAAATGCCATGCTTAGTTACTTCTAGAAGTTCATATACTTTACAGTTTTTTTATAAGTAAGGCACTAGAAAGTGTACTGTAGTTCACTCCTTTTATGATACCTCACCCAAATATAATTCTTCTAGGATAAATAGCATACATTAGTAGCTATTAGTCATATTTCTTTCTCTGATAATGTCTACTGTTGCAGAGAAGAGACATCATTAAATATTGTCAAAACCATGTTGTATATACATAGTGCTTAGAATAGAAAGCATACTATAAAAGTATAAAGTTTAAAGTGTTTATGTATTCTATGTCAAAAATAGTTTCCTGTCCCATCCCCTAAAACGGTATCTTACAGACACAGAAGAGAGAATTTAGGCATTTAATAGATGTTTGTCGCTGTTAAAAAATGACTCTAATTTACAGACTTTGTCATCTTTTGTTTTCTGACATGTCACCTCAACCAGTCTGACTATATCTTCTTGCTCATATGGTGAATGTATTTTGTTGGCTTAAAATGCACTATGATCTGCTTGATCGTTGTACACATTGCAACCACTATTTAGATAATATAAAGAATATTATCACAAGAAATTTAATCAAAATAAATTCAGTTTAATTGGCAACGATTGGCAAAACCTCAATATATTTGTTCTTATGTAAAGAGAGTTTATGCTTTAAAATTCATTGACAATGCACTAATATTAAAAGTTAAAAGAAAATGTTATTTCATAGATTAAAAAGTCAATCCAGTTTTAATTATAGGTTGGAAGAATGCACAACAAGAAGGTACTACATTACAAGAATTTTGTATCTCATTGGTTGATTGTCATAAAATGTGCTTGAAGGGTGAATTAATTTACAGAATGTAAGTTTGGGTTAAAAGCCAAAACACATTTGGGTTAAAAAATAAAATAAACTACTAAATTTTATAGCTTTCATTACAACTATTGCCAGAAAGTGAGCCATATATAAAGAGCTTGTTGTCACCACAACAGGAAGGGAAGAACAGAAAAGTCTTCTTGGTACACTCTTGGATATTCCATGAATCAAGATTTTAATCACATATTGGGAACTATTGTAAATGTAGACATTTGTGGATTAATTATGAGAAGTAGGTGACTTTTGTTTGTTTCTACATTGTCTCTTATTTTTACAGTGCTTCTTCTCTACCTTTATCAAAGAATCAACTGCCATTTGGGGGTGGGGAGTGGGAGGGCATCTTATCTGGGCCTTAGATTCTGGTCTGTGAGAATCTCAGGCTAAAACTATATATATACTATTAATATAACAAGGATGTCATTTTTCCATCATTAGACTATTTTTAATATAGTGCTTTTCTGATAGGTTTCATTTCTTCTGTGCTCATTTGTAAAATGATATAGATCTGAATGATGAAATAATCATATATAAATAGGATTTATTCAACACATATTTGTTGAAGGATTACAAATACTTAGCAGTGTTCTGCACATGGAAGCTGTTGATTTAATCTTCACATTGCATTTGTTTCCTTGTAACTTCACATTAAGAGAAGTTACAAGGGCTTCATGATGGCTACAATGGCTACATAATTCTCACTAGCTGAATTTTCAGTGTATGTGAGTGTTTAGTGTTTAGCTTATATTGGTAAATTATCTGACATAACCTTGGTTTATATCAGTTACCTAATCGAATTCTGGATAGTACTGTCTTCTATTTTAAATTCTGCAAATTGGTACAAAAAATGAAACTGTAAAAAAACATGTGTCATTCTTAAAATATAAAATATTTAAAGAAAAATAGTTTTTAAAAAGGGAATCACAAACTATGTTGTTAGTAAATTTATCTTTTCCCCCCACCCCAGTAAATTTAAATTATGAAAGCTTTTTAACCTTTAGATTAAATACAATCAGCAATATTAATAATTCACCAAATAGAAGAAAATATGAGCAGCATTGTCAGTGGCAAATAATGCCATTATTTCTTTTTATGTGTGAAGTGGAACCAAAATATTGCTTTGTATAGGGTTTTTTATCTATCATTAATTTTAAAATAAAGACAATTTCAGTAGTTGAAGATGATCATAAAAAGGAGATAATTATATATTTTATTTGTTAATTCTAGGAAATTCAGTTACTCATTTCTTACAACAATGTGTAGTAATGATGAAAGAAAAGTTACTAGTTAATGAATGAATGTTTTATAAGTAAAGTTCTCTAGCATGTGCCATTTGCAACTGAATTGTTTAATGTGCTGAATTTGTGTCCAGATCCTTCCAAACTTGTGAAGCTGCCCTTTCAAATCAACAGAGGGATATGAGGGGAGAACTGTGGGAGGGGCCTAGAACTCCATGAAGGTGTAGGCTTAGCTAAAAATAATGATAATAATCAGCCACTGTCTTCCTGTTTACTTCTCTATAATTGCTACTCTGGAGTCACATAGCTGGTGGTCATAAAGATTGTTAATTTTCTCTGTAACATCACCTTTTCAAAACCTGAGGCTAGTTTCTGAGATAACTTCCAGGCCCAGCATTTCACTGGCTTGGCTAACCCACCCAGACCAGTGGCCCATATCAAGAAACTGACTCAACTGTAATTGTGACCTCAACCCAGGTACTGACTCAACACAAGACAATGATTTCTACACCTCTATACTTTTGTCCCAAATTTAACCAATTAGCAAACCCAATTTCCTAATCCTTTGCCTGCCAAATTCTTTGAAAACCTGCCTCCCAAATTCTCAGGGAGGTAGATTTGAGAAATGCCTTCTGTCTCCTTGCTTAACACTCTGTAGAATTAAACCCTTTCTCCTTTGCAACCAAGACCACCTCCGTGTATTGGCTCTTCTCCGTGCAGTAAGCAACACAACCCCACGTTGGGTGGCAACACTTGCTTTCCTCTTCTTTCCATTAAAATTATTTACATAAATATTCTTAAAATGAGACCTGAATAAATAGGGGTTAAATCAAATTTATGGCACCAAAATGTGTGATAGGTGACCAAATGTTTAAAAATTAGTTTTAGAAAAAAAAAAAAAAACACCTTAGATAGCATATTAGCATAAAGTAGTATTAGAGAATTCTAAACTTCTCAAAGAGTTTGAAGAGAAATTCTACATGAGACTGAAAGTAGGAGTAAAATACAGAAAGATGAATTCCATGTGATCTTTAGGAGCCAGTAATCTTCTCTAAAGCAACAAACTGCATAAGGATCACATCAAGGCAAGAATAAAGTGAACTTGTATAAAATATTAGAACAGTTCGATACAATATTTTGTGACTTCCATAGCTTACACATCTAAAGTCTGAACCAAATAAACCTGAAGTTTCTTGAAATCATGTGAAGTGCTATTTCTACCACCCTAATCTAGCACTCAGATGTGTAACTGTGTCAAATTCTGGTTCTGTGTCTTCATAAACAACATTTCCAGTGCTTAAATGCACTTCACAAATGAAAAGAAGCATGCAGATTTTATTGAACATCAAGTACAGATCACTAGCTTTTCTTTGGTTTGGTTACATGTGGCAATTCTATATTTTTCTCTAAAATATCAGCTGTTGTTTTCATTTCCACTGTTATTAGAATGAGTTTAGATTATATAAGTAGGATGTAAAATATCTGTAAAATTAAAATTAACAATAATTGGAAAATCCTAGCACCCTCCCCTTCAGCAACTCTTTACAAAAACAAACAAACAAACAAAAACCACAAAAACAAAAAACACAGCAGTTTTTCAAGACTTCTTATGGAAAGGGGATTTGAAAAGAAAAGTATTTGGTGTGCCAATGAATTTGGGGGATCTGTTCGTCAAGCAGTCCACCTCTCTTCCTCTCTGGAATGTCTGTAACTCTGGGGACATAGGTGTTTTACTGAAGATAGTTGGACACCAGTTTCACCCACAGACACTGCTATTGCTTTAAGACAATACAGTATTTTTATCATCCATATTGCCCTTGATGGCTTGATGACCTCCATGAGTAGTACTGAGAGAAGAATCATGAAGGTGAAAAGTTATGTTCAATGGACGTTAGTTTCCGTGTAGATCGATTTCCCATAGAATAATACTCTAGGCTTATTTCTATCCACTGTTCTTCAAAGAAACAATGAATTATTGCACCATTGAGTTAGAGAAGGGGAACTAGACATATATAGGTCATCTCCTTCCTCCCTGTCTTCAGGTTTTGTATTTTCTTGACTGTAGAAAGCATTTCCTGTGATATACTAGCAGTAAAGGCTCTACTTAGGTGTTAGCAAGCCTGTGGATTTCCAGGAATTCCTGTGACTTGTGGGGTGTTCTTTGGGATTTATAGCAAACACTACAAAGCTCACTGCCATCAAAATTATTTCCTTCTATTTCCCAGAACCCTTTCAGCCAGGAGAGAGCCTGTGGCTAATTTGGTCCAATGGCTTATAAGGTGAAATAGCCTGTGACATTTGCAGGTAGGGCAATTATAAGCTCTTGAGTGATTATCCTGTCTCACTTTCGCTGACCCAGCAACTGGTAGCTGTTATAGGTGGCACAGCTACAAGAAGGGGGAGCTTTAGGCCTACAAATGCCTGGTTCCAGAACTATCCCCTTAACCACATCAACCATGTGTTTTTTTTAATAACCCAGTGGGGATAGGGTTCATGAATGTGTGACTTATGCAAGTGCACAGGGCTCTGGGATTAGAAACTCTCAGTGTTTGATTTAATGCTTTGTGGTTGCCATCTTAAAATTCTTAATATTTTTGAACAAGAGGGCTCATATTTTCATCTTGCACTAGGCCCTGCAAATTTTATAGTCAGTAATGAGCCCAGCAAAATCTAGTAGGAGAGGATTTTTAATGGCTGACAATAAAATCTACTATAGCTAGAATAAAAGAAAATCAGAATTTATTTAAGGATATTATTTAGTTACTAAATTTATGTGCGGGATTCCAGAAGCAATGCAAACAAGAAAACTGTCGACCATAACAGAGAAATATTCATTTAAAAGCCTGTAGCTGCCGCCACAGCAGCAACTTTTTGCCCCTCAATACACAGGGTGCCAGGGACTGGCTAACAGAAATCCTTATATAGCTGCTATTAAAAAAAAGAAGAAGAAGAAAGAAAAGAAAGAAAGAAAAGAAAAACACGAAAAAATTTATATCTTTGCTTGCCAGAGAAGGTGCATAAACTCTACCTTATAATTTTTAGTTCAGCCTTCCAAGTCTTGCATGGGAGCCTGTTTGGTGGAACCTTGTCAGTTTTGGAAACTTAGCTTCAAGAGAGTGAGCAATCAGATTTTGCCTTTCCATCCTCTGATATAGAGGCAGAGATGTTTATTGCACCAATCTGCAGTATTTGTCAGAGGCAACATTGGTCTATCTAATTCTGGGATTCAGAATAGGGAAGCTTTCCATGCCAAGGCATCATTCTAAATCAATTAGAATGCCTTGTAGATATCATAAACATATCTCTTAATGATTTAATTTTCTCCAATACCACTAAAACCAGTGGATATCTCTGCATCATCTTTGTTTTGTTTCTAAAATTTTATCCTTATAAATTATCTTTAAAAGGATCTTTAAAATAAACCAAAACATGACTCATGATGCTTCCCTCATTTATGGCAGGACAAACTATTTGATCTGAGGGTACATTCAACATCTTAATATCATGCTCTTACCTTATCTTACCTTTTATCTAGTCTCATGTCTTTTCACACTCTATATTCTACTCTGTATTCCATCCAGTTGAACTTTCTTTTTCTAATTTACATGTGATTCTTTTGCATGTAATGTTCTCCTACTTATCTTCCAAATTCTGTCTGCCTTCAGTTGGCTGACTGTCATTCTCAGGTAAGAATTTGGCTTAAACTAACTTCCTCTGAGAAGTTTTTCTCACTGTCCCCCTCCTCTGGCCCCAGATTATTATGCCCTATGCTCTGATTCCCTTGCATTCTTTGCTTTTTCTATATTAACTGCATTAAAATTACTTGTATAATTTTCTATATTCCCTTATAAACTATACACTCTGTGAAGACTGGAGACATGACTGTCTTGTACATTGAATGCATCTTTATGCCTAACAAAATTCCTCAAAGGTAATAAGCTATCAAAATATTTATGGGAAATAAGATAGAATGAACAGAAAAGTTAATGGATGAATACATAAATCAATGATTATGTGAAGAAAACTGTAGCCTGGCTTCTATTTAAATTTTCTACTACAAGTGATTCTATTTTTTATAGAGTGAGATGCTATGGATTTCTGAAGATTTAGGTTGCATCCTCAGATATTCTATGGATTTATTAATTCAACAAATATTTCTCATATAATTCCTAAACACTGGCCATTATTGCTTTGTATTGGACACACATATTAAATAGCTAGGATCTCAGTTTTATCATCTGTAGTATCAGAGTAATAATATTTATCTCATGAAATTCAAAGGTTTATTGTAAAGATCAAATAAGTTTACAAAATTAATATTCTTTACTCTTAGTGTTGTTAAATAGTTGTGTTTTCTCTCTAGATGGTACTTATATTATTTACAATGATTTTGAGAATTTTATTCCTATTAAAACATAAATATATGATTTACATTACTATTATATGAACAGATTATGTTGAGACTGGCAAATAATTTAAAATAAGATTTTCAACTTAACTAAAATATCTTCTGTATCATTTGTCTAATTTGTGACATCCATTGAAGAGGTTTAAGGTACAATTGCATTTTTATACTTTCCTTGGGATTTGCAACCTCAAAAAATATTAATACTCCAAGGAGTTTGGACTGCTTCTTGAGTGCTGTTTCTCTTACATGAACATTGCATTCAGTCTGTCTTACCACTCAAACTCTCTGTATCTATATCTACGTCTAAATCTCTATGCATAAACCATACTACTGTATTTGTGTACTGTAGTTCAAACCAGGTTAGAATGAAAAATATTCTCTCTCTGACATGAAATGAACTAAATACAGAGAAAAGTAGAAATGATCAGGAGAAGGAAGGGTGTATGTGTGAACATCTGTCACCCCCAACTCTAGTGTCTCTACTAATGCTTTGTATTTATCTCTCCCAAAGTTAGACCTTGCACTTCAAGGAGATATGGTTGCGAATTACACTAATGTTCATTATTGGCACACTTTGCATTTAAAAAAATATTGTTATAAAATCGATATAAAATTTCAAACACATTTTGAACATTACTCATGGATTCAGACCTATAAAGACAACTCTACTATTCATTCCACATAACATATAAAGACCTCTGTCTATTTTTCAAGTATCTAATGTTTCATCCATATCATCAATTTAATACCAAACACATTATTTTGATTTCATCTATGTTGTTCTTTTCTGATGAAGAAACCTTTCTCATGTTCTTTTGTTTTTTTGTTTTGTTTTTTGTTTTCTTAGTGTGTGGTTTTTCGTTTTTTTTTTTTTTTTTTTTTTGGTTTAGGTATTTTTCTTCCTTTATGTTCTTCCCTCACATTTTTGCCTGCATATTTTTCTCTTTCAGTTCACTAAATACTTTTCTGACTTCTTTGACTTCTGCACCCTTTTATGTTACTAGGCATATCCCTTGTCCATGGTGCTTATCACATTCATAATGTTACTTTACTTTTTATGTACAGTTGATTAATATCTGTCTTGTCCAGTCAATTATACGAACCAAGGGACATGTCTCTTCAAGGTCACAATTTTAATTCCAGCACCTGGCATGTTAATTTGCACATAAGAGGCTTCAAATACATGGCTTAAAATGAATGAATGATTCCTAAATCCCCAAGATATGAGGTAGGTGGATTTATAAGTCAAATTGGCACACACTGAGTCAAGTTAAATACAGAAAATATTATTATTATATAAAATATAGGGACAGAAATGTAAGAAAGAAAAAAGAAGGTTGAGAAAAGACACTACCATTCATGGATCCTTCTACTTTATGGCACTCTACGGTAATTCTCACTATAAATTCATGTATTTTTTATGTGAGAGAAAGGGATACTAAGAATTTAAGTAATTGATTCAATTCCCTACACCTAGGAAATGGTGAGACTGGGCTGTGTAACCAGATCTAATCATCTCCAAAGCCCACCCTCTTTCTTCATTATCCCATGATTGAACTACTTATAGCACCATAACCGCTGATTCCCTGTGAGGTTCTCTTCAGCCTGGGCTTTGAACTCCCAAACCTGAAGAATTAGTTATGTGGAAAGTGAAGTTTAAACCTATCTTAGACTCATCTCTTCTTAATTGCGTTTTCTCTCTCTTTCTCCATAAGTGCAGTCATAACTTAAATGCTTCTGCAATTGTTGATGACTACACTTACAATATGCCAGATGTTATCTCATTTAAACTGTGCCCACACACTGCAGGTGCAAAATAGAGACCACAATTGAGCAAATTTGGACTTAAGGATTTCTGTGTCTTCATTTAATCTATATGCTTGGCCCACTGTAAATCATTTTCTTTAATTTTTTTCTGCTTTCTATTTGCCTAGCAGATTTTTTAAATATTACTTTAAAAGTTCTGAGAAGTAAAAATGGTGTATAGTTTTTTCAGAATTAAAAATCTTTACCTCTTAGGTAGATTTTACGTTTTCCCAGACTACAGAAAGAATAACCTTGCACATTTTTATTTGCACAAATATAATATACCTGAACCACTCATGCTTTCCAGAGAAGAGAGTACTTTATGGGACATGGCCATAAAACTTTAAACATCAATAAGTAAATGAATCTGCTATAATGCCACAATTACTTTGCATTTGTTTTAAGGGCTGAGCTCTTTTATGCTTCTCTTAAATTTTAAGAAATGTGTTCTTTGTTCACTCTGCCATGCTGTCATGCCCCAAAATGTAAATCTTGTTAACCTTGTGTGGCATCCACAGTGGTGTTTCTATTGGCTGCTAAACCTGAACTAGTGAGGAAAGAAAAGGAAAAGCTTTAAAATGCCCACAAGAATGTTCATCTTAGCACATATACTAGGTCACTGTTTTGTAGCATCTGAGAAACTAATGTATTACATTAAATCCAAGAGAAAGTCAATTGTATGACACATTATTATTTTAAGTACCATTAAGAAAAAACAATCGAGAACACTGCAAATTAAAATGTATCTCAATATTTTTTATTATTTCATACTATAGAAAGTATCATTTGGACTCAATTTAGACTTGCTTTTTATTTATCATTTTTAGATACATTAAAAATAGAAGAGAAATAATTTGGTTAAGGTATACCTAAAACATTTTTCATTCAGTCTGACTCTCCTGAATCACAGAATTGTTAATCTCTATATTTTCCCTCAAAATAACATATCTGTGACATCAAGAGTATTGGTGATAAAATGATATAGAATTCCTTTAAAAAATTCTCTACCTTTGATCCCAAGATATTTTTCCATGTCAATTATTTCCATCCTGCAGAACTGATTTTGTTCTCTTGAATTTTTCAGAGGGTTTATGGAATATATTTTGGTAACAATGATGATTTCTACTATATATTTTTTTCAAGTGATTCTTAAATGCCCTGCTGATTTAAAAATGGAGAAGGTATGGTTGCTGAAGGGTGTCAGAATATATAACTCTAACATATGCCACTTTGACTTTAGGATTACTTTGAGCTAAGAGCACTGAAAATATAGCAGGTGTAAGAAGGGCCCTCTGACCCTCCTCTTCCTCTTCCTTCAGGCAAGAGATAAACAGCCTCCCATATGAAATATGTCCTTCCTACTCCAGAAGGAAAGACAAATTTTTATTATCATGAATGAGAAAATTGAAACTGAAAAAATTCTGTACAAACACACGTTCTCAAAATACTTCTTATGTTCCCTTAGCCTCCCCACAAGGTTTCCACAATTGCCTCTCTTTGTTCAATCACGTATAAAAACATTTAGATTTTGTCATTTCTTTGGGTCTCCATTTCCTTACAATAACTCTCATGTCACTAACATATTAAATAAATGTGTAAGCTTTTCTTCTGTCAATTTGTCTTATATCAATTTAATTCTCAACCTCAAACACTCTAAGAAGGCAGGGAAAAAATCTTACCTCCCTGTACACTGCCCAATCATGTCACAAGAAATAACAGCCAAGGTTACCCAAGCCCAGTCAACCACTTCCACTGCTTGATCTATGGCAATTTTAAGAGGTATGAACATTTCAAAGAACTTAAAGTATAAATACATGCATACACACACACACACACACACACACACTGCCCCATGCCATGTTTATGCTTTCTGAAATAAAAACCACACTTGTTTTATTTGGGGTTTTAGATATATATCTGCCATAACCGAGACTGATTACATGCTCCTTCCAAACAAGTCCTGAAACAACTGATATAAAGTCTCTTGAAAAAACTGATTAATCAAGCTTCTTGATCATAGTTAGGATTTAAACTTGTATAGGAACAGGAAATAAGGATGAAAGATCAAGATCATAGACTATGAATTTGGGACACTATCTTAATATTTTCTTAGGAAGTAAAGTAGTATACAGGAAGGAGCAACCACTATAGTAAGAGGAAGAGAAGGGAGTGTTCACTTTGGCATAACCCAGCATAATGAAAAAGGCAAATACTTATTTATAGTTGCTAGATTTTCTGTTTTGAAGAAAAACATAGCTTTTGAATATACTCACTGGCACTGCCATGGAGTTGATTGAGATAAAACCTTTCTTAAATCTAAGGTAGAAGGGATTATGTGCCCTGGTGTTTTATATAACAGCAAAAATGTTCAGAAAAATTTGTATTCAAAATCTTCATTATGTGAACCACAAATTAGTCAGCCTGATTTAAGTTAAGCAAGCAAGCTGTCTTTATCTTGTCATAAAGAGAAGGGACTTAGTCATCCATTTCTTTGTTTGTCTGAAAAATGTACTGATAATTCTGTCTGGGTATAAATGTGTATATGCCTGGAGGTGGAGGATGAATTATTACTTGAGGTAACATTCCACACATGAAGTTAGCAGGTCCAATTCTCTTCACTTACTTTAGGATCTGTGGCATATTTTCTAATAGAAAGCATGAAGATATTGTTGTGCCCAAGTCATAATACATAAAATTTTCATTGTAGCTATGGAAGGTACAGGAAACTGAGCTAAAAGCAAAATTGAGCCAGGACTATGCAAAGCAGTAGTTTTAAAAGTTTTTTAAAAGTTTTAAATATACATTATGGAATATTATCCAGCCATAAAAGGATGAAATTTTGTCATCTGTGACAACATGGATGAGCCCAGAGGACATTATGTTAAGTGAAATAAGCAAGGTACAAAAAGACAAACATTGCATAATCTCACCTATAAGTGGAATCTTAAAAAAAAAAAAATCTCATACATGTATACAAGTTAAGACCAGAAAGTGATTATCAGAGACAGGGGAGAATGAAGGGGATGGGAAGAGGTTAGTCAATGGATACAATGTTACAGTTAAATAGGAGGAATGAGTTCTAGTACTCTATTGCTCAGCAGGGTAACTATAGCTAACAATAATGTGTTGTATATTTCAAGAGCTAGAAAGGGATTTTGAATGTTCTCACAACAAAGAAATTAAAAATATTTAGAGTGATGAATATACTAATTACCATTACTTGATCATTAAATAATATATGCATGTATTGAAACATTACGTTATACCCCATAAATACAGGCAAACCTTGGAAATATTGCAAGTTAGTTACAGATTACTGCAAGGAAAGTTAATATCATAATAAAGTGAGTCACACATATTTTTTGGTTGCCCTGTGCATATGAAAGTTATGTTTATACTATACTGTATTTAATAAACTATACTGTAGTTTAATAAATTATACTGTAGTTTATTAAATATGCAATAGTATTATGTCTAACAAAACAATGTATATATCTTAATCTAAAACTACTTTATTGCTAAAAAATGTTAATGATGTTAATGATCATCTGAGCCTTAAGCAAGTCACAATCTTTTTGTTGATGGAGGGTTTTGCCTCAATGTTGATGGCCACTGAATGATTGGGGGTCATTGTGGAAAGTTGGGGTGGCTGCAGCAATCTCTTAGAATAAGACAAAAATGAAGTTTGCCACATCTATTGATTCTTCCTTTCACAAAAGATTTTTCTATAACATGCAATGTTCTTTGATAACATTTTACTCACAGTAGAACTTCTTTCAAAATTGCAGTCAATATTTTCAAACTCTGCCATTGCTTTATCAACTAACTTTATGCAATATTCTACATCATCTGTTATTATTTCAACAATGTTCACAGCATCTTCACCAAAAGTAGATTCCATCTCACTAAACACTGTCTTTGCTCATCTGTAAGAAGCAACTCTTCATAGGTTCAATTTTTATCATGAGATTGCAGCAATTACACATCTTCCAGTTACACTTCTAATTCTATTTATCTTGCTATTTTTACAACCACAGTTAATCCCCGCATTAAAGTCTTAAATCCCTCAAAGTTATCCAAAAGGGTTAGAATGAACTTTTTTCAAACACTTACTGAGTTTAATATTTTTTACCTCCTCTAGTGAATCATGAATGTTCTTAATGGCATCTAGAATGGTAAATCCTTACCAGAATATTTTTAATTTACTTTGCCTAAATTCATCAGAAAAATCACTATCTATGGTAGCTATAGCCTTACAAAATGTATTTCTTAAATAATAAGAAATGAAAGTAAAAATTGCTCAATTCATGGGCTATAGAATGGATGTGGTGTTAGCAGCATGAAAACAACATTAATCTACTTGTACAAGTCTCTCAGAGCTCTTGGTAGACCAGGTGCACTGTCAATAAACAGTAATATTTTAAAAGAAAATATTTTTTTCCTCTACAGTAGATCTCAACAGTGGTCTCAAAATATTCAGTTAACTATGGTATAAGTACAGTGTTTCCCAAAAATAAGACCTATCCATCAAATAAGCCCTAGCAGGATTTCTAAGCATTTGTGCAATATAAGCCCTACCCTGAAAATAAGACCTAGTGATGGGCGTGGCTATGCAAAGTATCTGCACAACCCATGCATTTCATTGTGGAGCAGTAAAGAAGACAAACAGCCCTTCTCATCTGTCCCATCATGACAGCTACTATGCCAGAGGTGACGAGAAACGTGTGGCAGTCCCAACAACAATGTCAGGTCTCCCTGTCAGGTCCCAGCCATCCAGTGCATGCTGCAAGCTGAGGCTTTGAGGGGAAAATAACACATCCCCTGAAAATAAGCCCTAGGGTGTCTTCTTGAGGAAATATAAATATAAGACCTTGTCTTATTTTCGGGGAAACATGGTAGATGTGCTGTCATCCAGGCTTTATTGTTCCATTTATAAAGCACAGTTACAGTAGATTTAGCATAATTCTTAGAGGTATCAGGATTTTCAGTATCATAAATGAGCATTAGTTTAAACCTAAAGTCACCAGCTGCATTAGTTTCAAACAAGAGAGTCAACCTATCTTTTGAAGCTTTGAAGATAGCATTACTTCTCCTCTCTAGCTATGAAAGTTCTACCTGGCATCTTCTGCTAATATAAATCTATTTTGTCTGCATTGACAATCTGTTGTTTAGTGTAGCCACTTTCAATTAGTTTAGCTAGATCTTATGGATAACTTGCTGCAGGTTCTACACCAGTACTTGATGCTTCCTCTTGCATTTTTATATTATGGAAATGCCTTATTTCCTTAAACTTCATGAACCAAACTCTGATAGCTTCAAATTTTTCTTTTGAAGGGTTCTCACCTCTCCCAGCCTTCATAGAATTCAAGAAAGTTAGAAATTTTCTCTGGATTAGGCTTTTCCTTAGGATAATATTGTGGCTGGTTTGATCTTCTATCAAAACCACTAAAACTTTCTCCATATCAACAGTAAGGTTGTTTTGTTTTCTTGTCATTTTTGTGTTCACTGAAGTAGTACTTTTAATTTGCTTCAGAAACCTTTCCTTTGCTTTCACAACTTAGTCAACTGGTGCAAGATGTCTCACTTTCAGCCCATCTTAGCTTTCTACAGATTATGCGTAATCATTTCTAGCTTTTGATTTAAAGTGAGAGACATGTGACTCTTCCTTTCATTTGAACATTAAAGGCCATTGTAATGGTTATTAATTGTCCAAATATCAGTATTGTTGCTTCTCCAGGAATAGGGAGGTCTACGGAGAGAGACAGGGGAACAGCCAGTTGGTGGAGTAATCAGAATACACACAATATTTATCTGCTTAGTTCACCATCTTATATGGGTTTGATTGGTGGTGCCCCAGAAGAGTTACAATAGTAACATCAAAGGTCAACAATCACAGAACAGTAGAATAGATATAATAATTATGAAATACTTTGAAGTATTGCAAGAATTACCAAAATGTGACACAAAATCATGAAGTGAGCACATCCTGTTGGAAAAATGGAGCCTGACAGACTTGCATGATGCAGGGTTGCCACAAAGGGTTTTTTTTATTATTATTTTTTTATTTCAGGATATATGCCATAAAGTTTTGATTTGTATAAAAGGCAATATTTGTGAAGTAAAATAGAGCACAGCATAATATTAATAAAATGAGGTATGCCTGTAGGTACAATTACTGTGTCAATTTAAAAAATACCTGCTAGTTACTGTTTTGTCATTACTTCCATTTTTTCCAAAAGTCGAATGTTGAAAAATAATGTAATTGAGAGTTTCATTACTTAAGGTTTTATTGCATATAAGTAATGGTGCAATACGAATATACAAATTAGCTCAGCAAATAGAAAACTACAATTATGTTATGCCTCATTGGAAGATAAAAGTATCAAGAAAGATCCCCAGAGATCAGAAAGTGCTTTGATATTATTCAATGTATTCATTAAGCAGTCAGTGGAAAATTTAAATGAGTATACATCCAAATCTATAATAATAAAATGGTAAGTGAGAGATAATAAATCAGCTTGATCAAAAATACAGATGGATCTGGACAGCTGGAGAAATTATTTAGATGAGAAAGAAATGAGTTTTAATGGAAAGACTAGTAAGATAATGCCTTTGAAGAAGAATAATACACAGCAAAAAATATAAACTTAGAAACATATGAAGTAATTATGGAGAATAATGTTTTAGTCTATTTGTTGATAAACCAAAAAGGAATTGTAAGTCCAGTGTCATAACAATGAAGGATAATTGCATTCTAAAGTTTCTTAAGTTGAACGATTGGGGGGAAAAAAAGAAGAGAAAAATTATAATACCACTTAGCTAGACAATAAAATTTCATCCATAAGCTTAATGGAGATTTTATAAAGTTAGCTAATTTCAACACAAAGTAGCAATTGCAATAAAAGCTGGCAATTTTAAGTTCCATGGTGATAGCTATTTGAATAGTTTTATGTTTAAAATAAATTCATTGACGTATCTCCAATCTTGTAGATTAATCTCAACTCTGTCTGGATCAAAGTTTACTACCTGGTCACAGTTACTTTTAAGTCTCTTAACTTCAAAGCAGCATGGCATACTTTTTCTTTGCCCTCAAGATGCAGTGAAACTTACTACACTAAAGACCCACATTTTGCTGTTTTGATTAAATGAAACAGAATTCTAATCCTCTACCTGTATTACACACTCTAACCTTAAATTAAGCTATGCCATTTCCAATCTTATAATTTCTTACATTGCTAAGAACAACAAGAAGCAATTATTAGAACACATCCAGTCTCAGTTTGTCCCCAGGAGACAAAAATTAACCAATATAATTACTAGTTGATTTCAGTGGAAAATAATTTAAATTTAAGAAAGTGATGGAACTATGTATAAAAATACAGCCTACTGAGATGGTGGTCTCCATGTCAAAGGGTTTTGAAATTGGGAAAAACCTATTTAAGAGGATATAACATGATAAGAGGAAACTTGACTGAGCATTTAGAGAAAATATAAATTCCTGTCTCAATTCTGACCCATTTGCTTTGAAGTCTTGACAAGCCTCTTACTTTTTCTGGGACTGACTAAAATCATGATAATAAGGATTTATGACTAAATTAGAAGCCCTATATAAAGGTAAACTATTTCTAATCAACATTATTAATATTAGTTTTAATATTATTTATTTATAAAACATATAATTATGTTCCAAATAAAATACAAATATTTGTCCTAGTGAGAGTACTTAAATATGTTTACAAAATTTAACTTTAATTTGATCCTCCAAACTACAAATACTAACATTTTAACCTTCTATCTCATTTGGTAAACTAGTCAGCATGGGCTGCTGTAACAAAATAACATAGAACAGATGGCTGAAACAACAGACATTTATTTCTCATAGTTCTTGAGACTAGGAAGTCCAAGATTAGCAATGTCAGTGTGATTGGTTACTCATGAGGGCCCCCTTCATGGCTCACAGACAGCTGCCTTCTCACAGTGTTCTTACATAGCAGAGAGAGAGAGAGAGAGAGAGAGAGAGAGAGGTACCTCTGGTTTCTTCCTCTTTATATAAGGACATTAATCTTATTGTTGGGGGTCCACTCTCATCTACATCTAATTACCTCTCAAAGGTCCCACCCCCTAATACTATCACACTGAGGGATACAGCATCAACAAATGAATTTTGGAAAAACACAAAGATTCAGTCCGTAACACCAGGGTGTCATTAACTCTTCTCCTTCTTCCTTTTTTTAAATTTGTTTTAAGGAAATAACTCTATTGTCTTAGGTTTCTCTTTAATGTTCTTTTAGAGTGGAGTTTCTTTGTATGTTTGCTTTACTATCCCTCCTGTCCTGGATAACTCTGTTTATCATTATCACCAATGGCAATGATTTTAAACACCACCAATAAGTCACAAGTACTATCACTTCTTATTTCATATGATTTCAGTTAGTGGGTGCTTGCTTGTTTTGTCATTTGTCTAGAAAAGAGAAAAAAAATTAGTATTCGCTATAGCTTGTTCACTTTTACAAATGGTGTTTCTTCCTGCACTGCTTCCTGCTGCAGTCCCAGAAGCACTTACTAATTCTGAAACCCTCTCCTGGGTGATTCTCTGAATTGGAAATTGTGACCTTGAGACTATACTGATAGATTACTTCTTCTGTGCTCTGATTCCATGACTATGTTGAATTTCAGAGAAGAGCATCTTTCCTTTGCTCTAGGAGATTGATTTGTCTCAGGAGTCTTCACTTTTATTTCCTCATGGGAACCATTTCATGTATGTGCCCTCTCTGGGCACTGAATACAAGTAGAGACATATGGCCAATAATATGATTATGATGTATTCATGTAGGTAAAAGAATGGGAAAGGTCAGATAGAACACATAACTGAAGGAGTAATCTAAGGCAAATAATTTCATGATATAGCATGTATGCATCATAGAATATTTTTGAATGAATTAAACATCTTAGAAAATATTACTAAAAATATTCTTTGCTAAGAATTTAACTCACTTTAGATAGTTACTTTTATGTTTGACTATAATACTGACACTAATACTAATAAACCAGATTTGGGGGATTAATCTGGATTAGCTCATTTAGTAATAACTACCACCCTATAAAATAATTCATTAAGATTATCCAGACTTATAAGGGAGGAACCTAACTAAGTCTCAAGGACTCACAGATAGTAAGCAGGAGAGGCAAGGTTAGATTACATGTCTATCACAATTCAGAGGAGTTTGGGATCTTGAAAACTGTCTCCACATATCAGTCCCTGAGTACATTAATGAAGCTAAAGGTATGGGGGTAAAAGTGACTTTTCCAAGACTTCCTTTTCTACATTGATCAGTTATGAAACAAAAAGCCTGGCATTTAAACTTTGGATAGTATGAGGAACCCTTCTACTCCTGTGGTTCACAGACATACATTGAAGACCTTGATAAAGTTATTTGTGGAAGTCTGTACGTTGCTGACTCTGCCCTGGAAACACATATTCAAGAAGACATGTAATAAATTATGGAATGTTTATAGGCCCAGTGTAATAAAATGGAATGACAATCATCCTGAAAACCAAGGTCTTCCTGGACAAATCCTGCACTTGGCAGCAAGTCTCTCCTGACCTACAGGGCTCAGAGCTGTCATTGTATTCTGTTACCTCCATAGTTCATCATCAGTCTCCACTATGCTGTGTTATACTCCAGCATCTTATTAAAGAGGATAGGCTTAATAAAATAGGAAATATCACTCAATATTATGAAACCAAAATCGCCACATTATATATAGGTAAACCCGGGAGAAAACTGAAAATGAAAAGAAAGATAAGGAAGAGCAAGCAACTTTCATATTTGAGTACACATTACATCAAATGGTTTCTTTGTAGTCCTGCAGGTAAAATGATAGTATTAGTGTCAGTAAAACAGAGTGTTTGCTGATTTATCACATGATAAATTATTTGCTTTATCCTAGAGTTTATGGTTCTATCAGACTTTTGTATGTGTAATTATGAATGACAATGTTAGGAGCTAAGGATGCTTTATTAATCAATACACCATATAATGCAGTTTAGCTGTGCGTAGCAGAAATTCAATTCAAACTGTTTCAAGGAAAAATGGTGTATTTGGCTGGCCTAACAGAGAAGTCCAAGAGTAGAAACAGCTTTAGATACAGCATGATATGTGTTCAAATGAGATTTTTCAAGAATAGCTCTCTAAAAGTAACTTCACCACCACCTTGCTTTTATCTTTGTTGACTTTATTTTTAGGTAGCTATCCTCAACCACAAGTAGTGCCAAGTGACAACCAGTAGCACAAATATGGTATTGTGTCAATTTAGACATCTTCTTTGGAAAAAAAAAAAAAGAAAAACTTTTCCTTTTATATTGTTTCAATAAAATCCATACATAAGGAAGTCACTTTTCTAGCTCATATAATAAGTTATTGAAAAGACTGGAGTGCCCTGAATGGACACATTGGGGTCATGTGTATTTTTAAAACTCAAGGCTAAACCAGTCTTCCTCAAATCACATGGATTAAGATTGAAGAAAATGTTATCGCCCCCCTAAAATGTCAAGGAGCTTATACCAAATGAAGGGTAAATGGTTGCTGGGTAGGTAAAATTGCAGATCTCCAGTATAAGTGGCACCCATGGGAAGCAACTGAGGTTAACACAGAGTCTAAGAATAATAATGTGTGTTCAGAGCTTAAGGAGCCCTTAAACACTATCACCCCCTGTGTTCAGTATTTGGACAGGATTTATTGGCAAGCACTGTGTTAATATTCTCTTCAATTAGCAAAAATGGAGTTAAAACTATCAAAATCCTGGACTCAAACGCATGAATTGGTATTATAAGCATGCTTACTAGACCTGCTTTCACATGAAGCCAATACATTTTCCAGCCAAGAGAAAGACTGGGCCACAGAAACTCAGCCTGTAGAAATGTAAAAGAGTTTTTGATTACTTGAAATAAACAGAAATAGAAACAGGCAGCTGGCAGGGAGGAATCAGAGAAAAGATGATACCATTTTGGAAAAAGAAAAATGTCTCTGTAGAGCTATGTTACAGAGACTAATAGAAAAAGGTAGACCTTGGAACATAAAGTAGAAACCTCACCTGCTACCTGCTAAGCAGTTTCAATAATTGCCTCAGAACATGCGCTGCCCTTTCTAGCCTCCACTATCACTTTCAGTTTCAAATATTAAAGTATGATTACACTTTTGCATATCATGTAGTTATAAATGCCATGCAAATGCCATGGCCCCAGGGCCATGGCAGATTGAGGAGCACACCCGAGTGGGAAAATCGCCACGTGGATTTATGCAGTATAGTGACCCTGTCTCAAAAAGAACCAACTATACTAACAAACAAAACATTAGGAACTGAAATTTTATTCCCAAACTCCAATAATCAAAATAGAGATCTTAAATTAAATCCCAGTTAAATTTAAGCTACTTGGAAAAAAATGATTAAAAACTTATAAAAGTACTGTCTAGTCTTCTTAAAGCCAGGAAAATTGAAGATTTGGATGATATTTTGTTTTAGTCATACAAATTATATTAGCTAGCTCTTGTGTACATGTACTGTATCTGGTTTATCTCATCACACGTTACCAAAATGTGTGAGTACATGTATATGCATATATGTCTGCCTGTATGCAGCAGTTAGGTTGAGACTGTCTTCAAAGTCTGAGGTATTTAGTTAGGCTCTTAGGTACTTACTATGAAAAGAACATTCCTGCGCTCTAAATTGAATGCAGCAAGAGAAAGGATTAAGTGCATACACTTTCATTTAGCAGGTTCAGCTAGCGTATTTGTGCACCCAACATAATCTCTTAAAAATTACCATAAGCAAAATATAACAGATTGTAAACGGTTGCTCGTATTAATTTAGCTAAGTACTTGTAATCTGCCTAAGCGTTATTTAACAGAACATAATTGCAAAACAGTATGATACCTCCAGAGTTTGGAAGACTGTTATATGCCTAAATCATATTTAGCAATCATAAGGCTAAAATAGAAAATACTTAAACAGTAGATATTTTTCAAATACATGCAAATTTATTTTTCTCCCAAATTTAAAAGTACATTTGAAATTATAAAAAAAAAATATAGTTCCTACTCTTGGTATTTCATTTCATTCATCTTAGTTTGAAGCAAATATAAAACATAGTAAGGAAAAAAACAGAAAACCACTGGTTTGACAGACAAAGCATTTTGGATATGTAAGAACGAGGCTTTGGTGAAACAGAAAAGGATTTTCTAGGATTCTGAAAATTTGACTTCATATGTTAAGAGCCAATTTTGAAATGCTGAGAAATAAGGTTTATATTATAAAACATAAATAAGGAAAAATGTAGTATAATGATTTTCCAATCCAAATGGAAATAAAGATTCATCTGGGTCAGTGGTCCCTGGACTACCAGCATCAACATCACCTGAAAACTTGCTCGAAATTCAAGCTACCAGGCTCCATCTGGGACTTACTGAATTAGAAATGTTGGGAATGAAGCTCTGCAATTTATGATTTAAGAGGCTCTCCAGGTGATTCTGATGTATACTAATGCTTGAGAAACACTTGTCTAGGTTAAAAAACATTTAATAGGGATGATTTAAAAATAGATGTTTGAAAAGGAATCACCATACCTGCCCCATTTAGAGGCCAATGCGCTGGGTAGGTCAGGGAATGTTCAGAACAAAGACCCTGATAATAAAGGAGGAATCTCTGGGTATAGGCTTCACCTGCCTTCTGTGCATGTAGCACAGGATGAATATAAGGCTTTATCCATGTCCTGTCTAGGATGAAATGAGAGCCTGACATCCACTTCAGAGTCCTGGATAGTTAGGCAAAAGCAGGTGAAAGTTTCTATATACCCTCAAATAGTAACAGAAATGTTAAGATGACCTGAAATTGGGACAAGGAGACCTCAGAGTTTGAGGACCATGGTGATCTAAGATTGTGGCAGAATGCACAGATATTTTGGCAACAAATACAGACACCATTCCATTTCCTTATGTCAGGAAATGTTTCCTAAACACAGACCACCTGGAAGATGGGTCTAGAACAGATGTTTCTTGACTTACAATGTGGTTATGTCCCAATAAACCCATCATAAGTTGAAAATATCATAAGTCAAAAATGCATTTAATACACCTAGCCTACCAAACATCATAGCTTAGCCTAGCCTACCTTAAATGTTCTCAGAACAATTACATTAGCCTAGGCAAAACTATCTGGCAATACAGTACACTGTGGAGTTTCAGCTGTTCACCATTGTGATCTCATGGCTAACTGGGAGCTTTGGCTTGCTGATATTGTCAAGTATTGCAAAAGAATTATCGCACCACATATTGTTAGCTCAGGGAAAGATCACAATTCAAAATTTGAAGTATGGTTCCTATGGAATGCATATGATTTCCTCACCATTGTAAAAAAAATATGAAGTCAAACCATCACAAGTCATTTAAGTACCATGTGTAATTGTTATCTTGAACTAATAATATCTTGAAAATGGGAGCTTATGAGTTCATTTGTTTTCATTTATAAAAAAGTAATGGTAGCTATTATATTTTTCATATTCCAGTCTATAACTATTCATTTACATGGCACCATTAAATTATGTGAAAGATTTTAATGACTAAAAGAGTTCCCATGATCACATTATTAATATTTTTAACCTTAAAGATACAGTTATGCATTGATTTTAACAATTTCAGTAATGGACATTCAATAAGTGTAAATTACATTGCAAGCATTATGCTAGGTGCTTCTCACCTGCTACTTCATTTACATATATGACATATCTATGAGACATATATTTTATGTACAAGAAAAGAGGTAAAGAATTACCAGAGAACATACTACAGTAAGGTCCAAACACAGGGATATCAACACTAAGATTTTAATCTCCATGTTATGCCAGAAGGGTAACAATGAATGCCTGAAGAATCTAAATGCTATAGAGTAAGTGCTAAAGAGAACACCTGGTCTTCATTATGTATAGTAGACAGTCAATAAAGGCACCTTAAATGATTGGATAAATACTATTCAACTTACATGTACTCACCACTCTATTTGATTTAGGAAAGCTTACTTGACCACCTTATTTAAATAGTACTGCTCTTTTCTTTGCATGTCTCTTTAACCTGATTTATATTCCATCTTCACACTTACCACCACCTGACATGTATATCTATTTGTAAACTCATTTGGTGTTTGTATTTCCCACTCATGTGCAAACTCCATTGAGAGCAAGGCTGTGTCTCTCTCTAGTCTTCTGCTGTATCTTTAGTGCTTGGCACATAGTGGTGATTCAATAAAAGTCTTCTCAATGAAATATTTATAAGTGAATGAATAGTATTCTTGCAATTTTCAATGACATAAATATTTGGGAATTAATATTTACCTTCAGATAATCCCTTTTCCTCCTATTACATAGACATTGAATATTAATAAATATTTAATATTTAATAAAACATTCCATAGTCTTATCTGTGGGCTTAAATGGGATATTTTTAAAATGTTTGCCAGTGTATCAACACAAACATTAACTCTGTTGAACACCCCCAGCCCCCAGATGGCCACATTGATTGTTTTCTTGTTTGTTTTTTCTTTACAATTTTGAAGCTGATAAAGTACCACTGCAATGTAAGCTTTCAGAATGGCAATTGGATGCGTTTCTAGAGAAAAGAGAGAAGTAAAAGACTGAGAAGTCAAAGAAACCAATTCAAAAGGGAAAAGGGGGTGGGAAATAGGGATCAAAATATTACCTCTGTCTTTCAAAGATTTATGCCACCCTCTTGTGGCAGAAGTATTCCTAAACTCCACTGGGCTACTGTCAAATCAACAGGTCGTCCCTCACACCTTTTGCCAATGATGGTTAACCCAGCAGAGCACAACAAGTTCCTGGGCAGGGAGCCAATTGCAACAAAAACACAACTCAGAACAAGAACACAAAATGAAGGGTTTTAGAACAGCAATCTAACACTCAGCAATTCCCAGGAACCTTTTATTTCAGCAGGCTGAGAAGAATTTTGGTTCTTATTTGTTTACACCTAGCAAAGACATCTGTTGGCACTAGGAGCTCCAGAAAGTGTCTGCCAAGTCCATGTCAGTCTTGGCCAGTTTTCAAGGATGAGCTATACAGTGCATTAAACATTATCCTACAGTAAAGCAACCTGTGGCCACCTAGATCTCTGTGCTAAAGACTCAGCTAAAATGTAAAGATTTCCTGATTGGCTGACAGATTGGTTTGGGGTGCAATTCTTCAGAGCAAATGCGACACGTGCAAGAAGTCTCTTTTGATGATTCAGCTTGCAGAAAACACATTGTAAATTTTATGCAAACCTTCCCTCCCCCATCTCTGTCTCATTCTGTCTCTGTCTGTCCCTGTCCTTGTATTTTTTATTCTGCTGGCTATTGCCAAATAGGCAGGTGATTTCACTTGTTAATTTTTTTTCTGCTTTAATTTAGTCATGCCTTTTCTCTTGGGCTTTTTATCAGCTTGGTTCTATATCCTGGGTACCTTCAAACAAGCCAGAAAATAAGAAAAAGGGTATGACATGTTTTTTCAAGTATGGTTGTCTTAGAATCAGGAATATTAAAAAAATAATAAAATAATTTTAAGATCTCCAAATATAGATCTCTAAACGTAGACTAACACTTATGCCCACCTTAAGATGTAGTCATTTACTTGCATTTCTGATGTTAAGTACACACAGGAAACTACCTTCATTACAGGAATGGAGCTTTCACTCTTTCAATCATGAATACAGAGAACTATGGAGAGAAGTAAGCATCAGAATAGGAAAGAAATAGGAAACCGATGACTATTTCCACAATGGTGTAAGAAATAAGCCGGAGCATCAAAGAAAAATAGCCAAAGGTAGATTTGCCGCTCTCTCACTAGCTTAATTGTCATATTGGGGAAAAAATAAAACATCTTTTTAGAATAAGAATGTTGCCTATTTGTGGTAAACAAATATGCTTCTAGTCTAAATAAATTTTGCAGGTCACTCCTCTCCCTTTTTATATTGAATATTTCTTTCCAACTGTAGAAAAGGAATTTTTATGATTATAGGGTATCAAGACTAAATTCTGGAACATATCAGAAGCTGAGACAAACAGAGAGGTGGAATATCTTAAAAATTGTGACAATGGGATTCTTAAAATGTGATTCTGAGATAGAAAAAAATATTTCCTCTAAAGAAACAAAGTCGGATTATACTAACTAGTACATAATCATTTCCCTGTGACTTTTTTAAATTTTTAAATTTTGCTTTACACAGTAAGGATGAAATATAACACATCTTTTCAGATCCATTCATGTAATAAAAATAACATTGGCAAGTGGGCACAATCAATTTACATTATATGCAAATCAGCTCAGCTTTAATGAATGGTTTTATGTGAATGAATAGACAGCCTATTATTTCATATAATGTAATCAATGGGTTGGACTGTTGCCTTGTTAATGAGCTTACCTGGCCAGGATATTCCAGGGTAAAGGAATCTTTCATGATAACCAAAGGTAGAGAACTCATCATTCTTGAATCTAAGGATTGACTAAATTCCCCAATTACCTTATCATAGTACTGTCAGAAAGAGAAAAGCTCATTAGTTCAGCATAACTACCTGATTATCCCCACACAGTACAATCTTATTTTTTATGCAAAAATGGGTTGCACTTTGGAAAAGCACTGTTGCATGGAAAATGTATTAAAAGAGCTCTGTGATACGTGCCTAATGTTTTTGTATTGTTGAGGAGTTCGGAAGACAGTATTATGCATACAGATGTGCTACAGATCATTAAAGATCAAGAGCTTTCAGATTGCAAAGTCAACAGGCTGATACAAAAACTGAAAGAGACAAGTAGTAGCTTACTCAAAATAGGAACTTTGAGGAGTAGAAATAAAAGTAATATTCTAATCACTGTTCCACCCCACGCAACATTCTGATTTGCATTCTTAGTTACAAAAAACATTTAGTTGACACTTTACAATTATTATTTATAAAACAATTTATCAATTATGTTCAGAAAGTGATGTTGTATAAGAAAGAGTTCATGTCAGCATCTATAACAATGTGAGAATAGGCAATGACAATAAGTTAAAAGTATGCTTTGGAAAACTGATTTAATACTATGGACTCTCCAAAACAATGGGAAATTATGGCATTTATTGAAAATACCATTTACTAAATTTTGACAGATTTCTTTTTTCTTTGAAAGGAACATTTTAAATATGAAGTTTGAGTAACAGGACAAAATTTTAAGTTTAAAGGTATTCTGTATTTTCTTAATTTTAGATGGTATGCCCCACGATTTGAAATGGCTGCAATAAACATTTTAACTTATAACTCTCCATGGAATAGCTACCATAAACAATGCTTAGTAAGGAGGAAAGAATATTTTGCACATTATATAGTATCCTTAATATTAAGAGGAGGACTTATTACTAGAAACCTCCAATGTTCCTAATTAAAGAATGTAATTAAAGGCTACTAAAAAAAATGTAGTGTGACTGTATTATGAAATGAGCCAAGTGTCCACAGAGTCAGGATCTGGTCACCTTCACTTGCCAGGATTTTTGACATTAAGCTCAACCCTGCCCCTTCCTTTTAGACCCCAAATTCTCCTTTGTCAGCAAGAATTTAATTCACTTCCAGATGGTCAGCAACAAGTTATCATTGACACCAATCTGCCTCTGACCACACAAGCCAAATCAAGAAATTATGCTTTTGCTTTGATCCTGGGAACAGGTCTATAACTGCAGATTGTCCCTGGTTTTCTGTGCCAAGGTTTCTACTTAAGTTGCTTACCCTAAAACTTCTCCAGTCCCTCAGCCTGAACTCCTAATTTCTTTCTGGTCAGGCCCTCTATTTTAATCATTGCAGAGACTGCAATTAGTCCCTTAATGTCTGTCACCCTGATACTTTATATAGTTTTTTTTTTTTAAGCTTACCTCTGTGGATCTTTGAACAGTGACAGCTCCTAAATTGTTCAATGCCATGCTCCACTGGCCTGACTCTCAGTGATTTTCTGATATCCCTCTTGGAAAGTCACTGACACCAACTGCTTGACTGTGTCTGTCTTTTGTCACATATTCTCTGAATACCATATTCTGCCTGTTAACCCAAGCTGCTATTTGTGGGGGGAAATGCGTAACTTTTCCTTTACAATGGTGTTTGAACAACAGTTAAAAAGAAGGCTCATACAACTCTGAAAAATTAAAGCAAACAGCAAGAACGACAAAGCAGTGAAAACCTCCCAAAGACAATATAGAATAAAATGGAATCAAAGATTTAGAGATAAAGTCAAAAATCTTGGAGAAATATCATCTGACTACAAAATATGGAACTAGACTATGATTAACCCATCCCAAAGTTAACACATCATTCCAGTTTTTAAAGAGAGATACATTTACCCTGATTCCTCCTGTCTGTCTGCCTTGTGACTGAGAGATTTGGTGTTGAAAAAAATAAGAAAAGTGCCCTTATGTTTAAAAATTCTACTGCCCCCATTCTGTATTTTGGAGCCGCCAAGATTCTGTAACTTTTTCTATGGTCATTCTACATTCTTTCACCAGGAGCTCTTTGCCTAAGCCAGATAGAGCAATGGCTGAAAATAGTGTAGCCACAATATATACAAAATAATAAGAACAAAGTTGCTACCTCAGTGAAGTGAAGCCACTGAATTTGTTACAAAGATTAGGAAACGGCTAGGATTTGTGAACATCATCCTATTCTGTACCTGCAGATGAGAGAGAGAGTCACAGAGAGCAAATGGATAGCAAGCCCCATAGCGATATTAGTGTGATAGCAAACAGGTTCTGGATAGGTCTTGCCTCATTGTCAGGTGAATAAAGTGGGGGAAAACCCTAAAATAAAAATAAAACTTGAGGATTTTCAAAATATGTCTCAAACCTAATGGAAAGAGAATACCAGACAATTTAAGCCAAGCTTTAAAAACAATTTACTACAGAATCCACAGATGTTTTGAGAAAGTTTTTGGGATACTAAGAAAAAAAAAGCATAAATAAAATGTATTGCTTCTGTGATCTGAGATCTATAAGAAATGAACAGATAGAAGTTAAAAGTCTGTAGAATTATATAAAGAGACAAAAACACAAAGAGATACAAAAAAGTAAAGGAAGTATTGCAAAGCCCCTCAATGCAAGGGTTGAATAAAAATCCAAACTGAATAAAATAGAAACTAAATTTTATGTTGTGAAAAATCAAATCAATTATGAATATGACAAGTTTGATAATTTCTTTCAAAATGCAGAAGAAAAAACTGATGTAAATGACAAGAGAACATGTGATAGAGAGGGAATGGAAAACTGGAATGCAAACTTGTGTTCCTTTAAAATGACCAGATTAAATGTAAAAGAAGCAATAATCAGAAATTACATTATTAATAGAATGAAGTTTCCCTGAACTAAAAGGACTGAGTTGATTCCAAACAATATTAATATTAAAAACATTGATCTTCATTTATTTACATAGACAAAGTAAAGAAAATCTCAATATTTTCCAGACAAATGAGAAAGTTACCAAAAAGGATAGTTTCAGACTTTCTCTTTAGAAATTTTATTGGCATCAGGTTACAGAGATCAAAGTTTTCCATGAAGAAAAGTTTATAGAGTATCTAGAATTGTAGACATTTTCATAGGATCTTCAAGTGTGAAGTTGAAACATTCTAACATACTCAGGAATTAGAAACATTAAACATGTAACCACCTTGAAATACATACAAAAGAAATCACAAAGACATATAGCCCAATTTAGAGCAACAAATTGATGTAATAATATAAATTTACTAGCAAAATAACATTAAACTAATTAACATAGAATTTCAAAATGCATGTTGGACATCATAATTTTATTCTTGAAATCAAAGATACATGATGTCAGAAACATGTATATACCTTTAGCTTGATGCTTTATCAATGAGACACCATACATAAGATGGGAGAAAGGCTGTGGAGAATTAAGTGTGGACAAGTTTCAGATTACATGAGGAAATTGTTAAATTTATATTTGCTTCTGCCACTAAAGAAATCACTCTTAGAATATAGACACTACAATGTAAATAAAATGTCAAATTCTAAGGGGCAAAAATGCACTGAGCATTTAAAAAATCTTCAATCTTCTTGTAATGAAGAAATTTATGTCTTTTTTTTTTTAAAAAAAGAATGCAATATATTACCTTAAGAAAAGTCATATTAGACTTTTTAAGAAAAGCCATTGGCTTGGGTGTGAGCATTATTGTACATTGTTCTTTGGAACATAATTTAGTACAATGCTTCTTGAGAGTATATGTATATTTCAACACATGCATACATTTAGAACAGTTATTACAGAAATTTAAACAATATAGTAGTTGAAGTAAACAAATTAGTAACTTCAATGTAGCATAGTTTAAAATATTAATAATTTTAACCTACTCAACATTGAAAAATATTGAAATATATTATTCATAAGAATTATTACTGTGTACTTATTTTTTAATTGTATAAGAAAATCTAATTTTAATAGAGGGATATCTGTTTACATATTATAAACAAATATATATTTATAATAGCGATATTAGATAACTAAATATGTTTGCTCACATAAATATACATTATGAATTTGTTCAACTGCTATCTATTAGTGTTAATACTAAAGCTAGTAAACTAGTAATCACTAATATTTAGCCTGAAGAATGAGTAAGTTTTGGCCATATTAAAAAAATGAAGAGTCTTCTAGGGAGAGAAATAGGTTGTGCAAAAGCATGACTTAGAAAGCATGGCATGGGGATGATATGTGAGAAGTGAACGACTCTATTCCTAGAGTCAAGGAAACTAAGATTGGATTAAACAGTGAGTCTGTGAAATAGAGAAGTATAAGATCTTAAGAAGATCCTACAAACTATGTTAAGAAATTTAAGTATCCACCCAAAGGTAACAGAGGGCCTTTAATTTTTTTTTTTTTTAAGTAACTTGCTGAGATTAGTATGTTAAACGTAATATTGGTGGGGCAAGGTGAAAAGCCATAAAAGTCAAAATATAGAATAGTGGAATGAATTAAAGGTACTTTAAAGTAAAAATATAAATGGGTACAAACTTACAATTAGATAGCAGGAATAAATTTTGATGTCCTATTGCACAGTAGGGTGACTATAGTTAACAATAATGTATTGTACATTTCAGAATATCTAGAAGATATTTTGAATGTTAAATAGTGCAAGATATCCAAATAGAGCTCTTGAGTAGACAAATATTCTTGACAGAGGCCAGATTTGGCATGACATTGCAGGTATGTAATGGATTTATAATAATAGGAAACCATTAAAGGATTTTTTGGAGTATGTCAAACTTTTATTTTTTTAATTTTACTGACTGTTAATGGTTAATGTATTAGATTTTTAGAGAAAAAAAAAAGAAAGCGGAGAATGGGGGATGGGAAATAGAAGAAAAAAGGTACTATGACAGTCCAGGTTGAACCATACAGATATCTGTGAAGATGGTAAGAAATGTATAAACATCTAGACTCAAAAATAAGACAGGCTGTTTTAGTGGCTTTGAGGGTCATAAGAAAGAAGAGGATGTCACAAGTGATTTGTTGCACAATGTTTTTATAGTGGATTGAATGGTGGAATTCTTTCTTGAATGGTAAACACTGTAGCATGTACAGACCTCAGAGATCAAAGATTAAAAGTTTAGTTTAGTATATCTTATAAACACTTAAAAAGACAAGAGCATATATCAAAGCTATAGTTATATATATCCATGGAAAAGAGTAGTGTGGTCTAATAGGTAGACATACATGGGGATACATATTTGAGAAACATTTACAAATTAATAATCTTTATATGAATGAATGGGTATGTTGCCTAAGGTAAATTTAGAATGTGAACAAGATGTAGACCCAGGAAAGAGTTCTGAAAAATCCTGAAAGAGCTCAGATCAAGGAGGCAAAAGCAGTACAGGAGTCTAAGAAGGAAAGGTGAAAGAAGAATATAAGACTTAGAAGAGTATGACATTGTGAAGTCAATAAACAGATAGTTTTTGTTTAATAAAAAGGAGTTCAAATTTGTTAAATGCTGCTGACAAGATCCATTGTATTTAGTAAAAGGAAAACTGTCCATGAACTTAGGGGAACTATTGCCATCAAAAGGTGGAGAAGAAAGCCAGAATACACCAAGCCTGCTCATTCTTCCATTATTTTGCTAAATATTTATTGAGTTTTCTGGGGACCAGAGTTAAAGCAGTGAACAGAGAGACAAGCTCCCTTCTTGCACAAAACTCACATTTTATCCATGGGCAATAATACAAAATTAAAATAAAAAGGCATACTGATTTCTGATACTGACAAGTAATGAGAAGATCAGACAAATAACAGATAAGGTGATTAGCAAGATAGCTAAGTGAGATAAGGTGGTCAGGTCAGACAGAAGATCTCCGATCTGGTTTTCTATGATGAGATCCCTGGAATACTTCCACTGCAGTTAGGAATGCCTGAGAATGTCTGCTTACCTGAGGTCTGTGCTTGAGTTGCTACACTCATGGCTTCCCATGGTTCCAGAGCTACCTCCGGCTGCTTCGAGAGTGCTAGCTTGCAGACAATATAGAAATCTGTGCACATCCCTTCTCTTGGACACCTGAACTGTAGCTCTCTAGATGCCAAAGCAGTAATGATTTCTCTGGAGCCTTAAATGCTTTGAGAGAAAAATATTTTCTGTTAATGTTTATTTCTCCTATTTGATTCCCTGTTGGAGAGATATCAAGATAGCAATGTTTTAAACTCTGATATCTTCTAGAAATTTTAACAAAAATAGATTTATAGCTACATTCAGCTCACTTCCTAGGACACAGAATAAAGACAATGATGCCTTCTAGGACAGGGGAAAATAAAATCTATCTGCAAATAACTTTCCCTCAAAAGTCACTCTATTCCAACCATTATTAATAATTTCTTATTTAGCTGAGTTGCTGTTCGGTAGAGATGGGTTGACCATCTTGTATGCCCATTATTTTTTTAGCTCCCCAAAAGTTCCTTGATAAAATGTATCCCAAATGAGCTCCTCTTACTAGTTTCTAAGACAATGATCATAGCTTGAATTCAAACTTAGAATACAACTATAGAGCAAAGAGATAATTTGTTGAAGATTATAACTGTAGCGGTTGAGGAGGAAAAGAAAGATGAGTAAACAATGAACCTGCCAATGACATGAAAGCAATAGAAGGCAAATAAAAATTAAGCTACAGCAGGGACTGATAATCCTATGTAGATGGGCACAGAATTATAGAATACCTATGTAGGAAAAATATATCTTTATTTTCTATAAACTCTTACTGAAATTTAGTAATTTGTTCAATTGTGAATTTAAGCCAAAAAATCAGGATACTGTTAAGAGGAATTATTACTACTTTGTTACTAATAAAATGACAGCAAATTGCATTTCCTAATATAATTATTTCAGAAATCTCAAATATTTGCTAATCATTACTTTGAAGTTATGAAAGTTATTACAACTCACACTAGATCTGTTGATTTAATTCTTTTGGAAAGCAAACACATTACTACCTAAAATGTTTAATAAATATTTTATAATTTTATTTTAATATATTTTGTCACCATACATAGTTATTTTATACACTTAAAAGTATTATTTGAAAAAGAGTTGATAGAATCCATCAGACTTCTAAGGTAGTTCATGTCCTGTAAGAGGGTAATGGACACCAGGAGAATAATGGCAAACTAGGTAATCCAAAGCAATCCTTCTGAAGATATCTAAAAGCATAGATTAAATACATAAAACAAGCAAAAATATCTTATATCAATCAGCCATATTAGAAGGAACACTGAAATCCAGAAATAGGTATGGCAGTTGGAGCAATATTGTCCATGACATCTTTGCCTATCATGGCATCAAACTTATTGTTAAACTACAGTAATAAAGAAAATGTGGTATACAATACAAAAATAGGTTGACCAAGAGAATCCAATGAAGAGTTCACCAATCAACATATATTGTCTCTGAATTTATAACAAATTGTACTACTGAATGTTGAGAAGAAAATGGACTTATAAATCTGATAAATGGTTCTATGAGTAATCAAATGGATTACAAATTCTAGTAAACTATAGGATCTATATAATATAAACAAAACTAAAATGACTTTTCTGGAAAAAAATTAGTGCCTAAGTCTCTTTTAACACTGCCATTAATCATAACTATTTTTATGCACCTTTCTATCAGAAAATGAAAATATTAGTTCTTTTTTTATATTCAAATTAGACTATACACCTTCCTGGAATTTTGTAATGCATTTTGAATGAAGATGAAATTGACAATTTCCTTAATTCAAAATGTTTTACCAAATGGTGATAATGCCGTTTCCATTTATCTTTTACATTTTTTGCAAATTAATTTCTTTTAATATTTTTATTTCAGTATATTATGGATGTACAAATGTGTAGGTAACATATATTGCATTTGTCCCACCTGAGTCAGAGTTTCAAGCATGTCTACCCCCCAGACGGTGTGCACCACACCCATTAGGTATGTACATACCAATCTCGACCTCCCTCCTCCCATCTGCCCGACACCCGATGAATGTTATAACTATATGTGCACTTTAAGTGTTGATCAGTCAATGCCAATTTGATGGTGAGTACATGTGGTGCTTGTTTTTCCATTCTTAGGATACTTAGTAGAATCTACTCTAGCTCTACCCAGGATAATATAAGAGGAACTATGTTACTATTGTCTTTTTGTGGCTGAGTAGAACTCTATGGTATATATGTATATACACTATAGATATATGTATATGTGTATATATACCACATTTTATTATATACACACACATATATATATAACACATTTTATTAATCCACTTTGTATTGATAGGCACTTGTGTTGTTTCCACATCTTTGCATTTGTGAATTGTGCTGCTATAAACATTCTAGTGCAGATGTCTTTTTTATAGAATGTCTTTTGTTCTTTTCGAGATACCCAGTAATGAGATTTCTGGATCAAATGATAGTTCTACTTGTAGAAATATTTTTTCTCTCTTTTTTTCTTCTATGTATATTCTTAAATTTTTGATTTAGAGTAGCTGTCCCACTTACCTAAATAAACTGAGTGAAGGGAGATGTCATATAGGGTATTGAAATGTAAGTACTTTTTTTGTTTAATATACTTTGCTTAAAATATAAAATAATTTGAGTTGTTTATGCTATTTGCTTCTTTAATTTATAATGATAAGAAATATTGTCTTGAGTGCATATTGCTGGAATTTTTGTACAAGTGAGTTTTTAAAAACAAAATTCATGACAATCAGAAGTAATATTTACTCTACCCAAGTACATTGGCTACCAACTTCCCTCTTAGCACTGCTATTGCTGTATCCCAGAGCTTTGGGTATGTTGTGTCTCTATTTTCATTTGTGTATTTTTTTAAATTTCCATCTTGATTTTCTCATTGACCTGAAGATCATTTAGATTCAGGTTGTTTAATTTCCACATATAGTTCTAAATGTTCTTCTTGGAATTGATTGCAAATTTTGTTCCACTGTGGTCTGAGAAGATACTTGAAATAATTTTGATTTTTTAAATTATTGAGACTTATTTTGTGGCCTAACATATGCTCTATATTGGAAAATGTTCCATGCACTGATGAGAAGAATGTATGTTCCATAGCAGTTGTGTAGAATGTTCTGCAATTGTCTGTTAGGTACATTTAAATGCCTACATAAAAAAATAGAAAGATCACAAATGAAAAACATAAGATAGTACCTCAAGGAACTAAAAAAACAACAAAAAACAACCAAGCTGGAAGATACAAGAAGAAAAAGAAGAAAAGAACTAACAAAAAGCAGACACAAACTAGTTGAAATTGAGAACAAAACAAAACAAAAAACACCAAACAACTCTCCCCCCAAAATACAGAGGATCAACAACATGAAAGTTGAAGCAAAATTGATACACCACAACCTATATTAAAAAATAAAAGAAAAGAGAAAGCTAAAATAAGCACAATCAGAAATGAAAAGGATACATTGCCGCTGAACCCACAGAAATACAAAAGATCATCAGAGAAGACTTTGAACATCTCTATGCTCACAAACTAGAAAACCTAGAGGAAATTGATAAACCTCAGGAAACATAAAAGCTTCTAAGATTTAACAAGGAAGAAACAAATCCTGAACAAACCAATAATGAGTAGAGAAATTGAATCAGTAATAAAAAATCTCCCAACAAAAAAGTCCAGGACTAGAGAGATTCACAGCCAAATTCTTCCAGGCATACAAAGAAGAACCAGAACCAATCCTACTGACATTGTTCCAAAAAAATCAAGGAGGGAATCCTTCCTAACTCACTCTCCATCTTCAAAGCAAGTATCACCTGGATATCAAAGCTGGATAAGGATGTGGGAAAGAAAGAGAAAGAAAGAAAGAAAGAGAGAGAGAGAGAGAGAGAGAGAGAGAGAGAGAGAGAGAGAGAAAGGAAGGAAGGAAGGAAGGAAGGAAGGAAGGAAGGAAGGAAGGAAGGAAGGAAGGAAGGAAGGAAGGAAGGAAAGAAAGAAAGAAAGAAAGAAAGAAAGAAAGAAAGAAAGAAAGAAAGAAAGAAAGAAAGAAAGAAAGAAAGGAGAAAGGAAAGGAAAGGAAAAAAAAAGAAAAAAGAAAAGAAAAGAAAAGAAAAGAAAAGAAAAGAAAAGAAAAGAAAAGAAAAGAAGGAACCAATATACTTGATGAAAAAAAATTTCAACAAAATTTAGCAACCTGAATCCAAAAGCACATAAAAAAGAATATACCATTATCAAGTGCATTTTATTCCAGGAATGCAAATATGGTTCAACATATGTAAATCAATAAATGTGATTCACCCAATAAATAGAATTAAAAACAAAAATCATTTGATCATTTCAATAGATGCAGAGAAAGTATTGTGCTTCTTAGGATTAAAGAACAACTTTGGGAAATTAGGCATAGGAAGAATAAACTCAAAATAATTAAAGCCATATCTGACAAACTCACAGCTAACATCATACTGAATGAGGAAAAGTTGAAAGCATTCACCCTAAGAACTGGAACAAGACAAGGATGGCCACATTTACCACTCCTATTTAGCATGGTACTTTAAGTCCTAGCTAGAGCAATCAGGTAAGAGAAAGAAACAAAGGACATCCGAATTGGAAAAGAGGAAGCCAAAATATCTCTGTTCACTGAGGACATATTATATCTAGAAAACTCTAAAATCTCCTCCAAAAAACTCCTAGAGCAGATAAATGAATTGAATAAGGTGTTAGGATACAAAATTAATATGCAAAAATTATAGCATTTCTGTACACCAATAATGAACAAGCTGAGAACAAAAATCACAAGAATCCCATTTACAGTAGCTGCAAAATAATAGTAAAATACCTAGGAATGTATTTAAAAATGGATGTGAAAGATCTCTACAAGGAAAACTACAAAATAATGATGAAACAAATTTTAGATGACACAAACATATGGAAAAACATCCCATGTTCATGGTTTGGAATTGTCATTGTTGTTCAAATGACTACATTTCCTAAAGCAATCTAGGTTCAATGCAATTTCTACTCACATAACTAGAAAAAAAACAATCCTACAATTTATATGGAATCAAAAAAGAGCCTGAATAGCCAAAACTATTGTAAGTAAAAAGAACAAATACAGAGGCATTGTATTATCTGACTTCAAATTATACTACAAGAGTACAGTAATCAACACAGCATGGAACTGGTATCGAAATAGACACATAGGTCAATGGAAAGCAATAGAGAACCCAGAACTAAAGCTATATATCTACATCTAACTGATCTTTGACAAAATTTATGAAAACATATGCTGGACATACAATGGGGAAAAGATATTCCATTCAATAAATGCTGTCAGGAAAATTGGTTAGCCATATGCAGAAGAATAAAACTAGACCCCTGTCTCTTACCATATATAAAAATTAACTTAAGAGAGTTTAAATGTGAGGTCTTAAATATAAGACCTGAAACTATAACAATTCTAGAACAAAACTTAGTAGAAACTATAATCAACAGTGGCCTAGACAAAAATCTTATGACTAAGACACCAAAAACAACTACAAAAAAATAGACAAATGAGACTTAATTAACCTAAAAATCTTCTGCACAGCTAAAGAAATAATCAATAGAGTAAATAGACAACCTATAGAATGGGAGAACATGTTTGCATTCCATGCATCTGACAAAGGACTAATATCCAGAATTTTAAAAAAACTCAACAACAACAGCAGCAGCAGCAGCAACAACAATAAACCCCAAATAATCCCATTAAAAAGTGGGCAAATGATATGAACAAACATTTTTAAAAAGAAGACATACAAATGGCTAATAAACATGAAAAAATGCTCGACATAACTAATCATTAGAGATATGCAAATTAAACCCCCAATGAGATACCATCTTACACCAGTCAGAATGGCCATTATTAAAAAGTCAAAAAACAGTAGGTGTCAGTGAGGATCTGGAGAAAAGGGAATGCTTTTACACTGTTGGTGGGAATGAAAATTAGTACAACCTTTATGGAAAACAGTATGGCAAGTTCTGAAAACACTAAAAATGGAACTACCATTTGATCCAGCAGTCCCACTAATGGGTATCTATGTGATGGAAAATAAGTCATATCAAAAAGATACCTGAATTTTATTGTAGCAATATTCATAATAGCAAAAATATGGAATCAACCTAAGTATCCATCAATTTGTGATTGGCTAAAGAACATTTGTGTGTGTGTGTGTGTGTGTGTGTGTGTGTGTGTGCGTGTGTGTATATATATGAAATATATATACAATACTAGCCAGCTATAAAAAAGAATGAAATCATGTCTTGTCTTTTGCAGCAACATGGATAGAACTGGAGGGCATTATGGTAAGTGAAATAACTCAGAAACGGAATGTTAAATATTGCATGTTTTTACTTATAATGGGACCTAAATAATGTCCACACATGGATATAGAGAGTAGAATAATAGACATTGGATTCTCAGAAGACTGGGAGGGAGGTGTGGGATGAGAGATTACTTAATGGGTACTCTGTTCACTACACTATGAGGGTAATGGTTATGCAAAAGCCCAGACTTCATCACTACACAATACATTCCATGTAACAAAACAGCACTTGTACCACCTAAATCTATAGAAGTAATTTGTAAAAAAAAAAAAAAAGTACATTGGAGTGATTTACTAATGACTATGTTTCATATATTACTGGTATATAAAATCTTAAGTGCGAAATAAGAAGCTTCCAAAAAATATTTTGATAAGGATAATTCTTATTTTGAGGTTTGCGTTTTTGTATTAACACAAAACCTTAATCTTTTGCTGCTTTCCCTTATCCCTACCTCCTTTAATCTACCTCCTTGTAGTCAGAGGAATTTGATCAGAAAAAAAACAGCAGAAACTGGTGGCAGTTTTCAAATATGGCCCTAAATTCTTAGACATTCCTTTCATCTAGGGAAATATCATACCTCTGTGGGATCTATGTCTTTTCCTCATGAATCTGGGCCCTGGGATTGTTTGACCAATAGAATGTAGTGGAAGTGATTCTGTGCTGGTTTCCTGGTCAAGGCCTTAAGAAATTAGATTTAATTATCTCTTAATATTAATTGATTTTGCTATAGGTAATGTGCAGGGATTTAATTTTATTTTGTTGATGTTAATAAACAATTATTGTAACACCATTCAGTGAACAATCTGTTCTTTCCCCCACTGAATTATAATCTCTTTCTTTTTCCATCTGTTGACTGAAAGTCACACCCACCATGACCTTGGAGGAAGCTACCTGGGTCCTTTAATGACTGCTTGATGCAAAACACAACCTGTTACCCCATCACTATCTCTATTTTAGTAAAAAAATAAGCCTCTATTTTGTTAAATCTCTGAGATTTTGCATTTGATCTCTTATAGCTACTACTGTCATATTGACTTATATTGTATTGAATTTTGTCAACATTAAATTTTGAATTCAGAGAAATAATGGTCTATAATTATCTTTTTATATTTATATTATCTGGTTATAATATCAAATGTAAAGTAGTACCCTAAATAAGTGGGATATATTTCCTTTCTTTTTTTTATTTCTCTGAAATATTTTGTGTAAAATATGATTTTTGAAAGTATGACAAAATTAATAAGAACCTGATGTCTTTGGAGGGAGTAGGGATTTTTGACTATTTTTGATCAAAAATACACTTTAGATTGCTTTGAAAATTTTATGAAAATTATGGATACTTTCTTCAATAAGAAAATGCATAAACACATATTTACTCAAAGTTTTAAACACAATTTCATGTGCCCTTTATTGGTTAATTGAATCATGGTTATAAATAAACCACTGACTTCAGGATAATGTTAACCATGGATTCAGAGTCTTATCATGCCTTATCAAAAATTTCCTATTATTCTATAGTTCTACTTTTTCCTTTTGCTTTTATTTTGTTAATAGATATAATAATAAATTTTCATTTAAAGATTCTAGTTCTTTCTTTTATCAACTTTTTTTTATCAATGAGTTTTTTTCAAATTTGTTTAAAGTTAGAAAAGTGCCACCAAGAGATACTTTAAGAAATTGAAAAATCACTACCACTAGAAGCACTGAGTCACAAATAAAGTTACTGACATTGTGCATTTAAAATAAGAAACTATGATAGGCAAATCAAAGACATTATTAAAAATTAGGTAAGGAAAAGTCAACAAAACAAATTGTGTTTGATTAGAACTTCATTCATTTAAATAGAGTCAATACTTTAGTGACTTGAAATGGCTGTAATCATTTTTAACTGCATTTAAACAAGGTAAGTCACCCCAGTATTTACCTAGGACTGGCCGTATACAAAGAGCATTTGTGCCCTTCTATTTCCTACATTTAACTTCACCCCTTCTTGCTTCATGAATACACATGCAACATAACAATACATTACATTGTGAATAGCTAATCAGAGGGCCCATCAACATGCTAATCATTTCTTGGCTAGCAGTATTGCTGATGAGCAGTGTGTCATATTTCCTGGTCTCAGCTTTCAACTTTTTTTTTTTTTTTTTTTTTTTTTAGACAACCTCTACTACAGAATGTGTGCCAAATAGCTTGAAGAGGTAACAGCTAACACTGGGAACTGGACCCACATCTATCTTCTGGCAGTAAAAAATATTACTAATGAGTTATTATTTTGGCTCTTTAACAAGAATTGAATTCATAAGATTCTCCAAATGCTTATATTAGAATTTCTCACATGCCTAGACCATACTCCAGTCACTCGATACATCCCTGACACATTTGTCCTTTCTGAAACTGTTCCCTAGATGAGTGTTCACCTCTTTTAACAAACAGAGAAGTAATAAGAAAACACGTTTCTGAGCCACATTTCCAAATGAGACTTAGGATGAAGTATTCTTCCCTTATTTTTATCTCCATTTGAAAATGATCTCTGTAATATTACTTTTCAGCTCAAGTGTGTGAATGTGCCATAGGGACTGCTGTAGTACAAGTCACTTGAAATATAGGACATTTTCACATACTTGAAACTTTTTTTTCGTATTCAATAGAGAAATGAAATTGAGAACCAAAATCATTTGTGCCTAGCTTTGAATTTTCTATGCTCATTTTCTCTTTTATAGTGGAAAGCAACCTATGTAATAACAAGAAATGTTAGAGAGAATGCAATTTACTGCTAAATCAACTATTTGTAAGGCATTTGTGATAATGACTGAGGGGGACAGTTGCTTGGATTTTATTCCCCTCATTACAACTAACTTACTATAGAACCTTTATCCATACAATTAACTTTTGTATTCTTGATTCCCCTAATTTAACTGTAATGGCCATTATGAAAATCACAAAAATATATATTTTCTTCTCACTTGGAGCCTTTTGTATTTCTAGCACATGTAAATACATACATAGGAGACTTTATAATAATAGAGGTTA
The DNA here is from genome assembly GCF_040939455.1 of Microcebus murinus. Taxonomy (NCBI): domain Eukaryota; kingdom Metazoa; phylum Chordata; class Mammalia; order Primates; family Cheirogaleidae; genus Microcebus; species Microcebus murinus. The sequence continues at coordinate 41,804,096 of NC_134113.1, read as the reverse complement.
TATCTTCTCTCCAAGTATTTTAACTCAGTTTCCCCTGTGTCTTGGGAATTATTCAATCAAATGCTACCCAAAGCTGTGGAGAAGAGAAAGAGCTCTATTTGATTTAATATGTGATACATACTCCATTAAAACATACTATTAAAATTTCAAGTCATGTCAGGATTGTGAAATGAATTTAGTAGATTATAAACAATTTCAAAAAAATAGACTATCTGATTTTTGTCAGATATATATGCATGTGTGTTTACTGAGGCACAATGTCAAATATATGTATTATTATGGATTGAGGTATCAGCTACAAAACTGTTTGGAAATCTACTCTTTAGTCTCCATATTTGATATGATTTAATTTACTATTTCTTTCCCTACAAATTTACCTTTGTTTTCTAGATTATAATCATTTTTGAATGACAATTTTTAAACTACTTTATTGAGATATGATTCACATACAGAAAGCTGTACATATTTAAAGTATTTGACTTTATGACTTTGGAGATGAGTATGTATTCATGAAACTGTCACCACAATCTATGCCATAAATCTAGCCATCACCTCCAAATATTCCCTTCTACTTTGTTATTTATCATTATTATTACTTGTGATAAGAACACTTAACATAAGAGCTACCCACTTAGCAAATTTTTAAATATATAATACAATGTTGTTAATGATAGACACTATGCTGTGTAGTACATCACTAGGATTTCTTCATCTTATATAAATGAAACTTTGTACCCTTTGGCTAATATTTCCCTGTTTACCCTTCCCCCCAGCTCCTAGCAGCCACAATTCAACTCTCTATTTCTATATGTTTAAATATTTTAGATTCTTTATATATTTGGTAGTATGTCATATTTGTTCTTCTGCATCTGGTTTATTTTACTTAGCATAATGTTCTCCAGATTTTTCCATTGTCACAAATGGTAGAATTTCCTTCTTTTTAAAGGCTAAATACAATCCCATTATGTATATATACTACATTTTCTTTGTCCATTCATCTGTTGATGGATATTTAGATTGTTTTCATGTCTCCTTGGCTATTGTGAATAATGCTGCAATGAACATGTGAGAATGGTATCTCTTTAAGATACTAATTTCAATTCCTTTGGATATATACCCAGGAGTGGAATTGTTGAATCATATGGCAGTTCTATTTTTAAATTTTTGAGGAACCTCCATACTGTTTTCCACGGGGACACCAATTTATATTCCCATCAACAATGTACAAAGATATCCTTTTCTCCAAACCTTCTCTCTCTCTCTCTCTCTCTCTCTCTCTCTCTCTATATATATATATATATATATATATATATATATATATATATATGTATATATTAATAGCCATCCTAACAGGTATGAAGAGATATCTCATTGTGGTTTTGATTTGCATTTTTCTGATTATTAGTGATGTTGAATATTATTTTATATCCATATTAATCATTTATATGCCTTCTTTAGGGAAATTTCTATTCAGTTTCTTTGCCCATTTTTTAGTGAGGTTATTTATTACAAAGCTACAGTAATCATAACAGTATAGTAATGGCATAAAAGTACACATATAGACCAGTGGAACACAATAGAGAGCCCAGAAATAAAACCACTTAATATAGTTAACTTCGGAAATGGTGCCAAGAGTAACAATGGGGAAAGGATAGTTTCTTCAATAAATAATCTTGGTAGAACTGATAACTGAATGAAAGTGGACCCTTATCTTACATTCTACACAAAAATCAATTCAAAATGAATTAAAGACTCTTAAACCAAAGACCTGAAACCATAAAACTCTTAGAAGAAAACATAGTGAAAAATCTTCTTGACATTGTCCTTGACAATAATTTATTGGATAAAACACCAAAGGCACGGACAACAAAAGTAATAATAGACAAAGGGACTACATCAAACTAAAAGCTCCTGCACAGCAAAGGAAACAATTAACAGAACAAAAAGGCAACATACAGAATGAGAAACGTATTTGCAAAGCATATAATTGATAAACGGTTAATATACAAAACACATCAGGAGCTCCTACAACTAAATAGCAAAAAAATAAAATAATTTTATTGAGTGATAATTTTAAATTTTTCTTTCTTTCTAATAGTCAGGTATATGTCAATATTATCCCACTATAATCATAAGAAAAACATCAGAGAAATCCAAATTGAAGTTCTATAAAATACCTGACCTGTAATTGTTAAAACTGTCAAGGTCATCCAAAACAAACAAAAAATTATAAGAAACTGTCACAACAAAGAGGAGCTTTATACATAGAAATGAAAACTCAGTGTAATGTGATATTCTGAATTAGATCCTGAAAACACAAAAGGAGGTTAGGGACAAACTATAGAAATCTGAATAAAGTATGAATTTTAGCTAGCAATAACATATGAATATCAGTTTATTAATTGTGACAAATGTACCATACTAATTTATAATGTTAATAATAAGGGAAACTGAGAAACATACAGCAACATTGTATTAATAGTATCTTCACAACTTTTCTGTAAATCTAAAAATATTCAGTATAGCTGTTTATAATATTAATTAAATACAGTGTAAGACACCTAAATCTCCACTTTAAATATTAACAGAAATCATCAACATTTAGACTAAAATACCTTGAAACATTTAATATAAGGCTCTTTTCATAAAAATAGAAAAATTTATATTCTCATATTAAGAACTAATCAAATTCCATAAAATAAGGAGACTCATCTCTGGTTGAAATTATATATATATGTGTATATACATATATATATATATATACACATATTAAAATTAATCATCAAGTTATATTTTTCTTTAATTTAAATTTCAATGGAGCCAACAAGTTGTATGCCATGGTGAAGATGAAGTAGACAAAATGCTATCTATCTGGTTTGTCAATAATTAGCAAAGGTAGCCAGGATAACACATGATAAAGTGGGGATAGAACTGCAAAAATATGTTTTCTTCTTTTACATTGTCAGTTTCTTAAAGGAATCAATGGAATTAGTTCTTCATTTAAAAAGAAATTTAATATTATTTTACAAATGGTCAAGCTTGTAAAACCCTTCCTTCTGTTACCTCTAATGTACCTGAAACCATATGTACATCTGCTCCATTATCTATCTGAATATAGTTCTCAGCTCTTGCAGCCTAATAATAATTGTTCTTTCTTTCTCTCAACCTCATTTTCTCACATTCTCCATCTAATTCAAAGACAAGTGCTATATTCATGGACATTATCTGGTCTCCAGTACCCTGTGCTTTTCTATTTCTCAAATGAGTATTCACATCCAAGACTCAAAATCCTTTCACTTTAATTTTGGTTACAGTCAGAGAGATTTCTGAAGACAGTATAATGAGAAAATATATATTACCTAGGAAAATGATACCTAACATAAAAATTAATGACAAACTTTTATTTTAAAACAATATTATAAAAAAGTAATCTATTAAATTATTTTTAAAATATTTAAAATCACAATAAATAATATATTATTTTAATATATTTCTTATGTAATTCCCAAACAGGTAGTTTTACTACAAAACAGGTAGTAAGACTGATTGGGATAATAATTATGCTCCAACATTTTGAAAACAAGAGCTTATCTCATTCGGAAAGAGCTTTCCCATGGGGGCTAAAAGAAAAAGAAAAGTATTTTTTGTTTTTTTCTGTAGTTCCTGTATTTACATTAATGATCATTATGTGACTTGGATATCTAGTGGGGAGTGGCTTCGATGCATGGGTATTCTCCTCTAATAGGAGAAGGGGGCCTCAGAAGTGACCAGACAGATGTGAGATCCATTACTCACATAGAAGATGACTAGGTAGACCAACATTCTTTCAGATTATAAGAGAAATGTTCTGTTATTAGTCTTGACTTGCACTCTAACTCCAATTACCTTATTAATTATGCCTGTGGCCAAAAAGACTGAATATGTTATAGAGATCCATGAAAGCATTTCCACTTAGTTTTACTGGCAAAATCTTTGAGTATGGGTGTTTGAGTAATTATGGGTGTAAAGTATCTCAGTGTGAAGTTTACATTATTAGCATTTTCTAGAAAAAGCAGTAGTCCCTGGGATATGAAAATCTTTGAATGATCATTTAAGCAAATCTCAGGCTTCTGTGACTGTGGTGGATTATCAGAGGTCAACTTAGAATCTCTGCTGTGTCCACTTGGAATCACTGCCACCTCTTTCAGAGACCAGGACATACTTTCCCTGTAATTGCCTTCCCTGTAATATTAATAGTACAAGTTTGAGTTTCTCACTAGGAGGAACTTGAGTGAAATTAGGAGAAAGGAAGTGAAGTGGTAAATATCAAGTTAGCGTCGGTCAGATTTTGGTCAGGTGTAATGGCTTGGTGTCCTCTCCAACTTGACGTTCTGGGGAAAAGGGCAGGCTTGTCAAAAGTCCCTGTGCAGCTTCCTTCCCACTCTCCTCAGCCTATAATTCACCTGACATCATCAGTAACTATTTTTTCATTCCTCTAGCTCTAGTTTACCCCTTTTTGTTTCCTCAGTTTCTGGCAGAAACATGTAATCTCAAATTTTTAAGTCCTTTTATTCCTGTAATACCATTTTCCTAACCAAACTCAGTATAAAATTTTTCCCAAAATTAGCAAAAGGGGAAAATAATATTAGCCAAAAATTAAGTGATGACTATCTACACTATTTAGCAGATGAGTTTAAATTCAGAGAAATTACAGAAATTACAAATTAAGAAGAAAACTAATTTTCATTACTGATTGTATTAAAGTACCTCTTTCTGATATGAAGACATTCTTAACAATTTGGTAATATTAGTTTGAACCACCTGGAAAAGCTGATTTTGTAGATTGATATAGTTAGTTGAATGTTGGTAATTTCATGTAGTTCAGTCTAATAATTTCTATCAATCAGGGAGAAGTAATTATTTTTTTAAAGTGTAGATAGATTTAACAGTTCCCTCTAGATAGGACTCAAGTGGGAAATAAATACATGAGAAATGGTGTGCAAAAGCTATGAAAAGTGTACTTGAGTGGAACATTAGTGACCTCAGAATGTGAAAGGAAAATAAAAACTGGGAGAAAACTTTGAAAACTAAAGGCTTTTTCAATTTAAAAGTGTTTTCTTGCTGTCAAGCCTGAATGATTTCCTACAATGTAAGAGCATCATATGATTTTGGAAGAAATTGCATTAATGCTGATTTTTTTTAGCTCAGTAAAACTATGCAAGTGTGAGATTTTACCTTTCCATTCACTAAGCAAAAAACATTATGATGGGTTCTGAAATTAATTAATGTGTTTCTTTCCCATTCACATATTCAGGGAAGGATGAAGAATTTAGCTTCTACATGGCATGCTCTGGTATAGTTTTTAGCATGTATTTAAGAATGAATTAAAGAACACTTACGTTAGGGTACTTGGTTATTGTATTAAAATTCAAAAACTGAAGTTAGCTTTATGTTCACTTTTCCTTTCTTCTAATTATCCCCACAATCAAGAGATGTTTAAAAGGACAATTTCAGAAGAGTTGCTTTAGCTACAGTCAGTGTGAGAAGTCTGTCAGGTGTTTATTTTTAAAAGTGGTGAGATTAATGTACTCTAAGAATAATGTAATGAGGTATGCTAAGAAGATTGCCTATAAGTCAAGAGAGAAAAAAAGTAAAATGCAGTTAGGAGAATGCAAACCTTCTCCTATAATTTGTAAGTCATTTATAATCCAGAGTCTTTGCAATGATTCAAAATAGTCAGACTGAATGCTTTATTTGGTGAATTTCTACTAGATAGCAATACTAAAAATAGAACAGAAGAAAATGCATGCATTTTACCACATGATTAGATATATTTTCTGAATTTTTTAAATCCTTTAATTTGTAAAATTGGTCCAGCTCTGCCATCATAAGAATGGCTTTTAGTTAAATGTAAACTTGCAAAATTGATTTTTTTTATTTATTTTCAGATACTTTAGAGTTTACAGATCTAATAATACTGGTAGCTCCTTTGGAAGGTAGCTTTAGGAGAAGCCCATAATTTCCAAATAGTGATAACTAAATAATTATGATTATATGCAGATATAATTAATATATAAATAACTATAAATATTAATCTAATCTTCTTTAATAAAAGGTCTTTCTTACAAATTATTTTGTTCATTTTTGAAATTTATATTTTATAATGAGTTGTCTAAAGAGTATTTCCAGATAGCTATTTTATATTAGATTGAATTATTTTAGCTACAGAAAATGGAAACCCCAGCTCAAATGCTATTTAAAAATAAGAAAATATATGAAATTACATAATAGGAAGTCTAGATTTAGTCCAGGCTACTGGGATATTTGATTTGATTTCTAAATGATTTTATAAAGAACTGAGGTTATTTCTGTGTCTGTGCTTTGCCACTGCAAACTAGATTCATTACAAGGTCAGTTACCCTCATAAACATGAGATGTCTGTCAGCAGAAACTGTGATAACAAGCATCTTTGTTCACAGCCAATGGAATAGGCTAGATTAGCTTCATCAAAAGTCCAAATAAATATTTAGTTGCACTTAATTGACTCAGATTTGTTAAACTTGTCTGTTTCCAAACTAAGAACTGACAAAATTGAAGTAATTGTCATTATTGACTTAGACTAATTAATTCACAGGGAATATGTGATGGTTACTCAAGTCATAATGGATGCTATACACTCTTAAAACTGGCGTTAATTAATGTCAGGAAAAGTTTTAGTAAAATAGTTTTCTTATTTTCATATTTACTGAGATTGTCAAAGACTACACTTTCATTAACATTGAAACCAAATTATGGTCTGCCACTTCAGCTGGATTCTAATTATCATTTGGTTATTCGCTTATGTGTTTCTATTTAAGATCTTCTCCATTCCTAACAACAGCTATGTCAAGTCTTTCTTAATCTCAACTCTCCAGTTCTTATTATCCTAGGTCATCTTTTTTATCAAATGATTTTACCCACTATAAGATAATAATAGAAATAATCTAAATAATTGAATTTCTGATATCTTCTTAATTACTTGACACCACTATTCATTGGTCCACCACCTATAAAAGTACCTGAATTAATCTTGACAGCACTTATTAATGTCTTACCTAAGGGATAAGGTATGTTTATTTACTTTAAGAAGATTAATCCCATCCCTCTTACTTTCCATCTGTTATATCTTTCTCTATCAATTATATTATTTTACATTTGTATCTTCAGTTTCAATATTTGACTGGTTCCACATCTCAGAATATATAATTACCACTTAGATAGTGCTGACCATAAAATAATAATATTTTAAGGGCACTTAAACATTTAATATGGCTCAATTTATAACAATGCATTGAATTAGATGTTTTTTTCTCCATTTTACTGAGGAGAAAACTAAGATACAATGTTACACAGCAGTTACAGAAAGAATTCAAATTAAATCTAAAAATTCAGGGTCAATCAGGAATTTGTGTTGCAACTCCTATGCTATACTACCTCTCCTAAAATTGAAGTTTTAAATAAGACATCAAATTGCAATAATGTGAAATCACAAAACAAAATGACCACATGATAATTTTATAAAGGAAAGGGATGATAATATCTTTCACCATTTTTACAGATTTATTAAGGCACAAGTTACCTACTGTAACATTTACCTACATGTAAACCAGATATAAGTTTGTACCCAATAATTTTTTATAAATTCATAGTTGTGGAACCATCACCAAAATTCAGTTTTAGAACATTCCCATCATTCTAAAAATTTGCCTCATATATCCTCATTTTGAATCTTTTCTACTACTTCAAGAATATAAGGATAAGAGGAAAGTGAAGGGATTAACTTAAAGATAGCTGTTACTGTGCTACAGTGGTTTTCCAAATGTGGTCTAGAGATGCTAAAGTTTCCCCAAGATCCCTTCAGAAGGTTCAAATGTTAAAACAATGTTCCATAGTGGAGAAATACGTTAGAGGGCATACAGTGAAGAAATAACTTGATATTGCAAGTGGTTAATGCAGTAGGACATACTGAGGAGGTGTATGAGATTTGACCTCTATTAAATAGTGAGATGTTTAAAAGATTTACAAACATGTAAAATAATACCACTCTTCTTTTTTGGAAAATGTAGTTATTTTCATTAAAAAATATTATTCATTCTAACCTGTAATAGGCTTAGTACTAACATTTTATCAACTCATTATATTAGTTGATAAATATTTTTAAATACATGTTTTAATTTCTAATGCAGTAATTATCGAAAGCTATAATGAACATAAACAAAAACTTTTTGAGTTCTTCAAAAGCATTTAAGATTGAATACAGCTGCTGGGCCTCATGTCCCACACCACCACCACCATCAAGAAAGGAAAGATTGAGGGATGCTAACTCTTTACCCTCTGGTCTTATGAAGGAGACTTCTTACAGATCACTAAGAGGTTTAAAACGTGTTCTTTCAGTAGATGCCTAATGGTGGTATTGTTGGATCAAATAGTAGTCCTACTTGTAGCTCTTTGAGGTATCTCCAAATTCTTTTCCACAGAGGTTGCACTAATTTGCAATCCCACCAAAAGTCATTCCATAAAAAAGACATCTGTACCCATATGTTTATGGCAGCACAATTCACCATAGCAAGTATGTGGAAACAACCCAAGTGCCCGTCAATCCATAAGTAGATTAATAAAATATGGTAAATGTATAAAATGGAATACTACTCAATTATAAGAAACAATGGTGATCTAGCACTTATATTTTCCTGGATAGAGCTTGAGTCTATTCCTCCGGAGTGAGGTATCACAAGAATGGAATAATAGGCACCACATGTGTTTGCTATCAAACTGGCCCTGACTAATCGACACTAAGGTGCTCACACAGTAGTAATATTCTTTGCAGGTAGGGAGTTATGGGGTGGGTAAACTCACAACTAATGGACACAGCGAGCGTTGTATGGGGGGAAGGGAACATCTCAAATCGTGGTGGGAATATGACAAAGTCATAACATGTAACCAAAATGTTTGTACCCCCATAATTTCCTGAAATAAAAATAAATAAATAATAAATGTGTTCTTTGCAGTTCTTAGACACATAATAATGGTATTTGGCTTAAACCTGAAAAAGATCAAATGAGCTCTATCGAGAGGATAGAAGTGCCTATATGGGATAAAGCCTAACCTACAAGATATTATTGGTGCCAGCAATACATAAGCATTTCCCATGAAACAGATAAAAGCTATGAGGTAAATAAATTTATTATAGTGTCATCTCAGATTCCAACACATAGGGATGCCAGCAAGATGGGAGACACTCAGAATCTACAACTAGAGTGACTCCTGAATGAAACATGATTTGATTTTGCAAGTAGTCTTCAAAAACAGAGATGCACCATTTTGACACTTCAGGAAGAAGGGCCTGTAAGGAACATAAAATTCCCACAGAAGTATCCCTTGAGATTTTTATTGATGGGCAGGATAGAGTGATTTATGTCAGATCAAAACTTCCTTGAGAAAATCTAGAAAAGCTAGATTAAATAAGAAAAAATAAACACATATCTGTTTAAAGGAATCAAAGAGCTGCTAAGGCCCCTGGGACTAGCAGGATTAATAATACAAGAATGAAAACCCACAGATATGTCAGATGTTACTCTGAGGCTGCATTTTCCCTAACTGAATTTGGAAATTTCAGATATGAACATATGACTGAAGTATGAGCTTTTCCCTGAAAAAAGGGCCACTGAGAGACAAAATTGGAAACACAAGAAGCCTCAAATACAAGCTACCCTAAAACATTTGCTGAAATATGAAAATTCTTAGAGCAGAGTACTAAAGTGATAAGTTTAAGTCCTCTGAAAAGTAGAGCAAAGTTTTCATTGAATTTATAAAAATAAGAAAATTAACTTTAAAATTGATAGAGTAAACAATATTAAGATTTGAAAATATAAATTGAAGATGGATTAGGCACAGTAGAAGACAGGATTAGTGAACAGGAAAACAAAGCATTAGAAAATAGGCAAACTGAAGCTTGGGGAAAAAGAATAGAAAATGATTTAAAAGTTTTAAAAAATAATGTGAGACATAAGAAAAGCTGTGGATATTTGCTGTTGAAGTCTTAGAAAAACAAGATAGAGAAAGTCAGGAAAAAGCAATATCTGAAGTGCTAATAGTTTGAAAATTTCCCCAAACTATGAAACTATAATCTACTGATTAAAAAGGTCTACAATCCTCTAACTAGGGAAAAATATAAAGAAACCACATGTAGGCCTTTCAGAGTTAAACTGCTAAAAACTAAACACAAAGACAAATTCATTAGACCAGGCACAGAAAGAAAAGAAATAAACCACTCCCCTATCTTTCCCACATCTGCCTTATAAGTAAAACTGAAAGGGCGAACACAGTTTGGGGATACATGAAGCTTAACCCCAGTTCTGTTTAATACTTTAATATATATTTTCTGGATATTCTTATAATCCTGTAGGGACGGTTTACAATTAACTATTATTACAGGGAAATATTTATTATGTAGAAAACTGAGCAGAAGACTGGTAGGTCTGTTAGAGCTCTTATTTAGAAACTGGAGAAGGTAGCCTCCACTGATATATTTTAAAGAAATGATAGAAAATAAAAAGAAAGTTCTATATTATTATGTCTCAAAAGATGTGAGCTCAATGTACTGGTTCCTTGAAAATAGACTAAAATATGTTATCTCTTTAATAAAGATTATCACTTGGTATTCTCCATGCTTTCATCATCAGATTCTTCCTTTATCACTTAGTGCACTTTGCTTGACTGAATTCTCACCCAAAGCCATGACTACATTGTCTCAAGCTAAGATAGTAAGCCTAGACGGCTCCCTTAAATTTCAAAAACAGGTATGTAATCGTCCTTCCATCTGGTTAATATCTTGCCTCTCTCTAAAAATCTGGGATTAAGAGTCACTGCACTCTATTTCTTTCCTCTTTCCCCTACTTTTAGATATACCCTATACTCCACTCTCTATTTTCTTCTATTTTATCAATTACTCAAGTAATTTTTTTTCCTAAATAATTTTTTTTTCTACTTACTTTTTTTTTTAAATTTTTTTTTTATTTTGGCATATTATGGGGGTACAGATTTTAAGGTTTCAATAAATGCCCATTTCCCCTACTCCCCACAAAAGTCTGAGTCTCCATCATGACCATCCCCTAGATGGTGCACATCTCACTCATTATGTATGTATATACCCGTCCCCCTCCCCCCTCCCACCTCCCCAATACCCTATTACTGTAGCACCTATGTGTCCACTTAGGTGCTACTCAGTTAATACCAGTTTGCTGGAGAATATATCTGGTGCTTGTTTTTCCATTCTTGGGATACTTCACTTAGTAATATGGGTTCCAGCTCTAACCAGGAAAATATAAGATGTGCTATATCACCATTGTTTCTTAGAGCTGAATAGTACTCCATGGTATACATATACCACATTTTATTAATCCATTCTTGGATTGATGGGCACTTGGGCTGTTTCCACAGCCTTGCAATTATGAATTGTGCTGCTATAAACATTCGAGTGCAGGTGTCTTTTTTGTAGAGTGTCACTGGATCATTTGGGTAGATGCCCAGCAATGGGATTGCTGGATCAAATGGTAGATTCAGTTGTATCGCTTTAAGGTATCTCCATATTGCTTTCCACAGAGGTTGAACTAGTTTGCAGTCCCACCAGCAGTGTAGGAGTGTTCCTCTCTCTCCGCAACCACGCCAGCATTTATTGTTTGGAGACTTTTTGATAAAGGCCATTCTCACTGGGGTTAAGTGATATCTCATTGTGGTTTTGATTTGCATTTCCCTGATGATTAGAGATGTTGAGCATTTCTTCATATGTTTGTTGGCCATTCTTCTGTCTTCTTTAGAAAAATTTCTGTTCAAGTCCTTTGCCCACTTTTTAATGGGGTTATTTGATTTTTTCTTCCTAATTTTCGTGAGTTCTAAGTATATTCTAGTTATCAGTCCCTTATCGGATGCATAGGATGCAAAAATTTTCTCCCATTCTGTAGGTTGTCTGTTTACTTTCATGACTATTTCTTTGGCTGTGCAGAAGCTTTGTAGTTTGATCATGTCCCATTTATTTATTTTTGTTGCTGCTGTGATTGCCTTTGGGGACTTCTTCATAAACTCTTTGCCCAGGCCGATGTCTAGGAGAGTGTTTCCAACTTTTTTCCTCTAGAGTTCTAATAGTTTCATATCTTAGGTTTAAGTCTGTTATCCAGCGTGAGTTGGTTTTTGTGAGAGGTGAAAGGTGTGGGTCCTGTTTTAGCCTTCTACAGGTGGCTATCCAGTTTTCCCAGCACCATTTATTGAAGAGAGATTCTTTTCCCCAGCGTATGTTTACAAAATCAATACACAGAAATCAGAGGCATTCATATACGCCAACAACAATCTAATTGAGAACCAAATCAAAGACTCAATTCCCTTTACAATAGCAACAAAGAAATTAAAGTACCTAGGAATATATTTAACCAAAGAGGTAAAAGACCTCTACAGGGAGAACTATGAAGCACTAAGGAAGGAAATAGCAGAGGATGTAAACAGATGGAAATCCATACCATGCTCGTGGATCGGCAGACTCAATATCATCAAAATGTCTATACTACCCAAACTGATCTACAGATTCAATGCAATACCTATTAAAATCCCATCAGCATTCTTCACAGATATAGAAAAAATAATTTTACGCTTCGTATGGAACCAAAGAAGACCCCGAATATCAAGAGCAATGCTAGGCAACAAAAACAAAATGGGAGGCATTAATATGCCAGATATCAAACTATACTACAAAGCTGTAGTAATTAAAACAATATGGTATTGGCACAAAAACAGGAATATTGTCCTAAATAATTTTTAAAAATTGTATTTGTAGCCACTGTCTTAGTGCTAGCATCACCTAGTTATTTCTTGTCTTACTCCAATAGCTTCCTAGTTATTGTTTTTTTCTTCTGGTTTCATCAAGTCTAGTGTACATATTGTCAGTATTTTATATTATCAGTATTTTTTCTTTGTTTTTTTATTTGGCCATATCACTTCTAATGGTTAAAATCCTGCCGTGGTTAATCATGAGAAACAAATCTTTTTATAACCATATCCCTGCTTCTAGCCTCATCTCACATAAACACTGTTACCCCTTGGAATCCATGCAGATTGGTTCCAGGACCTCCCACAGATACCCAAATCCAGGAGTTTTACAGTCTATAATATGAAATGACTTAGTCTTTAAATATAACTTATACACATCCTCTCGTATACTCCCATCCAAGTACTAACCAGGCACAACCCTGCTTAGCTTCAAAGATCAAATGAGATCAGGTGCATTCAGGGTGGTATGACCATAGACAACAATCCTCCTAGATACTTCTAACCAGCTCTAAATTACTCATAATACTTAATATGATGTAAATGTTATGTAAATAGGTGTTATGTTGTAGTGTTCAGGCAATGAAGATAGAAGAACATTCTGCAAAATGTTTACTATAGACACAATATTTGATTCAAGGTTGATTGAATCCATGGATGTGGAACTCATGAATATGGAGCTCTGACTATATTTGTCAGATCAAATTGCATGTGCTAATAATATGTGTTATCTGCCTCTACAGTGTGTGTATACAAAAGAAACAGAAAAAATGAAAATGATAAAAAAATCTTGAGGGTATAAATAGCCATCAAACAACTTTTGGAATGCTTACATTAAGGGATTTTTTTTCCTTTAATTAAAAGGTTTGTATTTAGACAAGCTTTGTCACAATTCACATTTGAATGCAATGTGAGTGATTTATTCATAAAAAGTATGACGTTTGTTTTAAATTGCTTTTTGAACAGAGGAGATGATTCACTGTGAGCCATTTCTATTTTCTCTATGAGTCACTGGAGTGAACAATAGCATGGGTCTATATAATGACTTAGGTGCTATCTTTTATCTCTAAATAGACCAGATGAGGCAGAACTATTCTTGAAAATTAGTATATTATTGGTCACTAAGCCATCCTTCAATATTTTATTTAATTGATGTGATAAATGACACCTTAGTTTGCATGAAAAAGTGCATTTCAAAAGTGTCTAATATTTTCTATTCACTAATTTATTTGTGTATCACCAAGTCCATCAAACAATGTATAATCCTTTTTGTTTTGTACTGAAAGTTGTATGTAAGTGAACAGTGGTGTATACTATAAGCAAACTGTAAAAAATGGCAGGAAGTATGTTTCAAAAAGAGAAAAAAAAATTAGTTCGACATAGATCTTTAGAAAAATCCAAAATAAACAAATATGATTTTTATTTTTACCTGGAGAACATTAATATCCAGTATTTTCTGAGCATTTACCACATGCCAGATGCTTTCTCAGCCAGGCATTATTCATTCATTCATGTATGTAGTACGCGAAAACCCCTTAGGGTGGATCTACATTGAGACTGTCTCTCAACAAGTAATTAGAACCAGGCTTTTCTTGTTTTATTTGGTGTTTATATTAGTTTCCTAAGGCTGTCATAACAATGTACCACAATATTGGTGGCTTAAAACAAGATAAATTTATTCTCACACATTTCTGGAGTCCAGAAATCCAAAATCAATGTGTCTGGAATGTTGGTTCCTTTTTGAGTGCTCAGAGGGAGAATCTGTTCCAAATTCTTTTCTAGCCTCTGGTGGTTGCTGGCAATTCTTTGCATCCCTTTGCTGATGGCAGCAAACTCCATTTTCTATCTTAGTCATTAGACAGTATTCTGCCTAGGTATCTATCTGTGTATGTTTGTGCCCAAATTTCTCTTTCCTTGTAAATACAACAGTCATTGCATTAGTGCTCACCTGAATCCAGAGTGACATCTTAACTTGATTATATCTTCAAAGACCTCATTTCCAAATAGATCGCATTCATGGGTATAGGGATTAGGACTTGAACATATGTTTTGGGAAGGGCAAAATTCAAAACACAAAGGATTTTAACAACAAATACAGTCAGGTGTTGCTTAATGACAGGAATATATCAGGGTTGTTAGGCAATTTTGTTGTGTGAAGATCATAGAATGTACTTACACAAACGTAGATGTATAGCCTAGGCTATATGGTATGCTGATTGCTCTAGGCTACAAACCTGTAAAGCATGTCACTGCACTGAATGCTGTAGGCAATTGTAACACAATAGTAACGTATCTAGATATAGAAAAACTACAGTAAAATGTGATATAAAAGATAAAAATGTTAAACCTGTACAAGGCACTTACCATGAATAAAGCTTGCAGGACTGGAAGTTGCTCTGGGTCAATGAGTAAGTGGTGAGTGAATGTGAAGGACTAGGATATTACTGTATACTACTATGAACCTCTATAAACACTGTAAAAACATATTTTTCTTTCTTCAATAATGTATTAACCTTAGAAACTTTTTACTTTGTGAGTTTTTAAATTTTTTAATTTTTTTGACTCTTTTGTAATAATATTTAGCTTAATACACAAACATGCCATATAGATGCAGAAAAATATATTCTTTCATTACACAGGTTGAGTATCCCTTATCCAAAATTGTTGGGACCAAAAGTGGTTTGGATTTCATATTTTTTAAGGTTTTGGAACAATTGCATTTATCTTACTAATTGAGCATTCTTAACCCTAAAATACAAACAGGGGAGTGCTCTAATGAGCATTTCCTTTGAGTGTCATGTCAGCACTCAAAATGTTTTGGAATTTGGAGCATTTCTAATATCAGAGCTTCAGCTATGGAATGCTCAACCCATACCCTTTTTCTATAAGCGCTTTAAAAATTATTTAATTGCTTTTTTTTCACTTTTTAAGCTTTTTGTTAAAAACTAAGACATAAACACACACATTAGCCTAGGCCTACATAGGGTCAGAATCATCAATATCTTTATCCCATTGGAAGGCCTTCAGGGAAAATAACATGGATGGAGCTGTTGTCACCTATGATAACAATGACTTCTTCTGCAGTACCTGTTGAAGGCCCTGCCTCAGGCTGTTACAGAGTTCACTTTTTTTAATAAGTGGGAGTACATTCTAAAATAACAATAAAAAGTATAGTATTGCAAATACATAAACCAGTAATATAATTGTTTATTATCATTATTGTCATGTACTGTACATAATTGTACGTGCTATACTTTTATATGACTGACAGCACAGTAGGGTTACTTACACCAGCATCATCACAAACAAGTGAGTAATGCATTACTATAAGACATTACAATGGCTAAGACATCACTAGGAGATAGAATTTTTCAACTCCATTTTAACTTTTTGTTGTTGTTGTTGTTAGAGACAGGGTCTTGCTCTGTTTTCCAGGCTGGAGTACACTGGCATAATCATAGCTCACTGTAATCTCAAAAATCCTAGGCTCAAGTGTCCCTCCTACCTCAGCCTCCCAAGTAGCTGTCATCACAATGCCCAACTAATACACACACACACACACACACACACACACACACTTTTATGTAGAAATGAAGTCTCATTATATTGCTCAAGTTGGTCTTGAACTCCTGGCCTCAAGTAATCCTCCCATCTCAGCCTCCCAAAATGCTGGGATTATAGGCATGAGCCTCTGCTCCTGGTCTCAACTCAATTATAATTTCATGGGACCACTGTTGTAATATGTGGCCCATCACTGAAATGTTGTTATGTGATGCACAACTGTGTATAATCTATTTAAAAGCCATGTGCTGTAGTTTGAATGTCACCACTAAAACTCATGATGAAATTTAATTGCCATTGTAAAAATATCGAGAGGTGGAGCCTTTAAGAGGTAATTAGATTATTAGGGGTCTGCCTTCATGAATGGATTAATGCCTTTATTGCAGGAGTAAGTTCCTGATTTAAAAAAAAAATGAGTTTAGCCAGATATTTTCTCTCTGTCTTATGCACTTGCTTATACCTTCTACCCTTATCTCATCCTGAGATAAAACAGGAAAAAGGCCCTCACCAGATGCCAGCTCCATTCTCTTAGATTTCCCAGCATTCAGAACCATGAGCCAAATACGCTTCTTTTATTTATATATTACCCAATCTGTGGTATTCTGGTATAGCAGCAGAAAATAAATTAAGACACAATCCTTGTAAAAAGTACTTGTCTCGAAACACTGGAATCATATGTGATGCAGAATGTTCGTACTCTAAAGACTGGCATGAAATTTAATTGTCTGAAGAAACAGCACATTCACTTGTCCTGTCTCATGCTTACCCCAAGGCATAGCCCACTGAGTGAAATGGTAAGAGAAAGTGCCTCTATTATTTAAATTGCCTTTATTTTCTTCCTTATTTTTCATCTCCTGTTTATAGTTGAATCAGTGTATATTAAATAAGCAAGTGATGTGACTCCATTGTCCTATGTTTCGAAAAGCAATATTTGGAACATTTTGTTTTGTCATTTTGGGGAGCATATTTTAAATTTTAAAAATGCTCATTATCAATATGTCACAGGATTTGAGTCAGGATTCTCTAATGCTTTGCTTATATTAATCCTAAATATGTGCTAATATTTTACCCAAACCACAAAAATACAGAAACATATGATTACTGCTTAAATAGGGACGGAAAATGCAACATTAACATAGATTCCATTTAAATTTACACATAACATAAAAAGTGAAAAGGCTCAGTGCTGATGCTGAATTCTCCAACAATATAGGGAAATCATGAAACCACATCTAGAAGCTACATGGGGATTCATAGAAAAGTGAAAAATGCAATAGATTGGGAAGTAAGCTTTCATTGTGTGGAGTAGGGTATTATGGAGGATAGGAAGAGTCAATGATGTCTGAGGGAAACAGAGGAAAGAGTAGAGACATAATTTCTAGTTAAATGCATCCAATTTCTAGGTAATAATATCCAAAAAATGATTTTAAGTAAGCCCATTGTCTTACCAAAGATGCCTCTTTATTTCCAGTGGTACAATCAGAAAATATGTGACTCTAAAATTAAGTACACTTGTTTATCCAAACTTGTAGCTTAATGAAGTGAAAGGAAGAGGAACATGTCTTATCAATGGCTATGTGTCATTACTCTCAAAAGAAAGCATTGTAATTTATACATTGTCCTGATAATAGACTATAATCAGAATGGAGCTAAAAATGTAACTAGCTCACTGGATCTGTGGCTCAGTGGAGATAATATGTTCAGTTATGGATCGATACGCTGCAATCAATTCCTTGTCTCTATTTAATTAAAGCACAGAACTCAGACCGGCATGTATATGTCTAAATTAAAATACATCGCAGACTAACCAGAGCTGTAGAAATCCAAACACCTGTGTAAGACATGGCTGAGCACATAATGACCCAAACACTTGCCTGCTTCAATCCTCTTACCTCAAAGGAGCAATTCACTACTATAAAAAAATCTTCAAGATTGTTCAGAAAGACAGTGATGCCAGGTCTCAAATTAACTTAACTGTGTGGAGGTTGGTTTCATCGTGTCCCATATAAATCATCCAGAGTTGCAAAGAAAGCCTTAATAAGATTCTAAAAAAAAAAAAAAAAACCCAAAAATCTCTGGTTACTTTAACATAAAAAAGAAATTTGTTTAGCATTATATTATCAGATATATTATTCATTAAAGTTGTAGATTAGTTATAAAATGGTAGTTTGATGATAATAACAATAATAATAATAAATTATATCTTCAGTGTGTCAATCCAAGTTAACCTTCAGCTATAAAAAAGAATTTTTAAATATATAAAATGAAATTAAACATATCTACTTCAAAGTATGACAGTGGTTTCCCAGCAAATTAATATCTTATGTCTCAAAATGGAAATTCCTTAGGATTTTGCATTATTTGTAATGTGCACAATGGTAGAATTAGAGTCATTCACGTAAGTTATGATGTTAGAGTGTCTCATGTGAGCAGATATAGTTAGTCTTCTGTAAATATTGCTATTACATAGCCCCAGTTACATAGTCCTAATTTCTATTACATAGCAATTGTTTTGGATAATAATCTGATATGGACGACTTATAAATCAACTGATTTTTTTCATATAAAATGAGATATTTCGGAAATTTAAAATAAAATAAATACTGATATTTGAAAAATTTTAAGTATTAAAAACAACTCAAACTATTTCTCACATACTTGTTGAGTACAGTGCTCTCCTTTTTAATGCATTTAATGCAATATAATTTGGATAACTCAAAAAATCAGCAACAGAATTTAAAATAAATAATTTGGAGGAACTTGAGAGTGAGATAAATATCTTCCCTAATTAATTAATTCTGCTTCATGTGTCTAGCATTCATTTTTTTTATTTCAGCATATTATGGGGACACAAATGTTTAAGTTACATATATTGCCATTGCTTCCCCGCCCCCGAGTCAGAGCTTCGAGCATGTCCATCCCCCACACGGTGCACATCGCACTCATTATGTATGTATATACCCATCCCCTCTCCCTCCTCCCATCTGCCCGACACCTGATAAATGTTATTCCTGTATGTGCACTTAGGCGTTGATCAGTGAAGCCAATTTGCTGGTGAGTCCATGTGGTGCTTATTTTTCCATTCTTCACTTCACTCAGTAGAATGGGCTCCAGCTCTATCCAGGAAAATACAAGAAGTGCTAGATCACCATTGTTTCTTATAGCTGAATGGTAACATGACATACATATACCACATTTTATTAATCCACTCATGTATTGATGGGCACTTGGGTGTAGCATTCCTTTTTAAATATGATGTACACATTTTATCTCCATTTCATATTTGGCACGAGAAACATAATATTTACCTAATTTCATTGAAAAAATTGTACTTTTTGTCTTCCCTCTGAAGTCTTAGACAAATGGAATCAACTTTCATTTATGTCAAACTGATTTTGGCATCAGGATGTTTTGGGTTTAACAACAAAATCTGATTCATTATTATACTCATTTGAGATAGTAATTGTAACGGCAAAAAACTGAACTTTTTGTCTATAGGACTTTTATTAACTAAGGAATGCTAATGTTGATCAGATATCATTTGTGTCCAACTGATCAAGTTGGTGATCTTCTTAACAATATTTATTATGAAACATAACACATTTTGTATATGTCAAAACAGCATAAATGTGCAGTGTAATGAATTAATCATAAAGTGACCATCAATGCAACCAGCATTCAATTTAAGTTAGAGAACATTCCCAACAACTGTGTTTGTTCACAATCACATTTCCATCCTCTCTCCTTGATGCTAATACTGTTTTGAGATTTATGATAATCATTATCATAATTTTCTTTGTGGTTTTACCTCCTGTGTGTGTGTCAGAATAGAGCAGAGTGTGCCCTCTTTCTGTGCCTTTTGTCAGTAAAATCATACTAAACATATTATTTTAGTGTGCTTCTTTTGCTCAATATTGTCTTTTTAAGATCACTTGTGTTGAATTAATCTTTAGTTTAACATTTTAGCTGTGGAGCCTTCCATTTTACAAATATACCACTATTTATTCTTTCTATTACAGATAAATATTCAGTTTCAGTCTTCCAGTTTAGGACAAATATGAATTATAATTGTCTATGAATGATACAGCCTGTTGTATGCATGTATGGGTCCTGGTGCGCTTCTACTTGCAATTCATTCAAGAGTGGAACTGTTTGTTTATAAGATATGCATATCTTAAACTTATCAGATAATGCCAAAGAGTATTCAAATCACTTATAAAAATATGTACAGAAGCCAGTTATATATGAAGATTACCATTGCTTCACAAATTTTCCAACATATGTAATTGCCAGATTTTCTAAATGATTATTAAAGCTATTCCCAACTTTTCATATGATGCTGTCAATATTTGATATTTTTTCTGTTTTGAAGTTCTTAATAGTTTTAACATTTTTTTTTAATGTTTCTGGCTTTCTTTTTATTACTGATAAGTAGAAGTTCTGCACATATTCTGGATTATGAAATTCTGGATTTCAATTATATGTGAAATATTTCTCCTGTTTAGTGACTTGCCTTTTCATACTTTGTGATTTCTTTCAATAAAAGAAACTCTTAATTGTGATGCAAATAAATGTCTCAGTGTCTTCCTGTGCATGTCATCTTTAAGAAAACTTCCGCTATCCACATTCTTGATGAAAATGCTATACTGTATATTATAATTTTCCTTTCCTCAATAGCTTTATATGTTAATGGAAATGTTTTATTTAATGGAATATAGCATGCATGTAACATAATGCACACATATTTAGTATACAGCTTTATAAATTTTTGAAAGTAAGTTCATGTACATAATCAATCCTCAGATCAAAATATAGGTCATTAATAGCATGCTAGTCACTTCTCACCATCCTTTTCAGTCCATACCATCCCAAATGCAAGCATTATTCTCACCTGTAACAAATTTTTTGGTTTTGCTTGTTTTTAAAGTATATACAAATGAAATATGTAGTATATACCTCCTTATGACTCTCCTTTTTTTGTCCATTATATACGAGAGATATGTCCCTGGTATTGCTGTAGCAGTATGATTCTTTTTCATTGCTATATAATTTTCTACTTTCCATTCATTGAAAAATTAATAATGGTTATCTTATAATAGGCACTTGGGTTGTTCTCAGTTTAGGGCTATTATTAATAAAGCTGCTATGATTATTCTTATACACATTTTTGATGCATATATGCATTTATTTTTGTGATATAAACTTAGAAATAAAATCATTAGGTTAAGCTATTGTTCAGTCAGAGAAACCACTGTTAAACTATTTTCCAAACTGTATTTTATCTTGTCATTATAAGGATTGACTGGGCTTCTTGACTTTGTAGACTGTTGACTCTATTAGTTCTGGAAAATTCTCAGACATTTTATCTTCAAGTATTGCTTTTGACATATTCCTTCTATTTGCTTCTTCTGAAACTTCAATGACATGGATTTTAGAATTTCTCATACATGTAGTTCCCATTTTCTTATTCTCTTATCTCTAATTTGAGTCTTCTTGTTTTTCAGTACTGGATTCTAAGTGTTTCTTTAGATCTATCTTCCAGTTGGCTGGTTCCTTCTCCAGGTATGTCTTACCTGCTCATACATATAAAACCTTTTTTCAAAACTATTTAGTAGTGTTGCTCTTTTTGCTGATACTATAGGTTAAGTAATAGCTATATTTTTTCATAAATTTCTATTTGACTCTTATTCAAATCTACCATGTCAAATTTTACTGATTCTTATTTCCTACTAAAATTTATGATTTTTAAAAATCTCCATGAGCATTGTAAAATTAGTGTGTGTTCGTGTGCATGTGTGTATGTATGTTTAATCTGTAGCTGACAACCCTAAAACGGAAGTCACGTTGGTCTATTTCTGAATTCTCCACAAGTTTTGTTATTCCGGGCCCTTTGTTTGCCTTGGTATATTTGATTATTTGTTTAATATTTTATTTTAAAATTCTCTCGAAATTTTTATACCTCATAAAAAGCATTTTTGAGTTCTGGGCCTACTTCGCTGTGGTCTTATGTTCTTTTAACTTTTGACCTAGTTTCTTCACTATCTTGATAACTCTTTGATATTTTTAAGATGATTTCTATTACATATCTCATTCATTTCTTAAATTTTCCTCAGGGCTAAAATTCAGTAATTGTTCTATGTTATTTTATCAAGGGAAATAAAAATTGTGACTAACAACTTTTCCAAGACAAAAAGAAAAAGAAAATTAGTATCTATATCTGATTGTTAAGCTATCTTAAATTTTTGTTGTTGTTTTCTTCCACTTTTACATAAGATTGCTCTTTTGATGTGTGTGCTACTTCCAGAATACAAATTTGTATTTAATGTATTTATAAAATAAATAAGAAATGCTACCAGCTGATAAATTTTGGTATCTATGTCAAATAACTAAAAGAGTGGAGTGGAATGGTCCAAACGCATACAAAAAAAATAAATGCTTGAAGTGATGGATACTCCAATTACCCTGATTTGATTGATACGCATTGTGTGCCTATACCAAAACATCACTTGTATCCTATAAATATATAAAGCTACTATGCACCCATAATAATTAAAAATAAAACATTTAAAAATAAATTTAGGCCGGGCGCTGTGGCTCACGCCTGTAATCCTAGCTCTTGGGAGGCCGAGGCGGGCGGATTGCTCAAGGTCAGGAGTTCAAAACCAGCCTGAGCAAGAGCGAGACCCCGTCTCTACTATAAATAGAAAGAAATTAATTGGCCAACTGATATATATATAAAAAAAAAAAAATTAGCCGGGCATGGTGGCGCATGCCTGTAGTCCCAGCTACCCGGGAGGCTGAGGCAGAAGGATCACTCGAGCCCAGGAGTTTGAGGTTGCTGTGAGCTAGGCCGACGCCACGGCACTCACTCTAGCCTGGGCAACAAAGCGAGACTCTGTCTCAAAAAAATAAATAAATAAATAAATAAATAAATAAATAAATAAATAAATAAATAAATAAATTTAGTATATCAAAGTTTCTTGATGCCAAATACATAAGGCAATGCAAAATAATAATGGCTTCTTTCTACCAAAATATTAGTAAGACATGTATGAATTTGTTAAGGATATCTTCAGATTAAAATGCAGTCTCAAAATATAAATGAAATTAAAGTTTCAATTAATAAATCACTGTTCTAGAATCTGGGCTACATTTTGCCCATTTTTATTGATTTTTTATTGTGCTGTATTTCCTTTGTCTCATTTCTAATTTAATTTCCCATTTTTTAAATTGTGTAATATTTATTTCCTTTTTCTTCACTCCTTTTCACTTTATATGCTACTACATATTTTTCTTATCATTTCATTATTAGTTTTCTCATATCTTCATTTTACTCTTGCAAATAATTATTTAACTAACACTAGTTATTTATAAATTAATAATTCATCTGACAGCTTCCTTGTAGTAGATTTAATCTCCTTGAGGGTAAAATTATGTCTTATTTTATTTTATTTTTTCAAATTAACAACATTAATGTGAAGTTATTTGGTTGAAACGAAATTTCTGCTCGCAGTGTGACTCCAGCATGGAATTCACATTTTTTTGTTTTTTTTACATTTTGTTTCAGCTTGTCTCTATTCTCTTGTGCTGTGATGGCTTAAGTCTTCTGCAACTCTTCTCTCCTGGAACTACTAGAAACTCATAGAGCAGGTCATCAGATAAGGTCATTTCATTCAATGTCATTTTGTTATAACATTGATGAGAAAAATAAATCATTTCCCAGCCAGGGCCACATTCTGTATGTAGTTTGCATGTTCTCCCCACATCTGCATGGATTTTCTCCATGTATTCTGGTTTCCGCCCATGTCCTAAAGATGCATACATGAGGTGAATTGGCCTGTCTGTATGGTCCCGGTGTACATGAGTGTGGCTGTGTGGGACTGTACCCCTGTGATGGGATGGTGTCCTATCCAGGGCTGGCTCCTGCCTCATATCCTGAGCTGTTGGGAGAGGCTCCACTTCTTATCTCTGAGGATAAATAGCTAAAAGGAAGGACTGACACAGGACCTGCACTTAACACCTATCACAAGGGCCTGCTCCAACAAAGGATTCTTGAAAGAAGGATGAAAAGGGCTCCCCTTCTTGAAATAATGGTGAATGGATGATGAGATAATTCTTTAATGAATGGTTATTTTAACCATTCACTGAACTGGAATAAGCATACTGGAAAATGAATGAATGAATAAATACCAATATTGTAAAATTAAAATCTGTAAAACATACCATAAAATTATGTCTTTTAAAAAGTTTTAATATGTATAATTAATGTCAGATACCTCAAGCCTCCTAATTCCTCAAAAAAATTGACTATATTGATTGGTTTAGCCATTTAAATTCGATCCTTAGATATTTGAGGAAATTCAAAATAATACATAATTAATATTTCATCACTTATTTAATATGCAACAGGGGAAACAAAGTTCTGAAACTCATAAAGTTAACATAGTATACAACCACACATTCTTTGAAGTGCTAATCTTTAAAGTTTTAAATTATCTAATAATGCATTTCTTTCCTATATTCTTGTACTGTAAATTATGTCTAATGATTATTTTTATCTTTAAACCATGCTAATGGCTCAACTGTTACAAAAGAGAAATGCAGTTCAGTTCACTTCAGAACCAACAATGCCTTAAGGTCACTGCTATGAATCATGAAACTAAAATTTGAAAATATAAAAAGATCTGTTCAAATTTAGATATATTAACAGAAACATTATTCCCAATTTGGTTTCATCTTATTTTCAATAGGATCTTGACTAGATAAAATTATTTAGTTTACCTAACCTTAGTTTACCTAATCAGTTGATGTAAGGTACATTATAAAATGTGATGCACACATGATATAAGATACTCATTTGTATGTTGCAAATTAACTAAAGTTTAACTGATGGTAAACTATAATAAATAACAATTTTCTCTACCTTTTCCTCCACTTCTTGGTACATGCACTTATAGTTCCTTCCTCATAACCATCATAAGCTGGCCAATATTTCTTTTGGCTCACAACATAGATGATGTATCTGGCTGACCCTGAAGCAAATAGGCTTAGAGTTTTCATGGCTGAATGGACCATCATGAGCTAGTTATCAAACAATGATCAGACTCCATCTCATTGTTTCTGGAAGATATATAAGTTTTAAATAAATATGGATGAATTTAGTCTGCAGTATATGCCCTCATATTTAAACCCTTTCCATATGCCTTTGCTTTCCTCAATTGTCTTCAATGAACCATTTCAAAAGAAAAAAAAAGTTATGATAAAATTGCCAAAATCAAATATTGTTATTCAGAAAGTATAAATATGGCAAAATATTGGTGTTCTTAGTTTCGATAAATGTCCCAGTTACAAAAAAATTTCAAGTCTGTGTTTATGCACTTATGTGTATGTGTGAATGTGTATGTATGTGTATACAATATGGATAAATAAATTATAGTAGTTTTTGGAATAGCTAATCGGTTTAGATCCCTAAAGTGAGAAATTTAGACCAAAATTTATTTAAAATAGTTTTTTGTCACTGACTATGTGAATGTGTAAACACTTATTTTCATTTACTAGAGATAATTTTTAAGAATAAGTTATTTGATTAACTTTTGTAGTGATACAAGTTACATTTGTCTGGTTTGGGGGTCTGAAATGTTGGTTCTTGGTGAACTCATGGCCAAAGAATGGCCAAATGCACCAAAGTAAGGCAAACACAAAATGAGGTTTATTGAAGAGAGAAAGGCAGAATTATAGAGCAAGAGCAACATGTAGGTTTACAGAGCAAGGTACATAACACCACAGATGATGACTGGACCCATTGTTGCAGCAAAGGCAGAGTAAAAAGAAGGGCCTGGCTATGGTCTGCATCTTGTTTTATAGTGCCTGGACTGGGACCTCCCTGTGGTTCAGAAATCACCATGGAACCATTTTGATTGGAAGATTGGAAGTTGCCTGACCTGAATCTTACTATACATGTGGGTTGTTCTAGGTCTCTTTTCTGAGTCTATCGAACCTATGCTGCTTAGTCCATGGCTAGAGAGTGCTATGCATTCTTTTGCAGTTGGCATACTAAGTTCTGATTGGCAGGTTTGTAGGGTGTTCCCTACTACCCCAGGTGTGGCAGTGACTCAGGACAAAATTAAGGTGGAGCAGGACCAAGACAGGGTGGGAGGGGGGGTGGGGAGGCTGGGGCCCACCCTTGTCCTTCTTCCTAGGTGGGACAGTTACAGCAAGGCAAGTCACACTTTCATCCTAGGATACCCAGAATCCCTGTCTGTCTACCTAACACATTAACATTAATATACCTTTTACAGATAAAATCTGTGATCAAGGGAAAACTTAATCAGTCACCAAGCACTCAATTCTAAGAAATTGTTTACTTTTTCCATAGACTAGACATAATGTGAGAATTTTAAGTACAAGATAATATTTTTAGCCATGTTTTGTGGCTAAATCTCTCTCTCCCCCACCTACATATATTTTTACAACAAATCTTTACAGTAAGTGTATTCTTTCTCAAATTTGTCGTAGTAATAGAGGTCTACACAATCTAAATTGGGTTCTAAGTAAAGTTTAATATACATTAGCCAAATAAATGGCAAACATATCCAAGTGTTCTATTTTTTTTTTCTTTTTTGGGGGGAACAAAAGATAATGCATTTAATGTGTGAGCAACTACACGATTATTGGTAATGTTGAACTGGCAGTGTTTCTCATATAGCTACTTTCATACAGCATATCATTTCACTACACTTGTCTATATAATCTTGCATGGAAAACATTAAGGTAAAGCAAAAATAGATTTTTAAAATTCTTTATGTATATTTTGCATGTGATGTTTTTCTAAGACTCTAAAATATTATATAAGCTGGTTGAATATATTTTCAAATATAATATAGGTGTTTGTTAATATAGTTTAGGATAATTTATAATAATGGGAATGTTTAAGACTCCAGTTAATGTATTTGACATCTCTGATAATTCAGAGACTGCTTGTAAATTTCAAAGTGATATTGGATTTACAGGACAAAATCCCAGAAAGGAGGGAATCATAAAAATCGAACTCAAGGATCTGTGTGCAATTTCTTCAGAGGTATTTTTTTGTTGCCATCTAAGATGAACATGCTGAGAGAGATACTACAACAATTTGTACAGAAAGCCACAACTTGGAAGCTAAACAGCTGCGTAGAGATTTCAGCAACAATGCAATACTGGGGAGGCAGAGGCTGTGGGTTAAGAGCTAGAAGGATGAGAGGATCTGAAACATGATTCTAGATTGCAGTTAAGACCTCAAAGGAACAGAGCCTAAAAGGCAGGGCTATGAACTAGATGTAAGGCCAAAATTGAGCAAGTTCAGCTTGAAAGAAAAAAAAGCCTAAAGCTAAGCCTCTATGTGATCAAGAAAATCAACCTCTCTATTTGCCCTCCAGAAAAATATTTAACTTCCTTTGAGAAAAATATTATCCAGAGCTTCTGTGATTTTTAAATGCAATATCTAGGATTAAAATAAAAATTACAAGGTATGCAAAAGCAAAAGCAAACGACAAAAAAATGAAGAGAAAACAATAAATGATTTAGATATCACAGTTATTAAACAAGAACTTAATCAAATAAATATTATTAATATGTTGATAAGAATAGAGAAAAAAATGGATACTATCAGTACAAAACGTAAATTTTTAAAAGAGTCAATTTAACATTCTAGAAGTTAAAAATGCAATGGCTACCTACTCTGGTTTCAGCTGCAACACGTAATGAAGAGCTTAGAAGTTGTCAATCCAGTCCTTACAACAAGAAAAAGCAGAACAAAAGAAAATCAATGACTTTTATTGAACTCATCAGAGAACTGAGATTACAGTGCAAATTGCCTACCTGAAATCTAGAGCAACAAGCAAATCAAGACAGTCACAGCCAAGAACTCCTTACTTGGATTAGAAGCCATGGGAACCTTAAAAATATAGGGTATTTGAATGGTAATTTTGAAGAGTTGCTGGAAATTGAGTGGGGTCTAGTATGACAAAAAGAAAATCCTGGGGGTCACGGTCTTTAGGAGAAGCCCTATATTTTGCAAGTCCATTACGTTTTCAAGGTGAATATCCTAAAAAGATCCCTTTATGGCAATTGAAGGGGAAAGGTAATAATTGTCAAATATTCCCAGAATGTTTTGTGTGAGTTATGACTACTCTCCAGGGGAAAATATATATATATTTTCTTACACTCATCCCAGCTGGGGGGATAAAGTAATTTATTCATACTCCAGCCCCTCAGCCCTCAGTTCTCCTATCTTATCAAAGGGAGAAAAAAAAAAAAAAGCTATACCACTAGAAAAACATTTATGAAGGTCATAGCATAGAGGCATGAGCTCATAAAACTAAATAAATTTAATTAAAAAAATATAGCATGCTTCCCCTCCCCATACCTTTCCACTATACCAGAGCTCTATTATAATAACAGTAGATCACAACGGAAAGAGCTATAAGATTCAGAATCTCTCCTTAGGAGGGCTTAAGGAGACCTCAGGTTAAGAGGGGAGACAGGGGAGACAGAAACAAGGACACTAAAGGAATTTGAAGCCTTTGGCATATATGACTATGAAAACATTAAACAAAGACCAATTTTGGTTACATTAGCATAAAATCTCACACTAAAGGCCTATTTATCTCAGATTTATTACTTAAAAAAAATATGTCCAGATTCCAACAAAAAAAAATGGCAAAAAAAAAAAAAAGAAAAGAATAGAGAGAGAGAAAGAAAAAATGCCTGAATAGACAAAGTAAACATCAGAACAAGATTCAGATCATGCCATACATGGAGGAATCTTCAGGCAGTTAATTTAATAAAACAACTGTGATTAATATGTTAAAATCTCTAATGGGAGAATAGACAACAAACAAGGTCAGATAGCAACATAAGTGAGGATTATGGAAACTCTAACAATCAAAAGGAAATTCTAGAAATAAAAAACATTTTAACTAAAATATAGAATACCTTAAAGGGGCTTATTAGTGGACTGGACACACTGAGAGAAGGATCACTGAGCTTGAATGTAGGTCAATAGAAAAGCCCCAAATAAAATGTAATCACAAATAGCAATAAAAATCAAGAACAGAGCATTCATGGACTACAAAACCATTGCAAAAGGTGGAACATTAACATAATTAAAATGCATGACACAGAACAAAGAAGAAAAGCATAAGAAATATTTGAGGTAATAAAGACTGAGAGATATCCAATTAATAGTGACACTAAAGTACAGATTTGGGGAGCCTAGAGATCACCAAGCAGTGTAAATATCACGCAAAACAAACAAAACAAAACATACCTAGACATCTTATGTATAAAACATAGACAAAAGAAGGCAAAGTACAAAAACATCTTACCTAGTTAGAGATCATGCAAACATGAGAGTGGAGTAAAATATTAAAGTGTTGAAAGGAAAAAACATCAACCTACAGTTTAATGTTTACCAAAATTTTACTTCCAAAGTAAATAACAAATAAAACATTTCTCAGATAAAAAGTAACTAAGGGAATTCATCGCAAGCAGACCTGTCATGCAAAAAATACTAGAAGTCCTTCAGGGAGAAGGAAATTATATAGGTCAGAAATGTGGATCAACATAAAGAAAAGAAGAGTATCCAAGAAGAAATAAATGAAGATAATATAAAATATTTTATTGTTCTTGCTCTCATTCAATGTAATAAATGCATTGTTTGTTTAAATTTAAATTCTAATAGTAGAAAGAATGTATTGGGTTGTTATAGTATAATTGGTAAGTAAAAATAAGTGACAGAAAATTCATGAGATGTTAGGAAGGAATTGTGAATACTCTGTTACAAGGTACCTGCACTATGCAAGAAGCAGTATAGTGTTATTTGAAGTGGACCTAAAGTAATTGTAAATGCATATTGCAAATTCTAGGACAATAGCTAAAGATTTAAAACAGAAGTACAATACACGTGCTAAGAGAAGAGAGGAAATGTAATTATATAAAATGCTCAGTTAAAACGACAGAAGGCAGAAAAAGAGACTTTAAACATACAAAGATAAAGAGCAAGTGTAAAAAATTGACAACATTTAGAAACATGGTAGATATTTTTCCAGCTATATAAAAACAACTTTAAATATGAATGTTCTAAATACATACATTAAAACACAGAGATTGTCAAAGTAGATTTTTAAAAGGTCCCAACATACACTGTCTATAAGATATCCTTGAGGATTTGTTTTAGGAAGGTGAAACTATTCTGTACGATACTGTAATGTTGAATACCAGACACTAAGCATTTGTCAAAATCCATAAAACTTTACAACATCCAGAATTATCCTAATATATTTAAATTCTATCAAACATTATTTAGAAAATCAGGAGATTCCAGAATAGAATTCAGAAAATGATAAAGAATCGAAATGTTATTTCAGATGCATGAAACAAATTTGCTCAAGGGTCGGGGTAATAAAGTGATGACTTAAGTAACAGTTGAAATGAGTAGAACCTGTAAAATTAACAGCAAAAGTAACTGTACATAATTACATAATTATTTTAGTTTTTGTTTTTGTTTTTTTATTAAACAGAGTCTCACTCTATTGCCCTGGCTAGAGTACAGTGAAGTCATCATAGCTCATAGCAACCTCAAACTCCTTGGCTCACGCGATCCTTTTGCCTCAACATCCAGATTAACTGGGACTACAGATATGTGCCACCATGCCCAGCTAATTTTTCTATTTATTTATTTTTAAAAAACAGGGTCTTGCTCTTGCTCAGGCTGGTCTTGAACTCTTGAGCTCAAGCAATCTTTCTTCCTAAGTCTCCCAGAGTGCTAGGATTACAAGTATGAGCCACGCCTGACCCGGTTCTTCAAGTAGTTTCTAGAGGGATAAAATTAACAATTCTGAAGCCACTATACCTAAACACTATAGTTGAACAATTGTGTAAATTGATAGTGTATGTTAGTAGCTAAAATTCTTACTAGTGGATTTGGAGGTTTTAAATAAGCAAGAGGAGGAGGAAAGAATGATTCATATGCTAAGGGATTAGAGTTGGGGATGTTGCTATAAACTCATGTTTTGATTAATATTCAAATAAATAGTTACATACAAAAGAACATGTAGATATATATTTGTATATACATAGGTTACTGTATGGACATATATCTCCTTGTTCTAAAGCTAAAACTAGTGGCAATCCCATAGCGAAAAGCATACCTATAACTCAGTTCTTGGTTTCTAATAACATTATCCAATAAAAGGTACCAGAACCAGGCCCCTTCAAAAAATGCCTGCATGTAGGACTAGTGCAAGAAATATACAGGGCGAACCTGGAGCATCGTGCAGTACTGAGTATAAGAAATGTTAAAAAAAAAAAAAAAAACAGGAAAGAAAAAAAATATGTGCACACAACTATAGGGATATGTAGAGGAAAATAGGAACCAAATGGAAGAGCTCCCAGGCCACTGCTAGAACAACTAGCAGTTCATGAGAAAAACTTCATATACATTCCAATTAAGGATCTTCTACAAAATACCTGATGAGTACTCCTCAAACCTGTCAAGATGATCAAAAACAAGGAAATTCTGAGAAACTGTCATAGTCAAGAATAGCCTAAGACTGAAGACAACTAAATACAATATGCTATCATGGTTGGGATCATGAAAAAGAAAAAGGACATAAGATAAAAAACTACAGAAATATGAATAAATTATGGACTTTAGTGAATAAATGTATTAATACTGGTTTATTAATTATAGCAAAAGCACCACACTAAAATTAGATGTTAATAATTGGAAGGTGACTATGGAATATATGGGAACACTGATATTATCTTCATGATATCACTGTAAATCTGAAACTGTTCAAAAACAGAATGTTTACTAAAACAATACAATAGCTGAAATAGATGGATCCAGTGACATATTAGACAAAGTAGAAAAGCACATTGAAAATCAATAATTTAGGTTAGTATAAAATATTGAAATTGAAGCAGAGATTGGAGAAAGGATGGAAAATACAAAAAAAAAAAAATGAATGTAAGAGGCCAGTAGAAAACAATAAGATCTCATATAAGTGTAACTGGAATCTCTCCAAAGGAAAGGATGGACAACAGCTTTGAGGATTTTCCAAAACTGGCAAAGTAATGTACAGACTCAAGAAGCTCTAAAAATTCTGTAGAGGATATAAAGAATTGTCAGAACCCCCCCGGAAGGCCAGTTTCAAGTCCTGTATGAAAATATGAAAGGGGGAGATAACTTAGAGTGTTGAATCAGGGAAAGCTTTTCATGGAAAATATAAAAAATTACAGGGCTATAGCTAGGTGAAAAACATAGGTATAAAAAGAAACTGGAGAAAGGAAATGTATTTTAAAACATGTTCATAAAAGGGCTGATGCAAAGCTGGGAAATTTTAGGAGAGTTATCAACTTCGAGGTGTTGTATACCAGTTACAAAAGGATCAACAATAATATTTAAGATAGAATCAGCCAGGTAGCTTGACTTTACTCAACTGCAACCATAAGCCACTCCTGTATCCCTGCTTCTTGAAATTAGTACTGATTATAGAGGTGTGTCTTTCCAAGCCAGGGAATTATATGTGTATTACTGAATATAAAAAGCTGAGCAGTACTGTCCATATCAGAGAAAAGAAAAAAAAATGGGAAGCCCCTGCCCCAGAACACTAGTACTGAATCCCACATCCTGATAGCCCATTTCCACATTTCCTCTACAAGATCTAGAGATAATCTGTCATGAAACGTTATGACAGGCACAGAAAAAATAAAACCCTTCAATATAAAATATTAGTGATGTGGAACCAGAGTTGATTAAGAGCTGGACTGGGGAAGCTCAGTCTTTATATCTTGGGATGTCTAGATGTCTGGTTTTTTACTCTTGGCAAGATGAGAGCAGTGGGATTTATGATGTATTGCTTAAAGACTGACACATCCCTGGTGACCTACAGGATCAGTTTCTTTACAGCTGGCTTGCAACTGACCCAACCCATTTGACAGGCATGGCTTGATTATTTAAAGGGCTAATGACAGCCCATTTTGAGAAGCACTCTCAAGGCCAAAATTTCTACACAGATCATGACAATTCAAGCCAGAGACTCAGCGTGGCCCATGCACACTCATTGTAGAATATCTTTTTGATCACTGATACCTGCATGCACTCTTTCTTTTGCTGTACTGAATCTTTGCCCTTAAATAAAATCCTGTGTGTGTATATGTTGTGAAGATTGGTGAGTCCTTTCAAATGTCAGAATTGGCATAAGTGATACAAATATACCTACAAAAATGATCAAATACTGTGAGAAACCAATACAATGACTAACAAGAATGGTTATTTTCCAAGACATGGTAGAGTATAGTGCACCTATAAATAATCAAGTCAACCATGTAGAATTTTAAAGCTTGATGGCTAAAAGTAAAAACTAATAATAATAGGAAGAAGAAGAACCTCGATAAGATCAGGTGAATTTCTGTACAGACACTTCTGAGTAGTGAATTAAAATGGCTGTGAAATCCAATGAAGAATTACTTTAAAATACAGTGCTAAAGAATAAGGAAATAAAATGATAAAAGTAGGTACATGGTGAATAAATCCTAAAGTTTAACATCTGTCTAATAGAGAAAGAGACCCAGAGGTAGATAATAGATAAATTATATGAGATTTCAGACAGAGATAACTTGACTAAAGAAAATAGTCAGAAATCCTCATATTTCCTTTTTATTAATAAAAATGCTTCCATGAATTTCTGGTATTCTCATTTCAAAAGGGAACAGAAAATAGATCACTTTTCAGTATTCAACATATATGTATAAATAGAAACACATATATACATATGCATGTATGCTTGTAGTTTCTCTTATCCTTCATATCTATAATAATTTCTTTGTTCCTTTAATTTTTAACTCATCTTGGTTTAAGAAATGTATCATATACTGTGAATTGGCTTGCTCTAATCATTTCCACCCTTTTAAAGCACATATTCCTTTCCAGTAAGGGTAGAAATCTAAGAAACAAAAGAAAGCAAAAAACAACAACAAAAAAATTATCTATATTCTAGTTGAAAAATATATATTTCTGGTTGCTATTTGATTTTTACTAATCATATGGCTTTAAAATTAAGCTACTTGTAGAGAGTTGTAAGCATCCATTTTGGTGGTGGGGATGAATGGTTCAGACCTCCTAGATATAGTTCTTCAATTTTGCATATTTCTGCTTGTGCCAGAAATGCTGGCTGTCTTTGAGAGCCAGTTATGTTTTGCAATTATAGAACTATTATTGGATATTCAACCCCTAGACCATTTCCTCAATGCCTCCCATGATTCTATGAACAATATATATCCATTAATAAAACTCCATCTGTTTAAACTCTTTAGAGGACATTATTTTGTTTTCAAATAAGATTATTTTTCACTAATTCAGGAGGAAACTCCTTTAAGCACTAGGACTCTATGTGAACTTGATAAGTTATTGTTTTAGCAATTATATTTAAGTTGTAGTTGTTATACATAGGTGCTAAGTCAAAGTTTAAAGGTGTCACTTCATCTAGCAATACATCCTGAATAGGATAAAACAATAGATAATCTATATATTAGATTCAAAATTTATATCAAATATCCAAAATATTTGTGTCTGAGATATGAAGAGTTGTGTATGTTAATTATAATTCTAGAGAAGTCAACCAAAATACAATATGGCCAATAAATACATTTTACTTGAAATTTAAATAATAAATAATAAGGAAGGAAAGAAAAACCAGAAAATGATAAAATGGCAGATATAAATCCAAACATTTCACTAATCACATAAATAATTTTAGCACAGATTTAAATTTAAAAGGCAGAGATTGTAACAATGGATTAAAAAACATGACCCAAATATATGCTGTCTACCTGAATATCATTTTAAACACAGTTATACAGATATGTTAAAATCAAAGCATAGGAAAAGATACACCATGTAAAAACGAATTAAAAGAAAGCCAATATGGCCATATAGATATCATGAAAAGTAGACTTTAGAACAAGGAATAGAAGTGATAAAGATGGGCATTACCTTATGATACAAAAGTGAATTTACCAGAAGACATAACAACCCAAAATGTGTGTGAAGCTAACAATAGAGTCCCTGAATACTTAAAGTACACCTGATAAAAATGAAAGGACAAATAAAAATATTCCCAATTACATAGGAATGATTCAACACTCCTCTCTCAATAATTGATAGAAAAAGTAGAAAGAAAGTTAACAAAAAATTTACATTTGAAAAATGCTACTACCAATCAACTCCATTTAAAGAAAAAATAGGGTAAGACTTATCTCAGGAAAAAACTGGTCCAAAGAATCTTGTCTCTGTTTCTGTAATTTTCTGAGACTTGCTGTCCCTGAGAGACAACAAATTGCCTCCAAGTATTTCTAAATATTCAGATACTTATCTACCAGTCCCAGCTGGAAATTTTAGAAAATGAGTCTGATTGACCCTGCTTAGAACATGAGCCCATACTAGAAAAATTGCTGTCATAGTGATTGAGAGTCTAGGTTTGGACTAATTGGGTTACATGGTCTCTCCTGTGATAAAGAAGAAAGAGCATTGTGATTGACAGTCTCCATCAGACCCCATGATTTGAGTGTGGGGAGAAATAACTTCCTAAACAAAATGGTGGAGAGAGGATTTGGGGTGGCAAAACAATAAATGTTAATGACATTCTATTCTATTGGTTTCTTTTCCACAAATATTGCATTTTGGGTAATGTAAGTCTAGCTAATACTTCCTTAAGTTTCTGTCTGTATACAAGTGACTTAGCAGAAATAATTAAGATTTAGGCTTCTTAATGTCCCCTTTATATCACTTTCTGTTCTAATGCATGTTTCCCTGTGTTTTCATATGCTGTCTGCTAAGCCAAATGATGTAGCAGAAGGAATATATTTGGAATTTATTGAAACAATTATTTTTCCATAAAATCTCCCAAAATTACTGCCATAGAAGGTGTTGCTTTCTTTTGGCATCCACTGTACAAAATGATGCCTACTCCCTTGATGAAGCAATCTCCCTGCCAAAAAGTTCTGAATATAGATCAGTAGAGAATCATTTTAAACTTCCTTAGGCTGTAAGAAACACTTCCAGCTAGGAATCAGCTCAAGACAGATGCCTCATTTCCTAACATCAGGAATTTCCTGTGTAGAATATTTTATACGGTCCTGGAAGTGATAGCTCATGGGCATTTCTGCTTAATCACTTTATCACCAAATTTGTGTGGACAGCATCACCTTAACATGAGCCTTTCTGACACCAAAGAAACTAAACATGTAGGAATAAGGCTAATCCTCTCTCTGACTATCTGGGAATAACTCTACACAAAAAGCTGCTGTTTCAAAATTTCTCCAAGCTTTTCTCTAGTCATACAACACAAAAGATTAGGCCTCCAGCCATCTTGAGTTGCTAGGGTGAAAGCAAAGCAACAGGATTCTGTCAATATCTGCCACTGCAATATGAGAATAATTCCACCCAGAGCCACATTTTGCCTCAAGACTTTTCAGTTAAAAGATGTAAAATGTTAAGCTTTTGAGCCATTATGGAAGCTAGAAGCACTAGTTTTAAGCCCATTAGGGAGTTATACACATTTGGGAAACCAATATATACACTCTTTCATGACTGAAAAGGGAGGGGTTTTTTTCCGAAAGTTATCAAAAAGTACTCCCAAGAAACACTGGTATCATTTGAAAGATCTTACAAGTGTGCCTTCATATATTACTTTTGCAGCTTAAAAATGATGATAAACAATCTTGGCAAAGAAGAATAAATTGGGAGGAATCATTCTACTCAATATTAAGGCTCACTATGTAGCAAAATTAACCAAGACAGTGCAGTATGGCAGAGGGATACACACATATGTCAATGGAACAGAACAGAGAACCCAGAAATAGAAAGTTTCTGGGATCCAGGGCTAGGCAAAGAGATCTTAAACTTGACATCAAAAACACATTCCATAAAAGGAAAAACTGATAAGCCACACTTCCTCAAAATTAATAGCTTTAGCTTTGCAAGGACTTGAGTTTGTTTGTGATCCAAATTTGGTTGGGTTATTAGTTAGGGATAGTGAAGACATTTTTGTTGTACTCAGAATAATATAAATGAATGAGATAAATCATTATGTTGGGAACAGAGTGCCTGGAAATCCCAAGGGAGATTGAAATCTATGACTTACCACAGTGGGGTCACTGATATCCCTCAGGAGGTGGCAAGTGGAAGTGCGTGGGGATGCAAAAGGCCAATTGTGAATTGAATTTTGTGGTGACTCCCATGAAGGCATCTTGGGAGTAAACAATATACCCACAGAGGATGGACTGTTTTCAAGAGGATGAAAATATAAGCTACAGACTGGGAGATTTGCACCACATATCCGATAAGGAACTAATATCTAGAATATATGCAGAGGAATACATGTTGCCCTCCTAGAAAATGACATTTCTTCACCCAAATTTGCCTCCTCTGGAGCTACCATTGTAAAGATTGAAGAATAAACTAGAAAGGAAGCATCTGGTGTTTCACCACATTTGAAAGACCTAAATTAATAGACAAGCCCAGTCAGAGGCATTTTTAGAGTACAATATTTTGTGGCACTCTAAATAATTAAATTATGTAAATGGAGAGTAATAACACATTGTGCTCTGAATTATATTTTCATTTTATAGGTGATGAAATTGAGATTGAAGAGGTAATTAACAGTCCCAAGGTTATAAGTATCAAAGCAAGTATTTAACCCACCTCATATGCTACTTCGTAACAGCAAAATGATAGTACAAATGAGTTAGACTTTAATGTTTCTTAAATTTGTATAGTGAGTTATGAAAACTTTTATATTCATTCTTTCTACTTTCTTTAAACTGAAAGTGTGAGCTAGACAGATTTGATATTACTATTCCCTCTTGTCAGATGGAGAGACTAATCCTTAGAGAAGTTCAATGGCTTTCCTGACAACAGACTGGGTAAGATGAATTTGTATTTGTACTTAGGTCTGTCAGATTCCAAGTCTCTTTCTGTGGCACAGAGTGAAGGCATTGCTCTTGCTCCATCAGGACTGCCTCTGGAAGTGGGACTAGAGTAGATGATAATGTTGTGAGGATCATAATGGTTTGAGGACTATAAAATAGTGCTAAAGAGCATAGGCTCTGCAGCCATGCTACTGAGTTTGTAAACAAGTGCTGCCTCTACAGTCTGAGATCTTGGGCAAATCACATAATTGTCCTGTGTTTCACTTTCTTCATATGTAAACAGCAGGCAATAATTGTACCACAGTATCCAACTCCTACAGCTTTAGTAAATTAAAAGCACTGGCATATAATAAGTGCTCAATAATATGTATTATTAGCAATAGTAACAATAGTAATTATGGTAGTAGCAATTATGATTATTCATAAGGTAAAAAAAGTATTAGGAATGTACAAGGAAAGACAAAGAAATATAAAATGAGGTAGGGAGGATAGCCAAAATGTTTTGTTTTAATGTTTTATTTTGAGATGTTCTGCCTGAGTAGGTTAACAAAATATAATGAATAACATTTCTACTGTTGCCTTTCACAACAGTGACATATTTCAATGTTTTTATATATTGACAACAGAAATAGAAATTGATATTTATGTTGACATTATAAATTCTTCAAAAATCAATATAGAAAAGTAGTATATTAATTTATATTCTGTTCTTCCCTAGAACTCTGGTATTTTTTCAGACCAAATACAAATATTCACCTTTATATAATATACATAATAGTTACTCTATTCAGTCAAAGATAGCCCTCTGATAGTGATTTTATTATCTCATATGATGGTATATTATTGTTATACTCAACTTCTTAATTCTAATAGTCTGAAAACAAAGTAACATTATGATTTTACATCACGTAAATGCTGCAATAGTCTCAGAACAAAATTTTATGCTATTTCAGGCCCATTGATCATAATTTCTCTGTTTCTTTTTTTTTTTTTTTTTTTTGAGACAGAGTCTCGCTTTGTTGCCCAGGCTAGAGTGAGTGCCGTGGCGTCAGCCTAGCTCACAGCAACCTCAAACTCCTGGGCTCGAGTGATCCTTCTGCCTCAGCCTCCCGGGTAGCTGGGACTACAGGCATGCGCCACCATGCCCGGCTAATTTTTTATATATATATCAGTTGGCCAATTAATTTCTTTCTATTTTTATAGTAGAGACGGGGTCTCGCTCTTGCTCAGGCTGGTTTTGAACTCCTGACCTTGAGCAATCCGCCCGCCTCGGCCTCCCAAGAGCTAGGATTACAGGCGTGAGCCACAGCGCCCGGCCAATTTCTCTGTTTCTTATATTCTACCAGATGCAAAATAACCATCCCTATTTCCATACTAGCCTTCCTTACCTTCTTCATGCATGATTTTTATGTGCAATTCCTACTTGTTTACTAGCCACTCATCTAGTAAGCACATAGCTACTGAACATCTCAATATGTTAGAGAATATAATGTGGCAATTGAAAGAAAAATATGCCTTGTTCTCATGATTTTGTGGTCTAGTAAGAAAGACATGCATTATACAAGTTATTACAAATAAGTAAGTTAGACCATTGTGTAATATATGCACATCCAGAACAAAATAAGACATACAAAAGGTCTATCTAACCTATCTTGGTGATCAATAAAGAACTTCCATAATAATAATTGACTGTTAACTTGAGATCCAAAATCTGAAAAGTGCTGTAAAACATAAGCTCTGCAGCCATACCACTGAGTTTGTAAACAAGTGCTGCCTCTACAATCTGAGATCTTGGGCAAATCACATAATTTGTCCTCTCTTGCACTTTCTTCATATGTAAACAGCAGGCAATAATTGTACCACAGGATCCACCTTCTAAAGCTTTAGTAAATAAAAAGCACTGGATTATAATAAGTACTCAATAATATGTATTATTAGCAATAGTAACAATAGTAATAATGGTAGTAGAAATAATGATTATTCATAAGGTAAAAAAGTATTAGGAATGTTTAAGGAAAGACAATGAATAGGTACAGATGAAGATGAAGATTGATCTGTACCTAGGTGAATAGGCACAGATGAAGAAGGAGGAGATTGTTCCACAGAGAAGGAACAGGATCCTGAGTTAGTAAAACTATATAACACATTGAAAAATTAAGAGAAGGATATTATGACTAATTCTTAAAGAAAAAACTGATAGGTGGCCTATAAGGGTGGCAAGTACAGGGACCCAATTATATACCAATTTTTTAAAAGATAAACAAATTTGAGCTTTTTCCTATGGATAACCATAAGCATTGGAAAAATTTTTAAAGTGATATGGTGACATAAATAACCATGAATTTAAAAGACAATGGAAGCTATACAGAATTCAAGAAGTGATGGAGGATACCAGTTAGGATTCCGTTACAGAATCCAGAAGAAAGAATGGGAAAAGCAGAAATAAGAGGATGACAATAAGAGTTTGGGGAAATGGAGGGTTAGTTGGATATGGGATGAAGAGAGTAGGGGAAAAGAAGGCAAAGCCAACTCTTATCTTTATGATTGGAGAAATTGAGTATACCATAGCTTAAATGAAAAACAGCATACTGAAGATATGGACATAATCAGATAACTCTCTCATCTTATTGCAAGGAGGATAGAGAGAGAACAAAAGTTCTACTCCAGAAGAATTTTGCACAACTGGAAGTTTCAGGGAAACTCCAGCTTGATAGACATTTTTCTTTTTGAGTTTAAATTGTGTGGGTTTATAGATAGATAGCCTTTTTTGCTTTTTGAGTTTAAATGATGCTATAGATAGATAGATAGATAGATAGATAGATAGATAGATAGATAGATGCAATTGAAGCTTGAAATAGTAAATATTAGAAATGCATACTGCCAGGCTTTGGCAAGCCATGCTAAAACATGACAGAAAGGATAAATTGAAAATAGAATTGGGGAGAAAGGCATGAGGAAGTCCAACATCTAATGATGCCAAAGACCATTGGAAGAAAGAACTGAAAAAGTAGGGAAATACTTAAGGTGGGATAAAATGTGAAAAGAAGATTGTATATTAAGGAGAGTATCACCTATTCAGAAAGATAATGAGAGACCAAGCAAGAAGACTAAGATGTGGCCACTGCATCAGTGTGACCCATTTGCCAGGGTGGTTTCAGTTGATTGGTAGGTGTGCAAATGAGAGATGATGAAATACAAACACAGATTTTAGAAACTTCTTTAGAGAGTTAGACTGCAATAGGAAGGAAATAGAATCATACATGAGATTGGAGGTGTCTTCAAGAGAGGCCTTTTTTTGTCATATTGAAGTGTTTTAATATATATCAATACAGATGGGCAGAGACAGTCCAGTTTAAAAAGTTGAAGATATTGGATAGAAAGAGAAGAGAAATGAAATAATCTAACTGATATTTTAAAGATTTGTTTTGGAAAGGAAGAATGGCAACTTCAATATTGTGACAGAAAGGAGAAAAATATAGAAAAGGTAAGAAATGTGTACAGGCTTGCAGATTGGTATTGGGAATTTGAAGTAATTACTTTCTGATATTTCGTTTTTTCTGTCTGAAAAGAAAGTTTGTGCTTCTGCTGAGATTGCAGAGTGTGCTAAGAGGAATGGGAAGTTTTACAATGCTGAAAAAGTTATTTTAAGCCATTGATTGCACAGGTGGCCAAAGGGTCACTGATGTTGGTGACTATAAATGAACAGTTCTATTGATCTGCCTGAGAGTGTGAAGCCTATCCATTAAGGCTCCACAGGTTGAGTGCAGGCATAAAGAAGGCAAACATTATATTCCTTTAGGCTTTGAGTTTCACAGAGGAATTCAAAACTATAGATGTAGTATGGGGGAGGGGAAGTCACAATGAGATAATACAATAGGAAACAAAATATACGAACAGTTGCTGTAGTAGTAACAAAAAAACATGAAAAGATTGGAGACTGTGTTGGAGGAGGGGCATGTTTATTATGATTTCAGGGGTACAATAGTATACCAAATACTAGGGACTACGGCAGTAGGAACAGTTGATACAATGGAGGATAAATCTATCAGAGTAGAGTTTCCCAAAGAACTAAAAGGCCAGCTTGTTGAATAATGCCTTCCACATGACATAGATGGTAGACAAACTTGGGGTGGAGATGAAGAGTAATCACAGGTGATCTGTACAATAACAATAGCCCAATATGGAAAGGTAGCACTTCTATCGTTAGTTTAAACCACTGAGCTCCATTTTACCTCTCTGCCAATGATAATCTGTCTGACCTAATTGAATCTTTTCCCATCTGACCAAAATTGCTCACATATAGTTTCTACCTAGTTGGATATGTGAAATGGAAAACTAGGTTGTTATAAATTTGAAGCCAAAAATCTCAGAGACAATCTAGTCTACCAATTCATTTCATCAATGAAATAGGCTAAAAATGTTTAAATTCACATACAGGGTAGCAGAATAAGGGTAAGCTAATTCCTTTACTGTGTCTTCCATGCTTCCATCTCAAATAATTTAACAAGTTAAAAAATGTTTATCAGGTAAAATTATATCCTGCCTCCAAATAATGAAACATAATATACATAAGAAGATACAATCATTTGAAAATTTAGACATGCAATAAACTACAGTACTTCATTGTCAAGCTCTTAAAAAATAAGATCACTAATTGTACCTATGGAAGTAACATCAGAGAGAAAAGTAGCTTAGAAAGTAAGTGTGCTCAAGGAAATAATAACCTTAGATATCTAACTATAAAACTAGTCATATAAAAATTAAAAGAAATACATAAATACAAGTCAAAGGCCCATAGGTGCCTACATTTGCTATTAATATTTAGTAAGTATGATATATAAGAGATTATGGAAGTCAGAGGTGAGATGACAGGTGAGGAATAACCATTTTGTATCAAGGGCTAAGTGGCAACTTCCCATTTCTGTGAATGTACAGATATTTAAGAAATATGATATGTAAATAAACTTTAACTAATATAATACTTTTATAGATATTTTATCTTTACAGATTAAATTTTGTGGATGGGGCAGTTTTATTTTAAATTATCTACAATAAATACTTTATACTTCAAAAAGATGATAACATCAATCCTCATGACCTTTTACCTGACCATAATAACTTAGATTAGATATTAAGAAAGGAAAATGTTCTTGGTCACCAAGATAGT
Organism: Microcebus murinus; assembly: GCF_040939455.1. Classification (NCBI taxonomy): domain Eukaryota; kingdom Metazoa; phylum Chordata; class Mammalia; order Primates; family Cheirogaleidae; genus Microcebus; species Microcebus murinus. The sequence continues at coordinate 41,760,565 of NC_134113.1, read as the reverse complement.
CAGAGAAAGACTGATGAAAATAAACTCACCTAAAGAGAGAGGTATTTATTTTAGGCAATATATTAACATATAGAAGTCCTAGATTTAATGCTGGCAGAGTTTCAGAGACAAAATGGTTTCAGATTTTGTATTAAAATGAGGGTCAGCCAAGTGAAATGTTGAGTGATAAAGAAAAAAAGAAAAACATGGAAATAGCACAATTCTGAATAAAAATATTTATTATTCAGTATGATGATATGTTAAAATCACAACATACCGTTTCCAACACACTACTGAAAATGCTTTAAATGATCTCATTAATTGCAGTCAAATGCTGCTTATTGAATAGACACTATGTTTCACTATTCTAGGTACTGAGGGAACAAAATGAAATAATCATTTTTTGAATAATGTTCTTTGAGTGCTCAAATGCATTGGATAGTGACAACATCCAATCCCATGGATTAATTTGTTATTTTATAATAATATTGAGATAATTATCAATGTTATTAATATAGCACAAATAAAATAACCATGTTCTTCAAGATTATAAATATGAGCCAAAATATAACTGCTCTGGTCATGATTGAAATAATACAAATAGCTAACACACAAGGTTTTAACCTAGCATTCAAATAAAGTGCAAGGTACATAGGATAATACTTCACAAAGAGAAGAAAAATGGAATTGAGAATGCAAACGAAATAGCTTTACAACCATCTCATTACAGGGGTGACTTAAAAAATATGGGATAAAGGAAATGGGAGAAACTAAATGACTATGTTGCAATCTTTCTGCTTGCCAAGAGCAAGTAATGATGACTCCCACCAGGGAAAGTTAAATTGAGAGTTGAGAAATAGCATCAAATCGACATAAAAATGGAAGATACTGTGTTTTTTAAACAAGGAAAAGTGCTTCTATTAGGCTATTTTATATAAAACATTTTCTATTTGTTCATTATGTGCAACTCAATCATTATTACATAAGAAAGGAAACTAAGTCTTATTTCCATCATATACCTACTGAAATGGAAAAATAATATAAAAATGTAATGCTGTGAAAGGAGTAATTTTCCAGTTATACTAGACCTGAAATGAATCAATAAAAGAAAAAGGGAGCAGCAGTATGTGAACACAGGAGGAAAAGTTCTGAATAAACTTATTAACCCAGAAAAGTGGTAAGAAGAGGAGGGAATTATATCATTAGCTTTAGAGAGGGATTTTTTTTTCCAAGGGATGTTTTTTGAAACCTCTGGAAAGTTGATGCCCCAAAGCAATAAACGAAATCTCTAAAAGAAGTAGCTGACCAGCCCCAGTCACAATGCAGGGATGAGAGGTCTATTACTTACATTTGTCAAGAATGCCAAGAGATCATGGTTCTGAGCAAATATAAAATAACATATTAAACAAATAACAGATTGTGACCTTTCAGTGGACTCATAGTTTACTCAGACTCCCTATCAAGACAGTATACAAAGAGAAAAAGGATTGATTGCACACTAGCTGAGATCAAAATGAAAGGCTCCTTCAGTGTGAAAATAAATTGCAATGCAAACATATGTGTGAGAGAGTGAATATATATAACATTTTTCTATTTCTACTTTACTGAAAACAGAACAATAAAAATCTATTTCCTTATGAAATATAAACTTTTTTCAAATTTAAAATGGAGATTCTTAATTGAGGGAAGAATACAAGTTCTCCACCACTGGCATTTAATGTTTAACAGAACTGGTGCAGGTTTCTTTTGAACTTAGATATGTAAATTAAAACAATGAAGCTGAAAGAGCTACAAAGCACAAAGGGTATCCTTAAGTAGCTCCTTTTAGGTAGGTGGTCATCAAGTCTTAGGACCAGTTTAAACTGTTTTAAGCTACAGGAATTGTCCTAAAGTATGCTTTAGCTAATTGTAATACTAACATCCCTGCCTGATGAAAAGTACTGTGCATGCTTAACCTGTATCACATGTAAACATGTGATGATGCAGAGAGAGAGCTCATGTCACTTGCCAAGACTCCACAAACAGGCAGGCAGTGCAGATCTTACTCTTTGAGGAACCCCTGCCGCCATCTAGGTGTGAGTGCCCAGAGGATTCCTATCTTGACTAAGAATGAGATCCCTGTGTATGTAACTTCTAATAAATTCATCCAACTCACCACGCTGAATTTGTCTGAGTCATTTCTTTGGTCTGTTGGCACCAAAGAAAACGTATCTCCGTAGTGTTTTCCATAGAGATTATATTAATCTGCAGTCCCACCAACAGTTCATAATGTTGCTTTCTGACTGCATTCATGCCAGAATCCATTATTTTGGGATAAAAGCCATTCTAACTGGGGTAAGGTGATATCATTGTGGTTTTAATTTGAATGACCCTGCTGATTAGTGACGTTGAACATTTTTTCTATGTCTATTGGTCATTTGTCTATCTTCTTTTTTAAAGCTTCTGCTCATGTCTTTTGCTTGCTTTCCGATGGAGTTGTTTGTTTTGTTTTGTTTTTTCTTGCTAATTTGCTTGACTTCTTTGCAGATTCTAGTTATTAGCCCTTTATCAAATGTGTAACTTGCAAATATTTTCTCCCATATTGTAGATTTTCTGTTTGCTCTGTTGATTATTTCCTTAGCTGTTCAGAAGCTTTTTGATTTGGTCAAGTTCCATTTATTTATTTTTGTTGCTGCCGTAATAGCCATTGGAGTCTTGGGCACAAATTCTTTGCCTAGGCCAATATCTAGAAGAGTTTTTCCTATATTTTCTTCTAGACTTAGTATGATTTCATGCCTTACATTTAAGTGTTTTATCCATCTTGAATTAGCATTTGTTAATGGTTAGAGATATGGATCCTGTTTCATTCTTCTGTATGTGGCTATCCAATTTTCTCTATACCAGTTATTGAATAGGGCTTCTTTTTCCCACTGTATATTAGGGTCTGCTTTGTCAAAGATCACTTGGCTGGATGTGGATAGTTTTATATCTGAGTTCTCTTTTTTTTGTTCCTCATAATAGATCAGGGAAACTATTAGATCAAGAATCCAAATGGTAAAAATCACACCTCACAGATGAAGTTATACTGACCAAATCTTCGATTATTATCTCCCAGAAAAATAAAATGTGGATCTTAAAAGTTATCTAAGAGACTACTGCATTGATTTTACAGCTGTAGAAAGTGAGACTTTGAGAAAGTAAACAAATGGTCCAATTGGTTAGAATAAGAATTTAGTTAAAAATCCACTGCATTTCCTCAGATTTACTCTGTTTCCACCCTGCCAGGGATGTAAAGTAAAACCTCTATTTAAAGAATTGGAGTGTCACTGTTGATTATATTTAATTGTAAATGTGCCCAACAAATGACTAAGCAGAAGGTAAAGTCAATAAGTGCAGTGAAATAAATAACTTGGAGTCAGGGATCTTAAGGATCTATTCTTGGCTTCTTCACCAACATGTTTGATGATCATTGGCAAGTCATTTAACCTCCTCATACTTCAGTAAATGTAAGAAAAAAAGCAAATTCTCAGACATATCCTGAGATTCTATGACTAATGATGCATATTAATTCAGAACAAGTCAATATCCATGTGCATCCACCACAGATAATAGGCATTATTAAAGAGTTCCACACAAAACCATAAATACACTTCTTATGCTAACAGTTTGAAATGTTTCTTATTACATATAAAAATCTATAGATTTTCTCTTTCTCGTAAAATGTATCCCAAGACAGGCAAGCCTATTCTCTAGTCATTTTCAAGAGAGATGCACAGAAGAAAATTTTTTTCTTAGTGGCAAATGTGTAGAGCCCCCGTGGACATCTCCATCCAAATAAAATTAAAATGTCTCTTTCTCTATTCTTCTCAATGTTCTCAGTGAATAGAAGGAGTTGAGAATTTCACAATTTTATGGTAATTATTTAGAACTTTTGGAAGGAAAGGTCATTTTACCTCAGTGGTTGAATTAATTCAACAGTTATGTTCCCTAGGGTATGTTCAACTCTATACAACCATCATCATCATGAACACCACTAGAAATAACCCTCAAACAGTGGGATATGAGAGTCAGTGGATACACGTGGAGTAAAGTCGATGAATAGAAAATTCTGGACAGATTCTGTATTCTTCTCTAAGATCCCTTTGGAGAACACATCCTCAGTAATGTAATCTTTGTCAGTTTTTCCTTTTTCACATTTAATTCTACCTAATAACTTAGCTCTGCCTCCAGGAAGAATTTCTAAATCAACTCTTTTTTGGTCTCATCCTGAACTTTTTGAAGAAGCTAAATTTAAGCATCTATACACTTCTGTATTGACCAGCATCCCTCTCACCTGCTTAAGGAATTCACTCGGCTATTTCCTACTCCTCTCTTTTATTTTATTACATTTTTTGTTGGATTTGTCCAATTATCATACAAATATTTAGTAATATCATCTATCATGGAAAATAAATTTTCTTTTAATATATTTTTCCCTCCAATTTTTACATATTTTCCCTATCCTTCTCTACAAAGCTCCTAAAAAGACTTGTCTTTGCTCTATATTACCAGTGCATCTTTTTTCTTCTAAATTCACTCTACACAGAGGTTTCTACCGACTACTTCATTAAAATTTCATTCTAAGACCAATGGGCTACACAGTGCCAAATCCAATGGTCAACAATTATTGACCACGTTATGGCACTAGCATTTAATAGAATTAATTACTCCTTAAAATATTTGCATCACTTGACATCTAGGACAACATGAATTCCTTCTTTTTAAAAGTATATGGTATTTCACAAAACTTGGGACAAAAGAGATTTTATATTCTTTTTTTGTTTGTTTGTTTTGACCCTGGCACAAATTTTAAAAAATTGACTACATAGTATTCAGGACTGGTAGCTCCATGTGAAGCATTATAGACACAAATGGACAGATAACCTGAGAAGGAAGAATAAAATTAACAAACAAAATTAAAGCCACATCTTTTTTCCCTGGAGGAATGAATGGTATAGAACACATTTGTGAAACACTCAACATCATATCTTGAAGCCCTCATACATTTAGAACAGAACAATTAAAAAAAAAAAAAAACAAGAAAGCAGACATAATGGTTTAATGGCTTTAGGATATTGAAAATCCTGTACTAGTACTTCCATTTCCACATGAGCCAAAATGCTCTACTGCTCCATCGCAATTTCACTATTTATTCTCTTCTCATTTCCATTTCTCCAAGTATCTTCTAAACATCCCTCATTTGAAATCCCCTTTTCGAATCTTGATTTAACTATGACAATTTCAGGCTACAATCCATTTATTGTGCTTAAAAGAGTTTATTTCAATGGTTCTCGAGTACAGAAATGTGCCCTTGATCATGAAAGTCATAGACCAAAGTTCTTGGTTTTATGAGAATATAAAATACCCTAGATAAAGTCCATAATATGGGTTTAGAATGTCCCTAAAAAAATTCAAATGAAAGTTAAATGTGATTATTGTCCCATTTCTGAACTTAATTTTTAACAGATAATTTAAAATTTCAAAAGAAACAATTTTAAACATTGGGATTGGAACTTACTTACCCAAATAGTTAAAGTTTAATATTTTCTTCAAGCCTGTCTATTCTTCAAACTAAATCAGAGCTGAGAATCAGGTCGCAAAATGTAGTTAAAAGTTATTGAACAACCCATTGTATATGAACAACAGAAATATTGATATTATGCTTCCCTCTCATTATTGACTGAATGAGGCAAACATAGCCCAGGTGAAATTCAGCATGTCAGATATTTACCAATAGCTTTCCAATACTATTCAGCTGCACTTAGCTAAACTGAACACATTTTCACAGAAAACATAGATAATTATAGAAAATAAATCTTTCCATTTTAATCACCTTAAACTTTCTCATTTCAATTTGACTACCAATATTACTTATTATTTCCAAAATTTAGATTTCAAAACCTACTGTAGTGATAAAACATTTTCTTAATTCAAATTAGGATTGTCAATTAATAATTCCTTTCCCTCTTACAAGCATATCTGATTAGGCTTAAATCTTTCTCTAGTTTATTGATTAAAGTGCCTATCCTAACTCGATTGATCATGTCTATTTAAAATGTATCAAAATAAATATACATTCTAACCCACAGTCTCTAAGAATATAACTATATCCAATAGCTATTTTATTCTAACTTTAATAAAATTTTCCCAAATCATGACAGTTTTGTACTCTTAAGGTTAAACTTTCAGCAAGCCTGATTAAAATTTTTTTATAGATTTCTGAAAAATATTTTCAATTAGGCAAACTTATCTTCTCCTATTTAAATGGTATCCCAGTTCCCAATACCCTCTCTCCTCCAAAAATATGTCAGAAAACAGTAAGCTTTAAGCTAGCAAATTTTGTCTATTTTACCAGCTCACTGGGGATCCAGCTCACCTTATATTTGGCGGCCAAAGAATTTATTACTGGTCCTTCTCTAGACTCTGTGTGTGTGTGTGTGTGTGTGTGTGTGTGTGTGTGTGTGTGTGTGTTGGTGGTGAGGGCTAGCATACACATGATATAACAAATCTAATATCATTTTGGAAATGCCTACACAATATTGTATACACTATTATTCTTTAAGGTTTATATAACTAATGAATTTTACTTAATGAATAATATTTATTGAATGTTTGTAATGTGACTTCAATTTACATGCCCTAGCTCATCTAAGTAGAGCTTATTTTTCCAATTAAACAATTGAAATTGTTTATTGAAGAATACACTTATTTATAAGTATATAGCTTTTAAAGTCCAGGACTTTGTTTTTCTGAAATCAATGTGAACATTTCAAGGCAGTGTTCTGTTCTAGAGACAAATTTTCCACACAATAAATTTAATTTCTTCTCAGAAAGGAAAAAGATGAAAATATGAAAAACCACCAAATACTCTTGCTATAGTGTTTTCTCTCACCTTTTAGTTTTTTTGTCAACCCAGTCACTCTCATCCTCATTTTCTGGGTGAAAAATGTGACTTTTTCAATTTAATTGGCACTGAAAATCTTATATAAGTTCCAAATATGCATTATTTGTTCTCTTTTCATTGTTTTATGTCAGTATGCCCATCCTGATTGGAGAGTAGTTCTCACTGGCAGCTTCCAAAGTAAGCCCCTTCTGCTGGTGGGCTAAAAGCCTATAGTAGTTCACCACAAATTATTTTCTATGGTACGATGGTGGTTTCTTACATCTTACATCTCAGTATGTCTCTTAATTCTTCCTTAAAAAATCCTCAGCACATTCACAGAACCACAACTGCAGTGGCTATTTCTTACCCTCTTCAGCCCACAGGAATAAAACATCTGTGCTCCATGCCTACTGAGTGTCAGGCCCACACTCTTAGACTTTCTTTGGGTTGATCCTCTGCTGTACTTTCTTTGGAACCTTCCCATTGCTAACGATAATTTTTTAGACACAAGCAGGTAGTTTCTCCCATCGTCAACTGTTCACCTCCAGAATACTCAGAGATGCCCATCACCATCTGAAAGATCTGTTTTTATGCTGATCACTCACACCACTTACTGCCCTAGATATGTTCTCTTTGAGCAAAACATCTCCACTCCCCCAGGACAATCTACCAGAACCAAGCCACCTACATAATTTATTCTTTGCAGCAATTCTTTAAAGTAAACACCACTACTATCCCTATTATACAGATGAGCAAACACAGCAGAGAGAGTTTAAAATCCTTCTAGCTAGGGGCAGATTCATACTGAACAATTAATCTGGTGTATTCTTAACATCTGTCCTGTGTGAAGAACCATTCCAAACCATTTGTCTCACTTGTTTCGGCATAAGCAATGGGATAGTCCATTAGCATAGGCTTGATCAGTAGGTAAACTTTTAAAAAGGGGTTTCTGTTAAACTCATAAAAGAAGAAAAAAAGTTACTTTTATGTTTTCCTAGTTTCTTTTTTTTTATTATTTTTTTTATTTATTTATTTATTTTTTTTTTAGAGACAGAGTCTCGCTTTGTTGCCCAGGCTAGAGTGAGTGCTGTGGCATCCGCCTAGCTCACAGCAACCTCAATCTCCTGGGCTCAAGCAATCTTCCTGCCTCAGCCTCCCAAGTAGCTGGGACTACAGGCATGCGCCACCATGCCCAGCTAATTTTTTCTATATATATTAGTTGGCCAATTAATTTCTTTCTATTTATAGTAGAGACGGGGTCTTGCTCTTGCTTAGGCTGGTTTCGAACTCCTAACCTCGAGAAATCAACCCGCCTCGGCCTCCCAGAGTGCTAGGATTACAGGCATGAGCCACCATGCCCGGCCAATGTTTTCCTAGTTTCTTAAATGTCTTTTTATCATAATAAGATGTAACCAATTTTATAATCCAAATAATATTGATTATAAACTCATCTTTCTAATCCTTCTTGACTCAAGATCATTGAACATCAGTTCTACAAAATGAACATTTCAACTCAGGATGTTCTAGCTAACAGAACACTTGCTGGCTATTTCTTATGTAAGTGCTTTGATGTCCATGGCAGACTTCAGAGACTCATGGGTCAGATATCTTTTCTATTTTTCTCTTTCTCATAGCTTCTATTATAGCACCTATGTGCATAAACTCTTAAAAAATACTTACTGTAGATTAATAAAAGTAACAGGGTATGGCAAGGAAGAATGTTAAGAGAAAACAAAAAACACTTATGCCACCATTACTTCTGCCCTTTATCCTATTACTAGTTATTGCCCACAACTACCGGAGGTTGCATCTTTGGTTTATTAGTGCTAATTGTCAGTCTTGGGTAGGAAAAGAATGTTGCCATCCATCAGCTAGTTTCAATCTATTAATAGCATAGCCCTTGTTGAAGTTTAAAAAAATAAAATTAAGTGGAATTCACCATCACAATTTTAGCTGGTACTACTTAGTAAAAAGAAGCAGAAATCTATGTTATATTTAAGAAAAAATTACAACCCCCTCAAAAAAAATAAGTTTTTGAAACCTTCTCATAGTTAAAGAAAGAAATTTCACAAATATTATTATTATTTTGTACTGCTACAGATTACATCCTTCTATTGTTGATAATTGATTTAATAATATCTTTAGACATTGATATATCTAATATTTTACTTTAAAGTGTCTATTTTATAATCCAAGAGAGAATAATAAGTCTTTAACCTAACCAATTTCTATATAACTGCTTAAAATGTACAACTGAAGAAATATGTGGTAGAATTAAATCTGTGTTACTTTGATTTAAAATGTGTGTTCTTCACCATCTTCAATTACAAAAGGATTATGAGGTTATAACTCATTATCCAGTGACAAATATCTCCCCAAAATAATAATAAATTAAAGGAAAGTGTGTCTACTAAGTAAGCCATAACATATATGTAAGTGACAATGCACCATATTAATTAAGTTTGGTTATGTCTCTCATATGTATGTATGTGTGTATTATTAATATAGTAAATGTAATAATTAAAAATTTCATATGAATTAGTTTTCTAGGGTTGCCATAACAAAATACTACAAACGGAGTGATTTAAGCAACAGAAATTTCTTTTCTTATGGTTCTGGTGGCTAGAAGTCCAAGATCAAGCTGGTGGCGGATTTGGGTTTCTTCTGCTCCTCGCTTCTTGGCTTGCAGATATCTGTCTTCTCACAGTGTTCTCAAATGGTCTTTCCTCTGTGCATCCTCTCTTTTTATAAAGACAATAGTCTGATTGAATTAAAGCCCACCTCAATGCCCTTATTTTATCCTCTGTAAAGGTCCTATCTCCAAATACAGGCACATTCTGAAGTACTGAGGGTTAGGGCTTTAATGTATGAATTTTGGAGGACACAGTTCAACTCATAATGACATACATTAAGTATGCCCATTATGCCTTTATATATTTTATTGCTATTCTAGGAAAGAAGCTATTTCCTAGTTTTAAAAATCTTCTTTCCTATCTCTCAACAATACACACACACACACACACACATACACACACGCACATACACAAATCACTTTAACTTTTGAGTCATTCTGAACTCTATTTTTACATTGTATATTACAAAGAATTATGTACTAAGCTAAAATATAAACCTTTATATTTTGGTGGCGTATAATTCCTCTTTGAAGACATAGGTGACTTATCATTTACAGTCACTTCATGCCATCAACTACAAAGTCATTCCTCACCTAGGGATTGTGTACAAGACTCCTTTGATAGTGATTAAGCAAAATACTTTCTTTCTATAAAAATCCAAATCATCTTACATCAGTGTAGCTTGAAGAAGGGAGATGTCGTCAGTTTTATGGGCTTCAACAGATTCTATTTTCTGATTCAATTGATGGAATGCAAATCAAATGACATAGCTCTAGTCTGGAGTAGGTGGACATATACAGTCTCAGAGTTCATGAAACACATCCACATGTGCATAGAGAAGTAAGTTGTACACAAAATGATCACAAAATTTCAGTGGCATACAATAAGCATTCAATTAACTCACTATTGGGGGCAAACACATTTTCATTACTTTCAGCTGGGGATAGCTTTGCTCTTGGCTATAGATTTCCCTGGGTATGGTTACTCTCTAGCTGAGATTTGATGTCAGATCAGTTCTGTGTATTTATTCTTGGGTCAAGGCTAAAGAAACAGTAGCTTGCAAGGGATGTTCTTCTGATGGTAATGGCAGAGATACAAGGAAGCAGGTAGACATACACATTGTCCCTTAAGGCATAGGCCAGGGGGCCTCAAACTTTTTAAAAAGGAGGCCAGTTCACTGTCCCTCAGACCATTGGAGGGCTGTTGGAGAGTGAGGCACACGTTCCACACATGTGCTCTGTGGGCCCAGGACTAGTCAGCTGCTAATCAGGACAGGCAGCAGCGGCAAAAACACCCGGTGGGCCAGATAAATGTCCTCAGCCGGCCGCATGTGGCCTGCAGGCCATAGTTTGAGGACGCCTGGCATAGGCTCTAAACTGGCACTTGTTAATCTTTTTTTATCCTATTGGACAAAATAAATCTTGTGTCTGAACCTAAAGTCAAGTTGCAGGAAATACACTCTCTCCCTTTTATGGAAGGAAATATTAAATATAAAGTCATATGGCAAAGAACATGAGAAGAAAGAGTGAAAAGTTTAGGCCAATTATTCAAATTCTGACCCATAGAGAAGTGATGTGTAATGAGAATTTTTTAAACACAGCTATAGAAATGGAAATTCAGAATTAATAGAGTTAACTGAATTAAAAAATTTAAATTGATACCAAAAGTTACAATAGAAATATTATCACATAATGGATCCTCAGGCTACACTTTATACAATGAGCTTTTGAAAAGACACTTGCTTACTAATCTGATGCTAGAATTTATGTGAATAGACACATTTACTTTTATCAATCTTAAAGAGAAGCTATCAACTATGCAGAAACCCTAACACTAAGGTAAACGCTGATAACATTTTTAAACATGTCTAAAGTTAATAAATTTCTACAATAAATATATTCATAGTCTCCCTCCCATTACCCAAATATTTAAGATATTTTAATATGAAATGAAGGCTTTATCCTCATTTACTTGCAGAAAGGACTGTTCAAAAATAGAGGCTCCCCCAACATAGTAAGAGAAAATATTTGGAAACTGCCTATCCGGCAACTAGAATATATAAGGAGCTCCAACAACTCAATAGGAAAAATGAAATAATACAATTAAAAAATGGGCAAAGGATATAAATAAACATTTCTCAAAAGAAGACATACAAATAATGGTCAACAGGTATATGGAAAAATGATCAACACCATTAGTTATCAGAGAAATACAAATTAAAGCTACAATGAGATATCATCTCACCCCAATTAAAATGGATTTTATCAAAAAGGCAGGCAATAAACAAATGCTGGCAAGGATGTGGAGAAAGGGAACTCTCATACACTGCTGGTGGGAATGTAAATTAGTGTAATCACTATGGAGAACAGTATGGAGGTTCCTCAAAACACTAAAGATAGAACTACCGTATAATCAGCAATCCTACTAGTAGGTGTATATCCAAAAAAGGGAAATTAAAATATGGAAAAGATACCTGAACTCCTATGTTTATTGCCACACTATTCACAGTAGCCAAGATTTGGAATCAACCTATGTGTCTATCAATGGATGAACAAATAAAGAAATTGTGGTACATAGACATAATGGAATATTATATAGCCACAGAAAAGCATGAAATCCTGCCATTTGCAACAACATGAATAAAACTGAAGAACGTTATGTCAAGTGAAATAAGCCAAGCATAAAAAGACAAATCTCACATGTTCTCATTCATATGCATTAGCTAAATATTAAAAAACAATTGGTCTCATGGAGACAGAGTGGCATGATGATTACCAGAGGCTGAGAAGGATAGTGGAGAAGGAGGAATAAAGTGGGGTTGGTTAATGGGTGCAAAAATATAGTTAGATTGGCAGATAGAAACGAACAATATTTGATAGCACAACAATGTAACTGTAATTAACAATAAGTTAGGGCATACTTTAAAATAACTAAAAAAGTGGAATTGGAATGTTCCTAACAGAAAGAAATGATAAACTCCCAGGGTGGTGGATAGCCCAATTAGCCTGATTTGATTTGTTCACATCGTATGCCTTTATCAAAACATCACATGTACCCTGTAAAGGTATATAACTATATGTACCTGTAATAATTTAAAAGAAAAGAAAAGAAAAAGCTACTAGGACACCATGAAAAAGATATAGGCTCCTCCAACATGGTTCAAACACAACCATCCACTTCTTAAAACTGTACCATGGTAACACCAGATAGCCTCTTATACTCTGACCTCACATGTCATGGTAGCTGAAATTGAATTGTTTATGACCCAATGAAACTGTTTTGTTGAGGCATTTTGAAAATTTAAAAATAATAATACTAAAGGAAAAATATGGTTGCCTATTTGAATTCAGTATTTTAAATAGATCATGCAAGTAGCTCACTGGAAATGTAAACATAGAGTATTCAAAATACCTATTGATCAAATTCACTGGGTCTTCCTTTCTAGCATTAGCATCATGTACTTTATATATACAAATACTATTGTATTTGAATCTGAGCTAAAAATTTTAATTGCAGCACCTCTTATTGCCTGCAAAAAGGAAATATATTTTATTTTCTTGAAAACTGCAATAGTTCATAGTCTCATAAGCCCACCTTTCTTCAAATCTTTGAAAGAAAAAAAAAACACTCAAAGATTTGCAAGTTTTGTTGTCAGAATTGTTACCCAAATTCCCAAGTATCCAGAGAACTTGACAAGTGGCTGCATCCTTGGATTCTCAAAATTCATAAAAATCAGGAGTTTTCTTTGAGATGATTTAAACATGGAAACATAGAAAGTCATGTTAGACATGCACAAAGAATCTGTATAAAATTCTTCAAGATTTTGGTTTTTTTTTTTCTCTCTCTTTTTGGCCTTTTATCTAGGATTAAATTATACATGTAAAGTCCAGGAGTGGGAAAAAAAAAGAGATCAGAATTACAAGGTCAATAAAAATCCTGCAAAGACTACCTCAATACTTTATTTTTTTCTCCCTAGGGCTCTTTCTTAAGTAGAGAGTGAGAAGTGACACATTGATTCTTTTACTTATCACATATTGTCTGCCAACCACTCAGCTAGACACCAGTGATTTAAGAAAATAAAGATATAATTTTTTCCCTCCCGGTATAGTGTTGCTGATAGGGAAATAAATAGGAAATTACATTTTGACACTATTAATACTTTGGTAGTCCTAAAAGCAGGCTTTTGTGGTGGGAGTGGCACATTGAGCACAAAGGAAATCTTGATAGAGTATGTGTCCTTATGACATTTGTTTTTCAATAAGTAGCTTTAGCAATGATTTTTAGGATGCAAGGGATTCTGACTTTCCCTTTACTCTCTCATCATATTCTTTTGCCTATGATACCACCTTAAGAAAATCACAGAGCAGGCCGCCTAGTTGCTCTCGGATTTTTAGAACAACTCCATACCCACCATTAAAATAAACTTTTCTCTTTTTCAAAATTGTCCACCAGATTGTTAGTGGGTCCTGGGTAGGAGCTAAATACCTCTCAATGGGACACCAAATCAACATGAGACCTCAGCTACTTATGAGTGAGGTGTTAATTGATTTTCAAAGTCATAAGCTAAGCAGCATTCCATCATCAGTCTGAGTGAGATTAAACTTGAGCAAAATCTGAAGTCAAAAGTAAGTTGGATAAAGCATATATTAGGATTTAAGGAAAGACTCACAAAGAAAGAGGCCAAGTTCATAGGAAAGGATATTATGGAAACAGTCTAAAAAATTTTTACTTCTCCAAGGATCACCTGGCTACAGTCACTGTTGGGTATCCAAAGTGCCCATGATGAATATCAATGCTGAGACTCTGATATGTCACCATAACCTGGAAATTCTTGTAACCATAAGATTGTTGACTAATTAAAATAGTACCATCCCACCATGAAGGGGGCAGATCTTTGAAAAAATGCTTTTACTTAGTCTTTCCTAAGTAAAATGAAGAAAATAATGTCCCACCTCTCAGACTCATTCAAATTCCAAAGAGAACTATTTACCAGTTCATCCTTACTCCTCATACATTCATCCTCCCAAGCAATCCTTTATTGCCCCTCAACAGAATTCCTCTCACCCCGCCCCTCCCATAACTCATTTTACTGGAAAAGGAATATAAGCTTCGAAACCCTGAAGCCTGTTTGGAGACTTGAATATTCATACTGAGGTTCCCATGTGTACGCATTAAATAAATTTGTATTTTACCTCATATTAATCAACCTGCCTCATGGCAGTGATTTTTCAGTGAATCTTAGGGGAGCAACAGCCTGCTCCCTACAATCCTCATTTCTAACAGTAGCTTTCTAACTGATACCAATGTTATTGGTCCATGGACCACACTTTGAGTAGCAAGGCTTTCAAGGCTACTTGCTTACAGGATCCTTAATAAACAAGCAAAAACAACAACAATTTTTTTAAAACAACTGATGTATAAAGGCAGACTCTAGTTTTCTTTTAAAGTCATTTTGACTTCTTTACTTTTTAACATTTCAAAACATATTTCAATTTTTTTTTCTATTTAAGAAGTTTAATATAAACTTTGTTCCAGATAGTTTTGTAATGATCCATTAGACTATATGACGATAAGAAAGATAATAAAGCTGTTAGAATATTTATAAACAGTTATAAGATTTATTAAAATTTTATGTGACTGATAATTATAAATAAATATAAACTGTGTGTACGTGTGGCATGTATTACAATAACATTGAACTAGCTGAAAATAACCCTTCAAAAGGATACCACACACTTTTAAATCACAGGTGAACTATATGCTGTAAGGGTAAATATAAATTGAAATACAAAAATATTAATTTTCCCTGGATGCAAAAAGGAAAAGAATTTCCTGCCCCTCCACACCTATTTTTAGACATTTGCTTTAAAAACTTGTGACTCCTTTCTCTGCCCCTTTGAAATGTATGTAAATGTTTTTAAAGACTAAAGAATGTGCCTTTTTGTTTTCAACTAGGAATATTTCCTCAGGGCATTGGAAACTATCTCTTTGAAATATAATCAATTAAGGGAGACAGGTCCCTATCTCCCAGTTTCCTGGGGAGTTAGAGCCCTAACTTTAGTTAATGCCTGACTCCAAGTTGCAAACCTACCTCTTGTCATAAAGACATGAGATTTTATTTTTGATAAAGGCAATTAGCAAACCCAAGTTGCTACTCTAATTATAGTAAATGAATTTAGAATGAACTATGTGTGATAAATGGTGATATCAAGTCTTCTTACTTGAGGACTAGTTATCGTTTATTTTGAGAACATATGTATAATAGGTTGTATTTGCGTGGCTATATATAAGAGGTGAGATTTCTAACTGTCCTTACCATCCCTTCTAGCAGATTGCGATGAGCATCACATTGTGCTTTAATGTTTATTTAATACTAAAACTGTATTCCTTCACTTCCACCTTTGTGGAAAGAATTGCTGGTGTGAGAGAAGCTTTTATTTTCAATAATATTTTCCCAACAATACCTGCAGGAGTTAATGCAAGGCAAGGAGGGCTTGTATCACTCTCTGAGACTTCTCTCTAAACTCCAGTGTTAAACTCCATAGGGAAAGGTTGGAATAGTACTACTTTCTACTTTTCTGTATAAAAAAAAAAAAAAAAAAAAAAAAAAAAAAGGCTTAATGAACTGGTACAAATACAGGCCAAAGGTCTGCTTTGCCTGATTTTCATCTTAAAGCCCAAACCTAAAATCATGAATATTTGTACTCCAATGATAGAAAAAGGTCAAAGGTCAATTGTAAATACACTGCCAACAATAAAAAAGACATCAAAGAGCATGAGAGAGAACATTTGTTAAAGCAAAAGTCAGCAGATTGAAATTTCTTGATCTGAGCCTTTCTTAGATAGTGTAGGCGGAAAAACATCCAAAGAATGATTTCAAGAAGACTTTCTTAATCTGCTGAAGACAAAGATCAGAGTAACAGGGATTTTTTAGGTCCTCTGAAATGCTCTTCCATCCACCTCTGGAATTAGACTATTCCAAAACCACCATTTCAAATGGAAATGGTAGGTGAAAGAATAGAAGAAAGGACAGAATGTCTTGCTAGAATAATAAAAATAGAAAGAAATAATATATAAACTAGTAGTTATCAAAGAAAAGGAGATATATAGAAGTATGACAATATAGGAACTTCAAATGTACATATGAAAAGGAATATGAGGTTGATCTAGCCACAGAAATTAGAAGAAAGGCAGGTTGTACTTGTGTCAGGAAGCTCCTGCCCTAAAGTATCTATTAATTATATCAGTGAAAACTCTATAAAAAAGGTTCATTTTCAAAATAATTATTCATATTGTGGGGCATGTCTATGGGCTTTCCTTTCTACCTACCTCTCCTTCATATTATGCCTGCTCAAGTGCTCAAGTATCACCTCCTGTCTGGCCCATGTTTGTCTCATTGCTATCACTACATATACCACACTATATTTTTTTAAATTATGATGTTTTATTTTTAAAATCAGTTTCCAGTTTGCAGAAAAATTGAGCACAAGGTAGAGAGTTCTCACATATCCCCTCTCCCCCTGCACACAGTTTCCCCTTTCAATAGTAATATCTTGCTTTATTTGCCAAGACGTCATTTTTTTTGCTTGTTATATTTTTCCTAATTGTTTATTAATTCTTTGGTGCAAAGATTATTACTTAGCACTCTGCAAAGATATTCAATAAATGTTGATTTAAAAAACTAAATTAAATAGAATATGAATTGGATAGTAAAATTGTTTATAACTTATTTTTACTCTTTTAAATATCTGAGACCCTTTTAGGAATATGATGAAAGCCATTTATGAAATGTGTATATATCCAACTTTGAATATAAGGGTGAAAAAGATCAGGATTTCTTAACCTTAGCACTGCTGGTCTTCTTTGTGGTGAGAGGCTGTCCCATGCATTGTAGGACACTGAGCAGGATTCCTCGCCTTCATCCAATAGAGGCCGGGGCAATTCCCTCCCCCACCGTGACAATCAGAAATGTCTCCAGACATTGCCAAATGTTCCCTGTGTAACAAAATTGCCCCTGTTAAAGAGTTTTAAAAGATAACTTCATCAAACCACATCTAGGAAAGTAGACATTAACATAAAAACTGGTTTCAAAATAGTATTAATTGTGGGTCCACTTTCATAAATGTTAAATGAGAAAGGAGAGAAAAAGATGATGAAAGGACAAAGTGATTACACATCAGAAGAAATTTATTAAATATAGCAGACACTATTTGGAGAAGTGTTGAACATACATATAATTTTCTTAGCATACAAAAAACAAGTAATTATTCAGAGAAGTTCTTAGTGGATAATTTGATGCAAAAGTTTGACATCTGTTGCTTCCAGTCTTTCATTTAACTTACAAATTAGAATTTCAAGTGTATATTTCAAAATTATTCCTTGAGAAAATTCAGTAAGACATTAATAACCGAAATTTCCAATAAAATTAAAAGCATGTATTCATAAAGATGTTTACTAGTTATTGATCCACATTACTAACTTCTTCCAGAGTACATGAATACACACACCAACATTGAGCAAGTGCACCCTATTTGCAGGGTACTTGGAACTATGAAAGCCTAAAAAGTGAAGGGAAGACATGACTTCTGCTTTCAAATAACCTTTGGCCACTGATATTTTCAGGACTAGAGTTTAAAGTTTAGTTCTGGATCAATTTACTTTCTATGCAAAAAATGTGAAGAGCCTAACACTTAATCGCATCATCACTTTTATATTAAAGTGAAAAGGGCTTGGCTTGGCTCAAGAATAGTTTAGATAAATGAAAAAAAGTGCACCATTAACATCTTGGTGAAGAAAGATCAAATCTTTAAGAAGCATCTTCATGTGGTAGCTAGGCTCCAAAGTCAAATGGACTTAGGCTAGAATCCTGCCCCTGTCCCTTATAAATTATATGGGATTATGAAAATCAAACAACCTTAGTCCCAGTTTTCCCATTAGCATAATAGAGATAAGAAAGAATTAAATGAGATCATGTGCTGGGAACATAGCAAATATCCAACTATGTTAGACATCAATAAATTAACCAGTATTTTTTGAACAACTGCTATGTGCAGACATTTGGCTAGAACTAATGAATATATGGTAATTAATTTCCTGTATATAAGTCATACTATTATGTCAGTTTCACTATTGAAGAAACTTAACTCTAAAAATAAGAAGCTCACACTGATATGTTTTCAGTGAATGATAGACATGATATATACCATGTCACTTTTATGGATTTCTTAATAAATCATTACAAACTAATTATATATTATTTCAGTGTTAAGTATAAAATATATAAATTATAACAATTGCTTCTCACTAGTCTGAGAAATTTGAATATTTCTATGTATTTATCATATGGGAACATTTTCAGTTTTATTAGTGAAACTCCTGAAAATGTCCTTCCCTCTGTCCTATGTTTTTGTTTGTTTCCTGGAGGCCAAAGATTTGTGTTTTGTTTATCTGTGTATATCCCGATGTGTCCAGCATAATGCTCTTATCTGGTGGATCTCTGAGCATGGAGGTTAGGTGAGGTAAATTGAATTGAATTGCTGTAAACTGAAAGCTCCTTTCAGCACTGCTTATTGCTATAGAATCCTGAAGGTAGCTGGAGCTGAATGCCTCAGATAGCTATTTTTCATTACTATATACAAAATAACTGCTAGGTTGGCAGGAAGAAATGAAAATGTCTTGACACAAAAGAGTTAATGTGATTTGCCAAGGCTTACAAGATGCCCATCTAAGATTTCCGTCTCACTTCCAGAGCATTCTGTTTCTTAGCCTGCTGTTTTCTCTGTATGGATAATTATGATTTTTAATTGAAGTGTACATCAGCTTTTATGTACTGGTTTGGCCACTGACATGTCAGGTGTGTGATAACTCCTCAAATGAACCTCATAAATTATGTTCCAAGATTAAATTTTAAAGACTTCTCTTGACTACCACCTTGTGGTTGATTTTTCAAAGTAACAAAATTCAGCCTTGGAGAAAAATACATACAAATTTCAACCTTGTTAATAAAAGGAATTAAAAGGCCAATAACTTACATATAAATAAAAGATGATTTTACAACTAGGTCAACATAAACCTCTTAAAAATCATCTTTAATGAAACTCCGAATTTAAAATAAACTTATCTTTTGTTCTATCATTATTTCTACAGGTTGTTTGGAAAACTACACTTGGGGAAAAAAACAGGAAATATTAACTATATCCACATAAAATATATGTGATATCATCAATTTAATTCAAAACCTTTCTATGTTTCATTGATTACTTTCTGAAAATTTTAAAATTAGACTTAGTTGCTGAATAAATATCAATTTGATACAAAAATTGCATGTAAGAAAAGTTATAATGTACTAGCAACTTTAAAAAGTATGTATTTATAATTAACTATGTGATACATACTTTATTAAGTATTTTCATTACTGTTAAAATAGAAATAATTAGTTAATAAGTAACATAATTTTATTAGAGTATTTGAAATATGTACATTCTTTTTTTTTCTTGTCTTCATGACCATGATTAGTAATCTGCTCGCTGGCAATATATCTGCTATGTGTCTAAAACTAAATTAATTACTTGTGTAAGAAAAGTCGGTGAGTTTCCTCAGAAGAAATTAGATCATTCCATTACGACTTATAATTGAAAGACCAAGATAATTGCTACAATCCAATAACAAAGAATGAAAAAGGAACACTGGTTAACCACAAAGCCTTCAATCATACTGATGAAAGGAGGTTGAAAAATGATTGCTAATGATTCAAATTCATAAACCGGGTGATCTATTTGAAGGTAAAGTTAGATAGTATTTGGTCACAATATATTTGTGTATTTGGTCATATAAATATAATTCATGGTATTATAATAATTAAGAACTCTACTTTCTAATGTATTAATTAATTTCCACAGACTACCTTTGAAGATTGCCAAGATGAGCATTCTTCATATTATAGAACAATATTGGAAATCCTGCCTCAAACCTAGCTTCACATTTGAAGAATGATTAAATTTAATGCAAGAATAAATAGAGTACCATTCTGAGTTATAAAGTCCATTAAACTTCATATTCCATAATGATCCCAAACAAGAGACACCTGGCACATCTGTGAGCATACCTGGACCAAAGGCAGAGTTGCTTTTATTTTTTATTGATCAAGAAAATAATCCTTGTTGAAATTCAGACTCTCAAGTGGAAATTATAATTGTTTTATATTTCAGCTAGAAAACAAGCTATATATAATGCAGATCTCTCGCTGTAAAAAAAATTAATTTGAAGTCAAAAATCATTGAGAAGAAAGAGTAAAAAAGCCTCAAGTAATCTTACTCCCAGTCCAATTCTATTTCAGCAGCTTCATGATGCCTACAGCCTTATGAACAATCACAGATATTCCCTTTTATCATAAATTCTGGGTATTATACTTTATACCTGCTACCATATAAGATAGCTTCTCTTTATGTTATTTTTAAAATCATTTGCCATGGTGTGGTCTTTATTCTAAGAAAACAGTAGAAAGCTAATGCAAGAAGGTAAACCTTCATTTGAATTACTACTATTTTTTTTTTAATTTAATGTGTCTTTCGTTTAGGTCTGATCCAACTATCTCAAAGTTTGTGCTTTAATGATCTTATAAAATTTTTTTCCATTATGTCTTTGAGGTGGTCCCATTTTCTTAATGGGAGAAATATATTTAACTTGTCTGAAAGCCATGTTTGCTTTCCTTGCTTGCTGCCCTAGGATATGTGAAACTAGAAACTCTATCAAAAATAGTTTTAATTTACTTGCTAGCATTCATGCTCTTGGTAGGAATAATTTTGATTAGTAGAGAAAGTACTTTCTCATTGTCTTCTTTTACTGGCATATAATACATTGCATTTGAGTCTTTCTTTACTGAGCCTAGGAGCCTTTAGATTGATTATCCAATTAATCCTCCTAACATTGCTGTAAAGTAAGAATGGGGAGTAAATTCCCATTCTACATGTAGGGAGATTAAATGACTTATACTATGTCACCGAGCCAGTAAAAAGCAGAGTTAAGAAAACTGCTTAAGGCTAGCCTTTATTGCAGTATTGGGTCATTATTTTTCATATTATAAGAACCTCTTCAAAGACAACTGGTATTAGGAGTTGACAACTGACCAGGTTTCTTCATATTTAATTGTAACCATATTCCCTAAAATGGCCTTTTGAAATAATAACTGGGAATATAAATGCATTTATATTGGTGAAACAGTGCATGGTGCTATAGTAACATAAAAAAATAAAATCACTCTTGTTTTTCTAGTTATAAAGCTAGTTAGCATTCATTAATAAGTGATAATATTAAGATTCATTAATAAGTGAATGTGGAATTCAATGCATCTTTTCTTTTGCTTTTTAATTTATTATTAATACTCTAGTTTGTTGCCCCCTTTCTCACATGAGAATTATGCAGCTCAATATCACTTTTATTTGATTATTTTAATCATGAATTTTTAAAGAGATTTTGATATTCATAAAGAAATGATTCAAAGAGTAGCATTATTTTATTTCAATTATTTTTATTTTTAAATAAAATTAAATTTAACCTATAAAAAGACAGAAAAATAAATATTTAAAATCTTACATGCTTCTCCATTCCCCAACTTTCCTTGCTGCATAAAAACTAAAAAATGACTAATCTGCATAATATGTTTGACCACACATTTGACTGTAACCCAAAAGTCAAAATGTCAGAAATCTCAGAAGCACAGAGTTCCCTGTAGGGTTTCAAACCCAAGTCTGTAGTCTGAGGAAGACTAGCGATTCAGATAAGCTTCAGTTAAACACTTGAACTTTAAGATCTTTCAGAAGAAGATAGATTTGGATTCATTTGAGATTTTCTTTTTGTAAGTCAGTAGATATTAGATCTGAAGGAACCTTTAAGAAGGTTTTTTAAATTTCTCCTTTGTGTAAAACAACTTTAGGAATAAATGAAAATTGAAGGTCCAAGGTCACTTGAAATATGATCAGCCCTGTCCTACTCACTCTGGAGGCCTGATGCCACCTTATGGAACTCAAGGTTCACTACATCACATGCTGAAATAGCCACAAAAACCCTAAGTTCCAGGAGAACAGCTTATAACTTAAATTTAGTCAATATAAAAGCATTTTGACTGTATAAATAAAAGACAGGAGATTAAATATCAAATTATATTATAATAATTTTATGCTCTTATTTCTAACATTGCACATTATAATCAGATATGAGATTCATGTTCCTTTGATAATGTTAACAGAGTTGCTTATTAAAGCAAATATACAGGCATATTGTGGACATTCAGAAAAGATTATTTAATTCCTATATCATTATTTTTCTTGTTCCTGGTCTTATTATTTTATTTTACCCTTAGTTTCTTTATTCTGAGTTATATGTGGACTGTTAAGTTACTCAAATGTGGCTAGAACTAGAAAAAAACACATCTATTTCAGTTTAAAATTGTAGTAATTGTGCTAATAGTGAGACTAAACAGAAAGACTCAAACAGGGGCCAATTCCCTAGTAAAGGTCTCTTTGTGAGCTTTTTGAGGGGCATGAACACAGAGTTAAGAAGCTTCTACTTATCATATTAAGGAATGAGTGAGGAGGAATTAGGAAGACATCTGTAGCTTTTAATAAAAGGGAGAAAATGCTTTCAGAAGGGATGGAGTAATCAAGATGTGATGGTCCTTGGTGTGTAAATAGTAAGTGGGAAGCTTCATTCAGAGATGTGCTGGGACCCAACCCATGCTTCATGAACAATGGGCATGAGGTCTAGAAAAAAGGTTACTTCCAAGTGAACTCAAAGAGAGTTTTAATTTTAACATAATTGAATGTAAAAAGCAGTATCTTGGACATATGAGGTTAAGTTGTAGATTATTTGAGAGCTCCAAAACCTGGAATTTTTTGTTGATCTAAACACTATGTCATTTGACTCTCAGTTCTGCTTTCTCGGTCTTTCTATTATCTGTCTCCACTCTGAGCCATAGCTCAGATAGGTGCCGTCAGTTGGTGGAATCTGCCTAGATTCCCAACTTCAGACATTTAGATATGCCTGATAAAATTTATTGTCATCACTGAACTATTTGTCAGCTGAACGAATTTCATTACACTTCCTGATCATATTTCTGTGAATGGTCTTCCTGGCCCTGACCTGCTAAAACATTTCTCAGAAAATATTAAAAGGAAGTAGCTGCAAGATTGTCACATGATGGTCAAAGTTGAAATTCCCAGGAATAATTTCCTCGTAGCTACACCTTAATGTTTTTCTTCTACTCTTTATCCTCATAGCTTCAAAGGGACCCCAGCAGGAGATCAAGATCAATTTATTTAACTCTCTCATTTCTTCTCCAGATGCAAGACAACCAGTTAACTACAAGTGTTACTCTATTCTTTGAGAATATCTATTTATTATTTCTACTTTTGTTTTTTTTAGTAACAGCATCATTTTGGGCAGTGCACCTAGCCAATATGCTCATCATTTTCAACTCAGATGGTGAAGAGATCTTCAGCAGAGGATTTGCAGACAAAATTCCCATTACAAAGATGAGAATTGTGGTTGTCAAGTGTGATAACAAAAGTAATCAGAACTCAACACAAAACTATATAATATTGAAGATGTCTGCCTTAGCTTGCAGATCCTTCATGAAAACTTTGAAGCCATTCTCTGCAACAGATCCCAAATTATCCATTATTCTTGGCACTGCTTGTGTATACAGGGATCAGTAGCAATGATGTCTACAATATTTACCCATTCTTCAACTTGGAACATATGTATTTTCTTAGTGGCTCCAGATAAAGGCATTATAAGCAATCTCCTTTAGAAAACTTATTTTTTGGATAAAAAATGACTAACGTCAGATATAAGCTGAGTGATATTGGCTGGAATACAAAGGTGTCTGTCTCCTCCTTTTCATGGTGCATGTTCTGCCAAAGGTGTGTGGGTGGTGCTGGAGAATGGGTAGTTGCAAGGAAAATAAAATGAGAGAGGATTGAGGAAAGACTGTAAGGTCCTCATGAGAAAGACTGATGGTTTAGACCAGGGGTTGGCAACATTTTCTGTAAAGAGCCAGAGAGGAAAAATTTCAGGTTCTAAGGGCCATACGGTCTCTGATGCAACTACTTAACTCTGTTGTTGTCCCATGAAGAAACACCTATAGCTAGACAATATGCAAATGAATGAGCATAGCTGCTTTCCAATAAACTTTACCTAAACAGGCAGCAAACCAGATTTGGCCTGGGGGTTATTGTTTGCCAACCCTAACATTAGATTAAAATTAATGTTTGATGTATGTATGTTATGAAAAAAAAAAAAAACAAGAATCATGGGTTCAAGATCCATTTTTGACGATAGCTATCTAGTAGAGAAAACATTTTTCCTATTGATTGTGTTATTTTTAAAAAGACTGAATAAAAATCATTCACAAACTCATTCTAATTATTTTTTTGAAATAGCTATTTTTATGTCAAGTGAATTATCAGAATTATCATGACTTCTGTAAGAAATCCCAATAGAGAGCAGAACACACAAAGCTGTGAAGAATACAGGAAAGATTGGGTTACAGCATTTTGTTTCAGATTGGGTCCTGTCTGATTTACAGGAAAAAAAAATCTTTTATTTGGTTATACAAAGAAATTCTTTTTATTTCTACCAGAAATCCTGACAAAATCCTCATTTTGGATCCCATTCCTTACTTTGTCTGATTCCAAGATTCTCAAAGCTGACTGCTTTTCTGGGTTTATGCCTCTATAATTCCCAATCATGGCATGTTTGGGTCAACATGTTTGTACAAATAGGAAAACATAATTGTTCAAAAACATTCCATAATCTAATGTGACCCTGCCCTGTCCTCCACCAGAACTAGCCCAGGAGACTTCATTTATATGTTAGCCTGCCTCATAGAATGATATGGCCTCTCTAATGGGTAAAACCAGTCCTTTAATTCAATCTTTAGCTTGAGTTTCACAAAATCTAGAGCTACACCTTTATTCATTCTATGTTCAATTACTGAAAACCACAGATAATGTCATGAGACAAAGACCTCACGAATTCAATAAAATTTAATACATATTTATTGGCTGCTTATCCTGTGTTAGGCCCTGAGCTGGGTGATGGGATTCAGACAGACATAACCATTTACCTTAGTATCGAACCATCATGTGGGGGTACTGAGAATATTCACTGACACTTATGTTACCAGAGTGCATTTAATTTGAGTGTAGTTATATGTGGTGGCATTCCTTCTAGATAATCTTCACCGAGAAGCTACATTCTAGCTATTACAGTGGAAAAGAAGGCTAGTTAAGAGAGATGAAGAAGATTAAGTAAAGGAATAAATGAGAATTTGGGAAGAAACAATAAGGTCAGCATGCTATGGCATTGAAGAACATGACCTGAAATCAAGATGAAAATGCAGATTGAAAGGAAATTACAAAATTTTTCATACTTATTAAGGAATTTGGATTTTTTTTTTTTTTTACCCTCAAGAGGGGAAAAATCACTGGGTAATTTTAAGAGAGAGAGTAACACAATCAGACTTAGAAAGTCAGCTTGTATGAAATTGTTGAAAATGTATTAAATGAAGAAGAATCTGGAAGTAAAGAGGCTGAACAGGAAGGTAATGAATTTCGTCCAACAAAGAAGAGATACAGACCTGAACCAGGAGTGATGATAATTAAAAAATAGGCAAAGGTAAGAAACTTTTCAATATAGGTAATGAAAAAGTAGTAGTTGGGTAACACCTGGTGCTTCTACAGTTTCTATTAGACCATTAAATATGAAATGTCTAATGTTGAATCAAGAATTTAGTTTATTATTTCTCAAACAAGAAGCAGTACAATTAATCAAAGTATGTTCCTAAACTATCAACACAGTTTTGCCATCTTAACAGTAACTTGCTTATGCTAGTCATGAAGAAGCCTGGAGAGTGAGTGGCGATGAAATTGCAAAAAGGCGTTTTCCACAGCTTGTTTAGAATTAGTATTTTTCCTTTCAAGAAGTGGTCCAAAGCATGGACAAAGTGGTAGTCAGTTGGTGCAAGGTCTGGTAATACAGTAGATGACAGAGTTTCCAAGTTCAGCTTTTATAGTTTGAGCAGCGTTGTTTTTCACAACGTGTGGTCTTGCAAGAGGATTGGCTTGTCTCTATTGACCAATCTCAGCTGCTTAATTGCAAGTATCATCATCATGTCATCCAATTGGTTGCAGTAGACATCTGTTGTAATTGGTCCACCAGGTTTCATGAAGCTGTAGTGAATAATACTAGCGCTGGACCACCAAACAGACACCATTAGAATTTTGATTAATATTTGGTTTTAGACTGTGTTTCAGCACTCCATCTTTATACAACCATTGTGTTAAATGCTTGCAATTGTCAAAAAGAATCCATTTTTCATCACATGTAACAATATGGTGTAGAAATGGTTCACCCTTATGTAATGACAGCAAAGAAAGGCAAGCTTCAAGACGATTTCTCTTCTGATGCTCACTTAATTCGTGTGATACCTATCTATTCAGATTCTTTACCTTGCCCATTTGTTTCAAACGGTTCAATATTGTTGGAATAATAATGTCAAACCTTGCTGCTAATTCATGCATATGTCGAGATGGATTTGCTTTCCCTACAGCTTTCAGCTTATCATTATCCACCATGGTCTCAGGCTATGCACATGGCTCATTTTCAAGAATAAAATCACCAGAATGGAATTTCTCAAACCATTGACATACTGTGCTCATTAGCTGCATCCTTCCCAAACATTTTGCTGATATTTCAAGCTGTCTGTGCTGCATTGGTTCCATGATGGAACTCATATTAAGAAATAACACAATTTTTTACTTATCAATGGTTTCACAAAAACTGCTCTAGAAAAAGATTTTGAAAGATAATCACAAGCTGAAATGTTTATTTGAAAGTCTGAAGATGTACCTTCACAACAAAAAAGAAATAAGAATGTCAAAGTAAAATGTCAGAGATATCAACTGTCAAACTTACTACTTAAGGAAATCAGACATTCCATAATTAACAACTTAATATACTGTACTACTAAATATATTCTGCTAATGGAGATTATTTTAAAAAATGTTTTCTGCTTATTTATTGTTTAAATTGATGGCTACCAAGAACTGGATTTAGTTCACCATACTGATGTGTGAGCTTAGCTTCTAGTGTCACCTTCTCTAATTAGGTCATTTACTAGCTTCTTTATCCTGATTCATTTTATTCTCAAAATGTTTACTTTGCCTTGTGGTCTCCATTCCCACTTTTCATTTTAGAGGTCACACATTTCTGTGTCACAGATTTTCAAGGCAGGAGGTTTTTTTACACCCTTTGGGAATGATATTGACAGCTGTTTTGATCTTGAAAGAATAGTTTCAGTAGAATAACAGCTGCCCAATCCATAGTTCATCAGTAAGGAAATTCGAGAAGTTAAAGCCTATAAAGTATTTAATTGTGACAGTAAAGAGGGCAATAAAATGATAATTTGTTGGAAAGAGTCAAAGAAAGTACTTTGTATTTTTTTTCTTTCTTTTTTTAAATTTTTTTTTGTTTCAGCATAGGCTGTTGGGCAGGTGGGAGGAGGGAAGAGGGAGGAGTATATTCACACCTAATGGGTGTGGTGTGCACCGTCTGGGGTATAGATACATTTGTCCTTTTCTTATATAAGGGAGATATGATATTTTTTATTTTTTGATTTGTTTCATTGTTTTTTCCTTGTTCTTATTTTTTAGTATGAAAAGAAAAACCAATAGAGGTGGGGTGGGGGTTTGAGAGAGAGAATAATGATCAATATGTAAAGTGGTATAGCTTTAACATATATGAGATTGTCTTTTAAAGTTAAATGTCAATAAGTATTAATAAATAATTATGTAAAAGTATCAATAACATATGACAAATTTAAAAGTATCAATAAAGAAATAAATCTTTAAAAGTGGCCCATTATAAACAATTATATTCTAATGTAAGAAAATATTATGGTGTCCAATTCAGTGGTTGGCATTTAGGAGATGCTCAATATGGATATAATGAATTAATTGAATCAATAAAAAATGATTTCCTTTGTCTAAAGCAGCCTTGAGAGCATCCACTGATTGTTGGCTACATTTTAAGAACCACCATTATACTCTTATTCTTATTTCAATCAATTAGGGATGCTTGCTTTTTATTGTCTCATGACTTTTCCCTAAAATGTTAATAAATGCAACTTAAGTAGTTCTAAATTCTTTCATTTTAAGTTTAGCACACTTAGGTATAATGATATATGAAACAATGATGGTTTATCATTTATGCTGCACATCTTCTGTTATTTTATATGAGCTATTAATATTTGAAACAAATAAAAATTAACACTTTTAGCATTTATTT
Organism: Microcebus murinus; assembly: GCF_040939455.1. Lineage (NCBI taxonomy): Eukaryota > Metazoa > Chordata > Mammalia > Primates > Cheirogaleidae > Microcebus > Microcebus murinus. Next base: position 41,731,708 of record NC_134113.1, on the reverse strand, counting down.
AGCCACTACTATGTGGTATTATATGCCAGAAACACAAAGAGGAATGAGAATAATCTTCCCCCTAAATTGCTCATAACTTAATAGTGGTCCTTGGAGAGAGGTTCATTAATAATCATAACACAATATGATAATGTGAAATGTGATATATGTACAGTATGTTAGAAGCACACAAATTTAATAAAATTCTATACAGGAAGCATGTATTACTTATCCAGTATATATTTGATTGTGTTTTAGGCCCATTCTTATTCAACCAGATAGTCTAAGAGCTCTTATTTTACTAAGGAAACAGACAAACATTTTAATATTCTGTGGCAAATGCAAAATTAGAATAAATAAAAATAGCACATAGGCAGGGCTGATGATCCCTGTGTCAGTCTGAGTCCTCCAGGAAACAGAGGCCAAGATGGGGTTTGATGTGCAAGAAATTCATTTGGGAGAACCACTTATGAAAGATAAAATGGAGGGAGCAGGAGAAGATGGGGAGAGCCATCAGACCACAATGCAGGTCTGCCTTTGTGAAGAGACAGGAAAATAACAATTGGGTAGAAAGTGCCTTAGATTAGAGCAAAGTTCTACAAAAGTCTTGGCCAGGCTGATGAGGAATCCCAGAGCAAAAGTTCTCCAATAGAGAAATCCTTCACAGGGCAAGAAGGGGCTGGCACTAATGCACTTCCATGCTTTGTCACAGGGCTGGTTGTAGCCCAGAAAAATGTGACCTGTGTTATCACAGTGACAGATAATAGAATTGGAGTTGGGCTATCAGTCAACCATGCCTGCAGCAGCAGTTTCTCTGTAAGGAGATATGAGTGGTGTCACTGTAGAGATCTGCTCTTCCTTTTAAGTTCTGAAAGCCATTCCTCCATAGGTCCCTTTGGCCACTCTTCTTGACAGAAAATGTAGAACAGGGATGACCTACAGTCTCTGTCATTGCAGTTGGTTTTTGGAATGCAGGTGATATTCATTCCCTCATTTATCCTCCAGCCATTCTAAATTCCCCTCACTGGGTGCCATAGCTTCAACTTGTCCTGACAGATTATTTGGTGGCATGACACAACCCTTAATTTCAGTGCCTATTTTTTCAGACTACTCCTGGCCCCATCTGTATCTGTTTAGGTAATCTTAAAAGCAGATGCTAAAATACAAGACATTTGTTGGGAAAAACACTTGTGAAGAATGAAGGGATGGGAGCCGGCATAGGCAGGGAAACAATTTAGACCATGATTCAGGTGTGAGAGATGTGAAATTAGAGAGGGAACTGGATAAAATTAGCCTCAGACTGTGGCACGCTTACTTTAAAAAGTCTCATCCATGATGCCTAAATAAAAGTTGCCCATTCTAGACATCCTGTATTAAGCAAGAGTCAGCCCACACCAGTCTCCTAGCCAGGCTCGGCCACTGGCTGGGAATAGCCTGGGGCAAGCAGGCCTCAGTGCAAATGAGCAGAGGACATACAGGGACAGCAGCCAGCTGTCATCCCACCATGGTCACCACATCAGTTCCCTTGAAGGAGATCTGAGTGATGTGCTTCCATGCCCACCACAACCTCCTTTTGTATATTCAGAAAATAATGTTTTCTTTCAAGAAAATGGAGGTAAACTGAGTTTAAAATATGATAAGTTTCCTAATCACACAATAAATTTACTCTGAGGAAAAAAATCATATACAGAGAAAGTTGGTAGGAGCAGCTGATTAAATGCCATGGATCGGAAAAAAGTTAGACTCTATAATATTAGTTGTGCCTGAGTAACATAACTCTGACTGTTACATTGTCATGTTAAGTAAGGGGCATGTTTTAATAGTGACATTCTATAGACACACATATGATAAGGGCACAAGAAACAGAATAATCTAAAATAAAATAGATACTATTACCAAATAAGAAGATGCTCATGAATATATTTTCAGGCAAATATTATTTTCAAGATATCCAAAAAATTCAAAAAATATTTAAGTTGAGTATATTTTCCCAAATCACCATTCAAAAGTCCTTCTTGATGACTATTATTATTAGCAGTCTATCAAAGACACATTCAGATTAAAGAGCCCTTGTAATTTGTAGCATACAATGGCACATTTCGCTACAGGAAAAGAGCTTCTGGAACCATTGGCACTATAGGATATGGTTACTTGAAATAATGGCATAAACAAAAGCAGCATGAGGGCTATATATTTATTTAGAAACATGCAATGTACAGACAATAAAACATTGCTGACATCACCAGACATCAGCTGAGGTCAAGCACTTCCTCAAGAACCAAATACCAGAGAGATTTCACAATATAATTTTCATAATTCTCTTTTATGTAAACAAAAGTACCTATAATAGTTCCACTGGAAAAATTCAGTCAGATTTCTTTAAAGGGCCATTCTTTCTAGTGCTGCAAGTAACAACATTATAAATTTCAACATCTACTAAAGAACGTCTTTATTTTCAAGTTGAGAGCACATTATATACTATGATTTATGAAGTTAAAGATAAAAGAACTGTTCTTTTATGAAAAGGTTTCCAATTTCATAGGGAAATTACTACTATTATAATTTATTGCCTAGTAGTAAGATTACTGTCAGAAGTTATTTGAGTACATTTGCCTTAAAGATGTTTTTGTTATCCTTGGGTATTTGAAGAATATAAGATGTTCCTGTAAGTAACACTTTAAGATGTTAGCAGCACCAGCTATTAATTACTTTGCCTATAATGTGCGCATATAATTCAACTTCTAGAGAATGATGGGCCAGTAGAGAATTAATATTTATTGAAAGCTAACTTTATGTCAGAAGCTGTGCTAAGCATTTTATGTACAACTTCTTATTAAATCTTTAGAGCTACATAAAACAGGCATTATCCTTATTTTAAAGATGAGGAAACAGTGGCCCAGAGATCCTGAGTAATTTGAACAGGTCATATGGGTATTATATGGGCCAGCTGGAACTGAGGTATCATTCATTATTATACCACATCTCATGATGTAGTTTTACAACAAAATGCAACATATTCTTACCTAAATCCTAGCAAATCTTAGAAAATCAAATATTAATTGACAACCACATGCTAAGATATATGCTAGGTGCTGGTAGGGTGCCCAATAGGATCCTCATCTTCACTGGACACACTAGTGTTTTATAAATCAATTCATAGTACAGATAACTTGCAAAGTTGCAAATAATCAAACTTCTGGACATATTCAATTGGGCAAGACTCTGAAGTATGCTGTGTCATGGGGGTTTTACTGATCTAATTATATGTGGTTTTGGTTATTTTATGCTTGGAGCCATGAAGCTCTTCCTTGATAATTATGTGGAAGAAAGCTGTGCTCTGTTGTCATATCAGCAAAGAAGGAAGAATTACTAGCTGAGAAATCATTATGAACTATTATATAAAAGAAAAGCTAGATAATGTACTCTGTTAAAGTATTATCACACTTGCCATGTGTCTTTCAAAATAATGTCAGAATGTTTTCATGTACATCATTATATTGAATGATATAGAACCAATGTTAATTTCATCATTGCAAAGTATCAAAGACCCAAATTAAAGTAATTCATCAAGTCATGCTTAATCTATGAACCCTATTCTGTGTCATAAATCATTTCTATACACATATAACGAAAATGGTATTTTCTTAATTACCAAAAGATTTAAAAACTCATTTTGGTCAAAAATGTAATATAAAAACTAAAACATGAAGGCTATGACATGTGACTTAAGTGATTTTTGACAAGATTCAATGGAATATAGGATCTTATGTATGATAACATATATATTTTATGTATGATTAAAATTATTTCATATACACAACATGGTATGAAGATGAAGACTCCTACCACTCTCAGAAAGACTCCTACCACTCATCAGAAAGTTCAGAAAAATTTGATTTTGGTTTCTCTCTTCCTCTTTCTTTTCTGGGACACTACCTCTTTTTATTAGTAGTAACTTTATTTTCTATTGTTTCTGCTACTATGGTCAATATCATAAAGGTTGGTTTATTCCTAAAATAAGGATTTCCTTTAAAAAGAAAAACAGATTAGAAGACTAAATACCTGATAGCAGGTATTTAGGTATTTCTCACCTTGCAAGACACAGTTGTGGGCATTGGCACCTGTCTTGGTCCCTCAAATAACATAGTTTATCTATTAATATGTCTCTGCTTATGCAGAGTTAAATGTTACTATCTCCAGTTGATTATTTATTGTCTTCATAAAGTACAGTGTGATAGTTCTTTAAAATCATGATCACGATATCTAATGTTTACATATGTGTCAAATTTACATTAGACTTCCCTACTAACCAAAAATACATTCTTCCCAGTTTCTATTCATGTCATTTATGTTTTCTGTGAAACTAGACAAATAATTATAATAAAAAAATAATAACCTTTATACCCAGATTGTTCCTACCACTCCCCTACCATCACAATCTTGCTAAAACTTTTTGTTCTTTAATCTCCAAAACTTATTTGTTAGGACAAAATATAGTTTTGAGACTTTATTTCTTTAATCTTCAAAGCTTATCCCAGTCATTGGTAGGTTCACAGTTAATGCTCAGTTCTCTTTATTTAACTAGACTACTTTAAAAAGAGATTATTTTCTACTTCTCTTAAAACTATTACTGCCTATTTTATACTGATGCTCTTTTTTAATTAATATGCCTACTTGAATTATTTTGGGACCTCCCTGAGCACATGAACAAATCGAGTTTTTGCTTTGGTGTTTTACAATTGAGACTTATTTTCTTTTCTCTTGCTAGCTTTTGTTTTATGATAAAGAGTGTCTGGCATTTTGTAGTTATGACCTAAAAAGAAAATACTTTTGTAGCTATTGAAATATATTTGCAATTGTTTTCTTTTGAAATTTCAGTTTTTAAAATGTCAAGAGAGTTATGTTTAAGAGATTAAAGCACATGAACATATGACATGAAATTGTCAACACACTCAAAACACTTTAGTCTCTGAGGAATAATTATTGCCATAAATCAAAATAAAATGTTCATGTGTCTTTAATCAGATACTTAATATATTCAAATAATACCTTATAAGTTACACTAAAACTCAGATACAGTGACTGAAACTGCATTTTATAAAACTAATAAAGGGCTATAAGGTGGAAACCGTAATAGGGACCTGAACTCTGCAAAGTTATATACATATATAACCATATATAACCAGCCATTGCCCCCTACTTTGCTTTCCTATAATTGCTACTCAGGAGTCACATAGCCCATGGCCATAACGATTCTTAACTTTATTAATTGCTCCCATAAACAGTATCACTCTTATGAAACCTAAGGCTAGTTTTTGAAATTTCTTCCAGGCCCTGCATTCCAGTGGATCAGTTGATTCACCCAGACCAGGGGCCTATACTCAACTGGTCTTGCAATCTCCACCCAGGAACTGACTCAGCACAAGAAGACATTTTCTGTACCCCTATGGTTTCACCTCGAACTCAGCCAATCAGCAGAGCCAATTGTGTAGTCCTTTGCTTACCAAACTATCTTTAAAAACCTTTTATCCAAAATTCTCAGAGAAATAGATGAGAACTTCCTCTCATCCCTCATGTGGCACCAGTGATATTAAAATCCTATTTTGCTGTAATCTCTGCTATCTCAGTGTATTAGCTTCCCCTTAAGCAACTGGCAATGTATCTGGTAAGGTTGTAACATAACCTTGAATTATTCCAATGTTTTTAAGTCACAGACCATCTCAGATTAAGATACTCTGTCCAAGGAGATCAGGCCTTAACACACACACATACTCACGCACCCATATACACCTCTACTGTCATGATTTAAGGTTTCTTTCAGTTAAAAATCACTCAGATAATTTCCTCTGATACTTCTTTCTTATACCTCATGTGTGTTGACTATTGACTTAACTCCCTTGCTAAAAAAAAAAGGTAACTTCATTCAGATGTAGTTTCCATTTATAACATTTGAAATAAATTAATCTTAGATACCAGTGTAACCCACTCTCTGAACAAATTTCAATGACCCCTATGTGATTTTTTATAATCCTTTCCTTTAGCTAACTACTTTTTTAAAATTTTATTTCAGCATATTATGGGGGTACAAAGGTTAAGGTTACCTATATTGCCCTTGCCTCCCCTCCCCCCTCGAGTCAGAGCTTCAAGTGTGTCCATCCCCCAGATGGTGCGCATCACACTCATTATGTATGTATATACCCATCCTCTCCTCCACCCCACACCTGCCCGACACCCAATAAATGTTTTTTTTCATTTTGGTTATATTTTATATCTTTGCCTCTCCCTAGCAAGGGTTAGAGGTATGCCCTTCCCCTCCACACTACTTAACCTTTTTGAGTTGTTTCCCAGAAATGGTGGAATTTCTGCAAGACAAATGAGTTGAGATTCTGCAGGCCCCTGGGCAGACTTCCTAAGGCCAAGACTCACCATCCCTTCCTAACCTGCCCCATGCACGGTGACCCTTGTTAATTTCCCCTCAACCTGCCCCAATGCTTACAGACTCTTGTTAGTTTCAAAACTACATGTCCCCATGCTCATAGCCCCTCTTTAAAAAGCTCATACTTTCAGTTAGTTGGGGAGAGGGATTTGAGGCTCCTTCTCTTGTTCTCCCAACAGACATCTTTCATATTAAAATTTCCTTTCTTCCTTGGCAAACCTCATTGTCTCAGCAATTGGGTATTTGTGCCAAAAGCAACAGGACCTAGGCGCAACCCCCCTTGCAGTTTCCATAACATTAGCAACCCTTAGTCTACTTTATCATACTAAAATTTGGTAGACATAGAAACCACATATTTAAATCTTCAGCAATCAAATATACTCATATGGCCATGCAAGCAAGTGTGCTCTGCAAACGTTTGTGCTGATAATTAAAACAAACCAAGATGCTAGCAGTTCAGAATTTGGGAGAGAAAGAAAATGAGGACAGAGCTTTTAAGAAGAGATAGTACAAAAATTTACCTAAGTAATCAAGAGCAGCAAAAGTAGAAAAAAATCACTAAAATTCAAATTTAAATTCCCACTCTAATTAAAAAAAAATTAAATGACTTTGATCTAAAGGGATCTGAAAGTTCTTCTAAGATTTAGCTATAATGAATAATTCAAATTATGCTACTGATTTAAAAATTAATTAATTATACACCATCTAATGGGATAGAGGTATTAATCCTACTTTAATGTTTCAGTTTTCTATTGCTGAGTAACCAATGAATCCCAAAACTTCGTGGAATAAAGAACAACTTTATTATTCTTAGACTTTGGGGGTCAGGAATTTAGGGTTCAGAAACGATGGTTTGTCTCTGATTAGCTATGTCTGAGGCCTCATCTGGAAGACCCAAAGACTGAGGAGCAGAATCATCCAGAAGAGTCTTCCCAGGTGTGCCTGATGGCTGATGCTGTGTGTTGGCGGGCTCTCAGCTGAGGCTGATGACCAGAACAACATGTGCCTGCTCCATGTCATTTGGGTTTCATCAAAGCATGGCAATGGGTTCTCTAACAAGGACTTCAAGATGAATAGGCAGAAGTTATATCACCTTTAATGACCTCTCCTTGGTCACTTCCACTATAGCTACAGGTCCACTCAGATTCAAAAGGTAACAACATCAGCCCACCTCTCATGGAGGAAGAAGTGTCAAAATCATACCAGAACCAGAGCATGTGGGAAGGGAGATGATATTGCAACTCTTTGAAAAATACACCCTGCCCCATTAGCTAGGAAGATGAGGGAAGCAAGCCGTGTGCTTTTGGGTAGTTTTGCAAAGTATATGAATGTCGACAAAATGAGCATTTACTGGGTTGTACTTCTCTTAAGATTGTTTATTTGTTTGTTTTGTAATCTGAGTTGAAGCCAAGGTGAGCTTTAGAGATCAACCTAAAACAAAACAAATACATTTATATTAAACTCGAGAAGAAACACTGAATGGCGGTCAGGAGAATGGCATCTGCCACCAGATGGCTGAGTTAAAGTCCTGGCACTAACACTGACTAACGATATGAATTTAGGCATGTTACCCTCTCTATGCTTCAATTTCCTCCTCTGAGGAGTTACAATAGTGTCTGATAACTTGTTATGGGGATTCAATACATTAATTTTTAATACTTAAAATAATGCCTGAAACATTATAAGCATCATAATCTAGTTTTAAAAAAACAAAAACAAACACACACACAAAATCCCTATATCAACACTTCTAAATCTAGGCAGCAAAAATATCTGACAAATAGTGGTTTTGTTTTTAATCCCATGACACTTGCCATTTATTTCCTCTGTGCAAATCACTTTATAGTAGTGCAGACTGAGCATCGTGATCGGGCAAAGGTGTCATTAGTAGTAAATTCTACAGAGACCTCTTCAAAGAAGATATATTATAGCTAATGAGGCAGCTAAAACACTTCCAGAGATAGAAAGCAGAGAAATAGTTAAACAGAGCACAGTTATATCTGGCCTGATTCTCTGATAAAGTTCATAAGTATGCATGCAGAAGTAAGAGAGAGACCATCTATTTATTCTCCTGTAAGGTAGTGACAAGAATTTCTCTACTGCTGAATTTGCAATTAAAATATTCTCTATCCCAGGCACAAATATTCAGCTTTATCTGCTGTCTGCACTCTGTCCATTACATAAACCATGTGGAAATAAATGATATTCCCTTGTGCCACTATTCCTACCACATAAACTGTCATTTTAAATGGCAAGAGATTAAGAAACCTCTGAATAGTGAGTTTTCTGATATTTTCAGAGTAAATAAGTTGCAGTGAGAAAAATTAACTTCCTCTATCAAAGGAATGTTATCAGTAATCCTGCCTAAATTGAGAGCAATGCTATCCATGGAGCTATATACAAACATTACATAATATGTTTAGGATTCAAAATCCTACCAACTAATATTTGGCATAAACATTTATTGTCAAAGGAGAAAGGAAGGATTTTCATCTCAGTCATATATAAAAATGAAACTGAGGCATAAATAGAGGAAGGAGAATATTTCTTGAAAATTTCATTCCTTAAGGACTCAAACATGCAACAGAAAGTAAAAGGATAATATTTTCTTAACAAAAATATACACACTCTCAAAAATACTTATTTCTTTAACAAATAAATATATATTGAGGTTTATAATGAGCCAGACACTCACAAGTCACTATGAATATAACAGTAAATGAACATTTATATGGTCACTCCTCTCTTGGAGCACACAGTTCAGTGAGAGAGACACTAAGTAATCAAATAGTCATGTAAATAGACACCAAATTGCAAATTTGGTAAATACTGAAAAGTAGATTTAACAAGGGATTTGCTGTTGTGAGGGATGTCAGGGGACTAATTAAAAATTAACTTGAAAAAGGGAGGCTGGGAGGCTGGGGTGCTCCAACAGAGCAAAGGGACCAAAATATCAGGAATGGAGGGGGTTGGGGGTACTGAGGAACTAGGATTGTGCAATGAGTTAGTTACTGGAGGGAGGAAAGTGTGGGGCAGACTGAGGCTCACCGGCAGGGAAGCACTAGATCACACAGTTAGTTGATATTTATACAATTTTTGTATTGAAACTAGATAGGTTTTTGATGATGGTAAACTCTGCTGTGCCTATGAAACAATATTTCCCTAGAAATTAAAGTCCATGTTAAGGATTTTTTTTCTTATCCTGAGAACAGTTGAAAGTCTTTAAAGTATTTTATACCAAAGGAATGACATGTTCAAGCTTAAATTTTGAAAATTCTCCCTGGCCATTATGAAGCAGGGAATAAGAGTAGATGTGGGGAACTCAGTAATGAGATTATTATAATCCATGGGAAAGTAATTTAAGATAGTTTTCGAGCAGTTGAGATGGAGAGACATAGACTCAGAATTATATTATCTTTCTCTAAAAGTTGCTCCTAATGGCACCATTATTCACTGGGGTACCAAAGAAAGTCAAAGTCATTACAAACTCTGTCCTATCCCTCATTTCAAATACTAAATGGCCTTTTAAGCAACTCTCAAATCCATCTCTTTGTTCATGCCTTCATTATCAATGATGTGAATTGCTGTGAATTTCTTCTAATTTTAAATTCTCAGCCTTGATGAAGCTTGGGGAGGGAAGGGGAGTTGTAAGCCAATTAAAGAATTCCTCAAATGGCTTGAGCTTTGTATAGCAATAGCAGCACTATCCACTTAAATAGTTCCACGTCTGTGCAGATGTAATTAACCCAGAACTAATAATGAATGTAGACAAATAATGAACAAAGACAATTAATATAATAATAATAAATAGAGAAGAGATAAGAAGCCAAGCATATTCTAAGTCAAGAGTGGACAGGCATGAGTCAGTCTGGAGCTTTGATAGGAAAGTAAATTTATGAATCAGAACTCTCTGGAGTGCAAAAAATTGAAATGAAGCTCAGTCTGGCTTATTTACTAGAAAGCCCACAACCAAATGGACTTCAGACCTAGCTCTATCAATGTTGTCAAGTTGTATCTTCAGGAAATGATCTCTCCCCATCTCTTTTCTCTGTTTTCTTCTATATTGGCTTTACGCTGAGTAGGCTTTCCCCCATTCCCCCATAGGGTGACTAACAGCAGATCAAAACTTGCATTTTAGGATTTATTAACCTCAGACAAAAAGAGTGTGTTTATTTCCTGATAGAGCCATGCAAAACCCCTTAGGTTAATTGCCCTTGGATCAAGACACATGTGCATCCTTGAATTAATTACTATGAGTCTGATTGAACAGGTCTAGACAGCCCTACCTTCAATATATGAATTAAAGGTGAACTAATAGTGGATACTAAATTAATGTATTGAGGTGTTTTACTAGGAAAAGGGAAACTAGAAAGATAAAGCCAACTTTAGTCTACCTTAGTAGACTACTTTATTAAACAACATAGATAAATCCACTGATGGCAGGGCTATAGCAACTTTGTTCTACATACCCCCCTTCTGTTATAAGTAGAAAGGTAACTTGATAATTTTGAGGCAGAGTCAGAAATCATGGAAATGAATTGGACAACTAACTAATCTCTCCCTCTCTCTCTCTCTTTCTCTCTCTCTCTCTCATTTCTCTAAAAAAACCCTCTTTTCATACAGACCTAGATTATAAAACAAAGATTGGTCACATTGCTTTTATATTAAAGGGCATATAAGCCCCCTTATGACTAAGTCTCAACATGACCCTAGCCCAAACTCTTGTGTAGCAAAAAATGCAAACTATTAAGTTTAAAATGGATGATATTTTACAGTTCTGTAACATGCTATTTCACTTACCTGAATTGCCCCTCTCTTTTCTCTGCTTTGCTAATCAACATAAAGTTTCATTTTAGTGGTCACTTTTAATTTCCCTCCCCACTATAGTTATATCAAACATAAGTTATAGGAGTTTGATAAGAAAGATGTTAGGAAATATTTTAAAAATACTAAGTTATATGACTAAGAAGAGAATCTCTAGTGCTACTTGCCTTCTTCAAACTCTGATGGTGCCTTCTCTTGAAATATATCTGTAGGTCTCCTCATATATCTCCAAGCCAAAAAACAGTAGAACACAAGAGGACCTTCTGACCTAGTTTGTTAAGCCCTTCAAATGCACCTAGATACTCTGTTAACCTCCCATCAAATAGAAAACTCAGCTAGAAATTACTTAATTGGACCATGCTTTCCCCTGTCAAGAGTGAACAGTAGCAGCTATTCCATCCTACATTGTTGAGTGTTGACTCTAATCACAATGAATAACTACCCCTTCCCTTGAAAATTGCCTTTGTTTCCTTGACCCTTAAAGCTCAAATCTTGGCCAATTATTGACTAGGGTGGAATAACGAAGGCTGACCCTCTGTTGCAGGTAGAACTAACTCTATGGTACACTTTGTGCTATAGACCATCCCTCATGAATCAGACAGATGCATGTCTCCAGATGAGGTTATAGCCATGCTTAGATTTCTCCCTGCCTTATCCTTATTCCCTTATATCCCTTATTTTGAGAGCACTTCCACAATAAATCATTTGAACAAGAATTCCCTGGGTCAAGTTCTCATTATAGAGAGCCTGTTCTAAGACAAGTGCATAGAATGAGTGAATGAATGAATTATTGATCGAATCAATGAAGCAATACTTTTGAGAGTATATGTGAGTATAAAAATCTATTAAGAACAGGACTACCAGCAGGAATGTACCATGAATACATTGAATAAATCTGGAACTAGGGCTAAAAGATCTGTGAGCTTGGGGAGCAAAAAATCAGATACAGACATAAAATCACCCTAATCTTGAAGCTTGGTAATCCAAATGCAAGTATGATACTGGACCCAATGAACAGCTATAACTCATTAAAACACACACACAGATAATTAGGTGAGAGTCAGTAATATTACTATTACTGATATTTATTACTTCAGTAATAGATAAGAAGTATAGAACAAAACACAGAAGCTGGTATAATCTAGATAAATGACCTAAATACCAGGTTCAGAAAAATACCTTCACCAGAGGGAAAACAATTTAAATTATTTTTTCCAGGAAAAAAACCCAATCTCAGCATGCAGTACTGCAACACTTCACCTGTGAGTATGATTATATATATATATGAACATTTTGTACCCTTTGTGGTATCACAATGTTGATCCATAACTTCTCATATAACTGCTGAAATCACTGAAGTCATGTATTCTCCACAAAAAAGTATCTTAGGAGTTAATATGTAGACATGTTAATATGTAGCAAATGTAAACATCAGGAAAGGATAACTATAAAAAATATTTTGAATATCTGAGTACTCTTCCCCTGTAATAGATTATTGTCATTGTCTATTAGATAAATTTCAATAAACTTTCAGCACTGGGCAAAGGTATAAGTACAAAGGACTACTACAATCCAGAAGAAAGCCCAAGACTTCAAATGGCAGAAACACAAGAAATTCAGTGGCAAGTTGTCACTCAGTGTGGGTCAGATTCTTCTAAAACAGATTCTGATGAGATAGAAATCTCAATGCAGGAATTGACTGGGGTATGCTCTCAGGAGTGTTGCCAGCAAAATTAAAAAAAAAAAAAAAAGATGAAACAGGATAGAGCAGATAGAGTAATTAAACCGCTGATGCAATCCAGACAAAAGCCTCAGGTAATTTCACTCTACAACTGGAAGCATCCTGCACAAAGATGTAATGAATTGAGAGAAGGGTTGGGGACGTCATTTCCCAGCAGAGACCAGTCATTGTATTTGGCCGCACCCAGGGAGGAGATGTGACCTTGGGCGAGTCTGATCACAATTCTACAAAGGGACTTAGCTATGAGCATTTGGCTGCCTATACCATAGCAGTCAAAGGATCTGGATAGCAACCACAGTGTTCAGTACACCTGATGAAAGAGGGAGAAAGTGTGTGCCATGTGGTGTGTGTAGAGTGTGTGTGCGAAGTACCTGTGTATTTCATTGTCCTAGCCTTTCCTTTTTGAAAGACAGCTATTTTTTTTTTTTCTGTATACTGGCTTCAACACACACACAATCAAAACCTTCTCAAGGGATTAAAATTTAAACAGCCTTTGTACAATAATGGTGTTTTCACTTTCATAGCTTTATCCCACAGGGATATTTACAACCTCCCTGAGTAAAACACTAACTGTAACTGAAGCAGCAGAGGATCATGTTTTCTACAGATTGGGATAGTCCTTTTTCATCAGACACTATTAAGATTTGCCAAACTCAATCTTGCATTTTAAACCTTGTTTGACTTTCAGCTAGAAATATCAAACATTTTAGAAGCATTCTCCTTAAAGAAACAAAATAACATCTTGTTATAAGCTAAGAGGTTTATGCAAAATCCAAATTTTATACAAGGTGAAGAATAAATAGTCCAAATTCTCCTCATTAAAATTTTTGTGCAGAATATTAAAATTTTACAAAAACTCTTCCCAATTATTAGAGACTGAAAATCCTCAGGAAATAATTTGATTTAGAAAATTTTAATGAAAATATTCTAAATGTTCCTAATCTAACACTAGCTGTCATGAATTAAGTTGATTTTACCTGCAATAGGTGTCTCTAAAGTCAATTTTAAATAATATATCAAAACTAAGTGACACTTCTGTCATCCATCACAATATGATTTTCACTAGGAAATTATTTTTTTATTATAGATAGATTATTGTGGGGTTTTCATATTCCCTTCTCACAGAACTTCTAGAACTTAAAACACTGAATTTTCTCTGAAGGCCACATTCTCTGAAGACAAAGTATGTTAATATTTGATTAACATAAAACATTAAATTATTAATTCATTGTTAGCAAATTCCACTGGTGTCTTACAAGGTGTTCCTTCAGTAAGAGACTGTATAATAAGCTGCATGCAGGCAGTTTGTTGGGGTGTACGCTCAGTCTCGGTGGCTGGGCAGGAAATGAGAAAAGCATCACCAGCCAGACACAGAAGGTAGTATCTTCAGTGCAGTTCCAGCCAAGGTCTCAGTGAATCCTCAGGAGAGCTCTGGAGTTGAGATGACCTTTCAGAGTGGTCCAGAATTGAGGCAACAAATTTGATTTGGTCTTTGTACTCTACATTTAAGAAATATAAACTGAGCATGGTCAGCCTCTGGGAGAGGATGTAATCTGGGATAAAGCCTCACCCTGCAATTTTTAGACAGTTCCTAGGGAGAGACTCAACTGGGAGCAGTCAGCCTGCAAAACTCCATGAAGCTGTAGGAACAAGTGCCTTATTCCTAAATGGAAGTGATCTAGGCATGATGGTCATGATAGTCATCACTATATCTGGTGAATGTTTCTTCTCTTCATGCCAGTTTCTGTTTTGGGAGTGTTTTCCAAGCTTATAATGGTAGTTCGACTTTGTCTCACCTTTGCTAGGATTTAAGCTGCATGTGAGCATGGAGTATGTTTGTCTTTTTTGCCACTACATCCCTAGAACCTAGAGTATTTCCTGGCACATAGTATGTTGCTAAGATTATATTTAACAAATGTATGAAAAAAGTGAGAAAATGTGCAATTAAAAAAATAATGAACTTGGAGGTTTTATTATTGGACTCCCTCGATGCAGTAAAACTTTCTGGTCATTGTAAGGTGACCTTATGAGTTACTCTACAGCCTTTTGGGATCTAAGAGGCTCACTATTCTTATGGGATCTTATCAGTCATGAGCAGACTAACTTGCTAACTTTAAATGCTGGGGAAAAATACACATTGGTAACACATTAGTTTAAAAAGAAAGTGTATTAAGTCACTAAATTCGTTGGGGAGATGTTCGGATAAATAACATAAATCTTGTGATCGTAAGAGTAAGAAGAATGAAGAGCAGAATTAAAGTCTAACCAAACAATACAACCACATGCAAACTGCACAGATTTTTGGGTGTCCAGGCTTCTCTTACCTAATAATAAGATGGTGAATAAGGCCAAGTGCAAATAAGTAAATGGAATTTAAAATGCAAATCACATTATCTAGCTAGCTTTTCTTTGAGGCTCGGTGAAAAGAAGGAATTTGAGAAAGTTTTTTGCCTATCAACCTTGTGTAATCCGTTTAAAACCTCCTTCCCTTTCCTCATCTTTACCAATACTAGCTTTATACACCCCACCCCCTCCCACTTCTATCTTGAGGTCTTTATATTTACTATTCTTTTTGACAAGAAAACAGATATTACTCTCGTCCTTCCCTCTTGTCATTCAGGTGTCAGATTAAATAACATTTCAATAGGTAGGCTTTTTGAGCTATTCTATGTCAAGTATCTTCCAAAAAAGCTCCACAACATCATTTCGTTGCATAGTCCTTTGAACTATTTTATGTTTTCTTTGAATGTATTATCTGTCTCCACTTGTTAGTATTTAAGTTCCATGCACACAGGGAAAATGTGTCTGTCTTTTTTGCTACTATATTCCCAGAAACTGGTATATCTCCTGGCACTAGTATATGATGAAATTTATATTTAGCAAATGTATGAAAAAAAATGTGGTATTACAAAATAATAAACCTGGTATAAAATTCCTAATGGTTGTGTCAAGACTTCTAGCTTCTTGTAGGTCCTAAGGATATAGTTCAATAGTTCTGAATCTGGGACAAGTTTGCTCACAAAGGGACATTTCAATATCTCCAGACATTTTTGACTGCTGTGACTATGAGGGAAGGGTGACACTGGCATCTAGTGGGCACAGTTCAGGGATGATGCTAACCATTCTTTAATGCACAAGAGAGTTCTCTACAACAAAGAATTACCTGGTTCAAAATGTCACTAGCGCTGAGACTAACTCTGATATAGCCAAAGTCAAAATAAATATTTAAAAGATGATAGTCACAGTGATACCAAACATAGCTGATATGAGAGTGTGATATGGAGTTTATATACACAGATATACATGTATATGCACATAATATGTATATATATATGTATATGCACATAATCCTCAGAATAACCTTATAGACTAGGTATTATTGTCCCCATATATCAGAATAAATAAACTAAGTATTAATAAATCCACAATGGATTACTTATTCTACCTGGCTACCATATTTTATGAGCATAAACACTGAAATGCAACACAGTGGATATACCTCTCCTAGAATATGATGGATTTTGAGAACTAGCTTGTGCTACTAAAGATTCTCTTTATTTCAGAAAAAAAGGAGCTGAAAAAACCCATATAGACAAGGAGAAATTGTCTTGCAATATTTGTTTAGCATGAATGCAATATTTCTTCTATCTTAAGTCTTTGTGCCATTTTGTTAATCAGCCATAGAGTCCCATCTACTTTCATTTTTTTTTCCTATAGGAAGTACCTCATGACCTCCTGAACTTAGCATTCAATTTTATAGTTTTTTACTAGTCCTTGCTTCTTTATAACCATTTTATAATTAAGTAATTAAATTGAAAAATATTGATCTATATTTAGAATTCCTTAATTTATTTATTTAACTATTTATTACATTACTTCTATGTGCCAGATACTGTGTTTGAAAAAAAAATAATGAAGAAGCAGATAAAACTTATATTCATGTGGAGGAATAATAAATTCCTGTTTGTTCTTGCATGTATGCCACTGATACAGACTACATTTGATCAATTATAATCTACCATTTATTATTTTAACACATATTCATGTGGGAGGAATTTAGGATGCAGATATAAAAACACAATAACTGCTCTTGAGAACCTCTCAAATAATAGAAAAGGGGAGAGAAAATCATATAATATAGTATAAAGGTAAGTTACAAATTTTCAGATTCTTGGCCGGGCATGGTGGCTCACATTTGTAATCCTAGAATTCTGGGAAGCAGAGGCAGGAGGATTGCTTGAGATCAGGAGTTTGAGACCAGCCCGAGCAAGAATGAGATCCTGTCTCTAATAAAAATAGAAAAAATTAGCCATGGTGGCTCTGGCCTATAGTCCCAGCTACTCAGGAGGCTGAGGCAGGAGTGTTGTTTGAGCTCAGGAGTTTGAGGTTACAGTGAGCTATGATGATGTCACTGCACTCTAGCTGGGGTGACAGACTGAGACTCTGTCTCAAAAAAAAAAAAAAATTCAGATTCTTGACAATATAGTAAACAGACAAAAGCTGCTACTGCTTTAAAAAAAATAAAACTACAGAAGACAGTAAAGCATGGATCTTAGGAATCCATATCAAAACTGTGCTAACCTCTGGGAAGGCCAGAGGCTATCAAATGGTGAGTGACAAAAACAGTGGAGGTCTTGTATATAGGGAAAGATTGTGGTTGCAAAGCTCAGAGATGAGAGTATGGGTTTGGAGAGAGCTTTTAAATTCTGTTTTTACGAACTCTACATTGCCTTTGGGCAATTATCACTACTGTGGGCTAAGAATTGGCAGCAACTGCTTAGTACAAAGCTAAAGCCCTCCTTCAGTGACAAGCTGATGAGTAGCTACCCTTAGGCACTCACTCCTCTAACTTATTTTCTCCAACTGATAGAGGCTCACTTAGTCTAAAGGAGATTGCCTCCTTGCTGGCCTACTTCTTTCTAAGGGAAGATACATTTGAATTTCTAACGTGCCAACTTTCTGGGAACTACCTGAAGCTCTCTACCTTGGGCCTTATCCACTCACTTATGCTATACACACTAAGAACTTTGGTCCCTCCCCAATAACCCTTATCAGGTAGAAGAGTTTTTATCCCAAGACATGAGCTCATAGCCTGAGAGTTTCAATACATTTAAAGAAAGACAACTATCCTTTGACCAACAGCTTCCCAATTCTACCCTGCCCTACCCACCCACTACTGGTAACCACCATTCTACTCTCTACTTCCGTAAATTTGACTTTTTTATATTTCACATATATGTGAGATCATGTCTTTCTGTGCCTGGCTTATTTCAATTTCACTTAGCATGATATCCTCCAGGTTCATCTATATTGTCACAAATGACAATATTTTCTCTTTTTAAAAGCTAAATAGTGTTCCATATATAAATAGTGTATACACTTATGTACATGCCACATTTTCTTTATTCATTCCTCTATTGATGAACACAGGTTAATTCTATATTTTTGCTATTGTGAATAATTCTGCAACAAACACGGGACTGCAGATATCTCTTTGACATACTGATTTAAGCTTTTTTGAGTATATGGCCAGAAGTGGAGTTACTGGGTTATACAGTAGTTCTATTTTAATTTTTTGAGGTACCTTCATACTTAATACATAGCACATGAATCAAAATCACTGGAGGAAGCAGATAAATATATTTAGCATAATAAATATTCTCAAAATGATATGAAAGGATATTCATAAACCAAAAAGAAGCAAGATATCATAAAATATCCAAGTAAGTATGAATTATGCATACTACTATAAAAAAAAAGAATAAAGAGATGTGATACAATGGAAGAAAAATTAGTGAGTAGGGTGATCATCTTGCCAAGAAGGCAAAAGGTGATAACTTGAAATGAAGTTAATTGTATATATGACAAAAACAGAGGCATTCTAAATATTTATGAACAGAATCGATCTCCTCCCCTTTTGTATACTTTAACATGGTGCAATCCTGTTATATTTCATTAGTGTGAAAGACTGGGAGAAGAAATAGATGCAGAAAATATGATGGCAATGCTTTACTGTCCTTCAGAGGACCTATAAGAAAGAAGGCGCAAAGGATAATAATTATGCATTTAAAATGATTAAATACTAATGCTGCAAACTTCACAAGTGATGAAATGGTGAAATAAATTGCTGGTACTTTAATCTAGACACATTTAGATTAACAGGATGGATGTCTATAAGCCAGTTTGAAAAATGCCTTGTACTTACATACAGCATAGTCTAGATTCAACAGCCTTTGCCTCCGGTCCCTGTTTATGAATTGGCTGATATCTGTACATGTATTATAACCATGGTGTGAAGTTAACAAAACCTTTTATTCAGACACATAAAAATGTGGTTGTATAATACAGAGTTTTAAAATTCCATGAGAGTGACACAGTAAAACAATGGATGCTCTAGATGTTAATGATAATTTTAAATTTGAAAATATTTTCCTTCTAACTAAAAGATAAGTCAGCATCAAAGGCAGTTATAATTAGTATAACTGGGATAATTAAAACATCATATCAGTCTTCCAACAAGTTGTATTTTTTCCTAAATCAAAATATTATATCAAATTCTGATATATTATATTTAAGTAACATTTTTACTATAGCTATTTTACCATTTAATATAGAATGAAAACTTTTAAATAAAATAATATAAAGAATTATAAAATAGTAATCTCATTTCAAGTTGACATAAAATATGCATCATGATAAAATTATTCTAAGATTAATAAATATCTTTGGTTTTGTGAATTTATACTTAAATAAATAAAATAATCTCAATTTATCAGATGTTACCTGCTACAAAGTGAGGAGAAAAATTTTTCTTGGTTCAAATTCCTAGTGTTCATTCCTATTCCACAATTGTTTCATTCTACTTTCTACTTCTGTAAATTTGACAATAAAAGTAGATTAACGCATATTCTATTTCAGTTTCTGTATCTAAAAAACAGAGATCCTAGTACAATGCATGTAAAATTTTCATTCATTACTTTATTTGATAGATTATATTTGCTTATTAGTTTTCACCAAAGTGGGACAAAACATTGCTTTTAAGCAAAGAGCTCTGTATTTATTATCTGGCTGTGAAGCATAATAATTCTTTCTTCAAAGAAAGAGAATGAAAATAATCTTCCTGGAATGGCCAAAGGAAAAAATGCTACTTTTAATGTTCTTGTTTTCCAGGAATGGAACAAGACATGCCACTCTCCCACTCCTATTTCTTCAACCTCACAAGGAGAAATACTAATGTTCTCATCCCTAAGTGTTTCTCAATAGCACCATTATCTTAGAAGAAGATATAATTTATAAGTAAAATGCCCCCTGTCTGACTTCTGGAAAACAATTCATCTGAGATTTTTAGAAACCCTCTTAAAAATTATCTAAATAGTATATCAGAACAGTAATCCAATAGGGTATGAACAATCTTTTTCACCTGAGAGATGAGGAGGTGAGGGGTCATCCTGACAATCATGGACTTTTTATATTAATGATTGTCATTGAAACTCATTAAAACATTAATTTTATAATTATCAATGATTGATAATTAATGATTGATAATTGTAATTTTAAAAAATTCACCGTGAGTTCTCCAAAATAACATAAGAATATTGGGGCAATCACTACCAAAAAAGAAGAGAGAGGGGGTCAATATTCCAAATGTTTTTGGTGCTAAAAGAATGGTTGTAGCTGGAATTAATTCATTTTGCCAATATTTTACCCTTCACTTCTCTCCTGTGATATTTCAACTTCTGTAGAACAAATTAGGCTGAACAGCAACAATTATCAGACATGTAGCTGCTGTACATCATGTTATTTTTCTGGGTGTACTTGTTCCTTGGGAAAGGAAATGCACTCTGAACAGGGTCAAAAATAAGGCTCCTCAGACATTTAAGAATTGTGTCCCTTCTGTTCTCACTACCCACTAGGTTGAGGATCCTTCCATTCTGCTTCACTTTAATACTCTGCTCTCTCTTGTTTCTGTCCCCACTCTACTTCTGTGATTTTGTTTCTAGTATCTGCCCCTCTCCCTTTCTCAGGCTCCAGTGGAGACAGGCTGGGGTAGCTTGCCTCAGGCCTTGAACTTTGAATGATGGCTTTGGGCTAGAAAGCCCTTTGCTTACACCACATTGCACAGGTTAATTATCACACTTTCAAGGCTACTCGAATTTCGCTTTCTTGAGGAAGCTACTCTGACTGCCATATTTAAATTGCAACCTCCAATACTAACTTAGAACTAATCAATCTATACGTTTGTTCACACTGGAAGTAAAACTCAACGAAATCAAGTAGATGGGAGGGAGGAGGAGAGGAGGAGTAAATTCATGCCTAATGAGTATAATTCATGTTATCAGAGTGAAGGACACACTTATAATTTTGACTCAAACTGTACAAAAGCAAATTATATAACCAAAATAGTGTACCCCCATAATATTCTGAAATAAAAAAAGAATGTAAACTGCAAATTCCCCACTCACCTCCACTATTCAGTCTCCTCATCCTGCTCCATGTTTTCTTTCATAGCCCTTACCATATTCGAGCTTACTAGAAATTTATTTCTTATTGTTTGTGTGTCTACTGGATGTGCCTAGATAAGCTATTTGATTTATCTGACTGATGTATCACAAATGCCTAGAAGAGGACCTGACACACAATAAAGGTCAAAAATGTTTGTTGAACAAATGAATTAAATTACAGACAGTTACCTAGTTAGACTCAAAGCTACACCATGAATACATTTTTAAAATAAATCACCAAATACTAAAATGTTTAGAATGTTTTAATCATATGTGATTGGAGGGACCACTTGCTTCACTTCCTCATTTGGCCACTGAAGCATCAGACCTTGTGAGGTTAACTGATTGCTAAGTCAACAGGCCCCTGGCTTCTAGTTTGGCTGTTTCTCACCTTCAGTGCCCTAAAGTACATTTTTCAAATTACAACCATGTGTATTTACTATCTAAAACAGCATAGCCTAGCTTATTGAAGCAGAATTTCTAACTCGATTGTTCAATCTAAGTGCTTTAGCCTTTAGTCCTAGAGCCCCTTTAAGTTTTAAGATTTTTTTTTTTTGCTTTGTACCTTAAATTTTACATCCTATAGAATCAAATACTGTTTCTCCCTCAGATCCCATGCTAACTGGGATATCAATGTCTCATATGTCTGCATTCCAAATACATTTCTTGGCTGCATAGTAAAATTATGTTCTAGGCAATTGCTTAAATTAATTAAGATTTTGTCAAGCATAAACAATAAAAACAGACTTTGATTAGTTTCAGTAAAGTTGTATAGGATGTTAAACTGGACTCTGATCAGACAATTGACAGCGCATGCAAAGGACAATAGTATAGCAGGTATGAAGTAGACCCATAGCCTGGAGTGCTGGATCACCTATGCAAAACAGGCTAAGGGAAGTACAACTTGGTCTTCTGCCCTTAGCTTCATCCTCTGTATTAGGCTGTCTAGAAGGAGATGGAAGGAGACCTAGAGAGGATTGATTCCTTTGGAGTCAGTTACCAGGGTATGTGCAACCTCCCCATCATGAGGGATGTGTCCCCCTTTCAAGGATGTATGAGAAGGGATTCAGGGGACCATTCAGAGACTTCAACAGAAACCTTCTGAAGCAGGGGAACATGGGAGTGTGAAACTGACTCGCATGTGAGAGTCAGAGGCCAGGACTGTGGCTAAATCTGACTTGGACTCCATGAAGATCAAATGGCTATATTGGGAGGCACTGCAATTACACTCAAGTAAGGCAAAAATGCATACAACCTGGGGACCCAGTGAGGGTCTGAGGAAGGACATCAACCTGGGATTAGCTCAACAGGGATTATTGTAAAGAAACTGACCAGAGAAGCAAAGGTTAAAACTGCAGTAACCTTTATCAGTAGAGCTAGAATGAGCCTTAAGCTTTTTGACCTGTTATGTAGTCAAATGTTGCACAATCCATTTTATTTCTAATAATTCCAAATTCATTTATAACATAGAAGCATGAGAAAAATGAGAAAGTATTCTGGGAACAATTTAGTGTTTTATAAATTGCAGCATATTCTTGGGATATTACATGACCTTTTGCCTGTCATTCCTGAAGATAATTTACATAAGATACAATAAAAGAAGTAAACAAATTATACACACTTTACTTTCTAATACTTCCATTAAACAGTAGAAAGAACTCACACACCAGCATTCCAAATAAAAAAAAAATACATTTGGATATCATCAAATGACAATCATTTAGGTTATAAATGATGAGGTCAAATCACTTCATCTCTTTGAAAGTAGTGATAAGTTTATATCTATATAGCTTGACCATGAAATAAAAATATTTTTCTCCCCTGCTAGACATTGTAAAATTCTGAAACAAAATGAAAGAAATATGACAGATTTTTATTCTCTATTTCTATTATTTTATTTTATCTCCAACTTTTTGTTGCTATTTTAAACTTTTTAGTTTGAAAAATATTATCATTTACAGAATAGTTGCAACAAAAATGCAATGGAATTTCATATATCTTTCACCTAGATTGACCCATTGTTATGTTTTATCTCCTTTGTTTTTTCCCTCTGATAATAGTGAATACTATATAATAGTAAGGATTATTATGGGATTTTTGTTTGATAGACATATTTGGCAAAATGTTCCAGACTTCATGGTTCTTACTCCTAAAAATCTAAGCAGGTGCCTATCTTCCACAAGTTGGGATATCATCCACTTATTTTTAACATCTGAGCTCCTCCATGCTGAACACCAGAATTGGACAAATGTCCATGCCTAATTATAGGCTACAGAAGAAGACCTTTAATACTCCTTTTACACTAAGGTAAATATTCCTCAGGAGCAGATGTACCTGCAGGCAGGTTTAGAGAAACATAAAACAGAAGCCCAGATGCACACGATCAATTTCTCCTTTCAAATTTGCCATTCAGGTTAAGTCATAGCTCACCCCCTTGGGAAAAGTGTGTGAGAAATGAAGAGCTGCCAGAGGGTTAGACAGTGCACTAGTGGAGCTACACAGATAAATACATCAATAGCATAAAATAAACCTTGTGTCCTAAAATGTAACAGACATTAGCAATGCAATTTCACTGTACTGAGTGCCCTAGGTATATAAATGTATTTTTCACCAAAAAAGAAATACAAATGGTCCTTAACCCTAGGTAAGCTATTCAGTCTCACTGTCATCTATAATGAAAGAAATATAAATAAAAGCTAAACTGAGATAACCATCTCTCACCTATTACCTTGGCAAATAATAAAAAAAAAATTGAAAACATACTTTGTTGACATGCTGGTAGAAACATAAACACTCACACATCTTGGCAGAAGTGCAGAGTATGGAGGAAAATTTGATAGTATCTAGCAAAATTACGTAAGCAGTAGCCCCTTGGTCCAGCAATCTCACTTCTAGGAATATATCCCAAAGGTACACTGGCAAAAGCACTACCACCAGCAAAAAAGCCCCACAAAACAACAGCAAAACAAAAACAAAAACAAAAGCACAGAAATATTTACAATTTACAAGTCTATTATTACCAATATTATTTGTACTAGATTGTATCCACTCATACAACTGAGTACTATGCAGCTGAAAGAGGAATGACACATATGTCTACATACTGCTACAGAGTGATCTCCAAGATATCTTGCTAAGTAAAAGAGCAAGGTGGAGGAGACCTTGTGTACTATGGTGTGCTATTATTTATCAAAAATAAACAATAAGATAGAAAAGCAAATTAAGTGCAGTGTCTACAGGTGAAAAGAGGAGACAAGTGATAGAGGAATGATCATAACTACCAGACTGTTCTGAATATATCTTGTTTTTCCATTGAACTCTGTAAAGAAACATTTAAAATAATGTAATTTTCTGTCTACCACCAGTGGGATATACTCTAAGGACAAAAAGAACTGGAAAAAAATTTTGTCTACTTATATTAATAGTAACCTTTTGTTAGTGATAGGGATGTTAATGCCAGCTTGAGAATATTGTGTATATGGTAAAATAATGCAAATCTCTAATTATTTTGAGAACCAGGAGTTTGTATTTAGAAGAACAAAGGTTCAGATGTAATATTAATGAGGTTAAGAAAATATCCCATAGGACTAGATTTGAATTGAAAATATCAGGAATTACTAGTACAAAACTCATGATATAATAATTCTGAGTTAACATCATTAATCAGCCTCTGTTAATGGACCATAGCTAATGGGTCTGGGAAGAATTTTTAGGAAGAATCTCAAATTTGGCCATGTTTTATGCCAACTTTGATGAAACATGTTAAAAATTGCATGATGCTCTTAGGGTAGCATCACTTCACCATCACCCTCTGAGGAGAGATTTGGCAATAATGAAAATAGAAAACATATATATAGTACTTACTACATGCCAATCTGTGTTGAATACTTTTGTCATATACCATAAAAGATATGTCATGGCTATTAGATTACGGATAGCCATGAAAGTCCCTTAAACACCTCACTGTGATGACACTATACATCACTATGCAGTATGATACAACCTGATCTGTGGATTTCTAACCTTAAGCCAGGGATTTCCAGGAGACAAGACAACCTTAACACAGATGTGACTTTTATAAACCTTCAAATAAAGTTTATCTTTCCAAGAATAGCTTAAACTCCCTTTACAAAAGAAACAGAAACACCTGGTAACTGACCTGGACTGAATACAGGTTGAAAAAAAAGGGAAAGCATCCCCCAAACTCTCGGAATGGTCTCCAGATAGGGACTCTCCAAGTTTGACGGCATATGGCCCACGCCACCAGCCTACTGCTACTTGCTGCCTTGTAAGAACACTTCAAAAATGAACTGCTTGGGCATTAGATGGTGTCTAAGCCTCATCTTTGATGTGTATCAAACCAAAGGTGAAAAAGGTGCCTCTAGGGAAGGCGATTAACTAGGACAACGTAAAAATCCCAAACACGAAAACTTTTCGTATATTTACTAATTTAATACTCATACCAACCCTGGAATATAGGTAGTATTTTTAGAGTCGTTTTACAAATGAAAGAAACCAAGATGCAACAGGTTAAATATTAAATAGTTTACTCAAGGTCACTTAGCAAGTAAGTGGTACATCCAGGCTGTAAGTCGAAGAAGTGTGAATTTAGGGTTTATGCTCTTAATCACCATGTTATACTATCAGCCGGCAGGGCTCAATTATACTGAAAAGGGAGCCATTGACATTACACCTGTGATAGGAAATATCCATCCTTTGGAAACAAATGTTCAGAACTATAAAAATGTTTTAACCTGAGTCATTTGTAAAAGAACAGAGTTATTGCTGCAACTTTTTCTTTTTCGGAAATACTTCCCCTTCATCACACATACGTGTACATAAAAAGCTTTGTGTCTTTTTCAAGAGCTTTAGATTTATGTTAATCAATTGAAGGAAAAGCTCTGGGACAGTGAAAAGTTTAGAATTTAACTCTAAATCACTCAAGCTGGTATAGAAAATGCTGTACACGTAGAGATTAAAAAATCCCACCAACCATCACCCAGAAAGAAATTAGCAAAGCTGGGATTTGAATCCTTGTCTCTCAGATACTAACACTAATATGTGCGTTTAAATACTACTACATCAATTTATAACTGTAAACAAGTTACATAATCTCTCTTACTTTCAGTTTGCTTACTCCTTAAGAGTATTATAAACAAAAACGGGTATAATTATCCCTACCTAAAATATATTGAAAACATAATGCATGGGAGCATTACCTTATCATTTTTCTTTTCCTTTTATCATAATTTTAATGTTCAATCATCCACTCACATTTTACATTTTAATTTTTAATGGTAATGATAATGATGATCAGGATAATGAATTTATAAAAGCAGGGAAAAAGTAGAGAAAACAGAGAGAAGGAAAAGACAATACCCTTCCTTGTTTTCTATTACTCCTATAAGAAGCAAAATGTTTTGTTTCTTTAATAAGGCATCAAATAGAGGCTATAAATGAGAAATCCAGCTGTCACATGCAAAATAAATATGTTTCTGTGTCCCCACATAATTAGGTGTAATTTATTAATTTTAATAAGAATAGGAACTTGCATATTGTTGCCTTTCTCCGGGGAATCTGGTGATTTAGTTTGTTGTTCTCAGTACTTCACTGTGACAAGGGTCACGAACAAGAGTTGGTATACTTTGTATGAAAAAATTATCTGTGCTCGTATAATGGTATCTCCTAAGATAGCATGAGAAACTTTTTTCAAAGTCTACTTCTATAGAAGAAATATCTCTTACTTAAGAATAGTCTTCCATTAGTTGTTAAATGATTTCTGCCTCAAATATTCTTCTGCAGCTTGAGCTGGCCACATTTTATAAATCTAATAAATAAATATTTATGGAATGATCTCTGCTTACTTTTGGAAATAAAGTTTGAGTGGATGAGTAAATTGGATGAAAGATTTTTCAGCCCTTATCTACCTTTCGAGAGTAATTGGTTCAACTATTTTCTAAAATGCATGTTTCATTTACATCCATTTTGATAATTACCTTTTTACCTCCCATGATATAGAAAACCAGTTTAAGTAGATTCAGTTTAGCACTTATGTGACAGAATCCTAATTGTACCCAAGAGTATATTGAAGTTTCAGGTTTTCTGAGCAACATTAATGCCACTTATCTTTAGAGTGCAGTATTCTTTACAAGAACAAGCATCTTCAGCAGCTTTGCGGACGGATTATGTATAGTAATAGTTCTGTCTTTTTAAAATGGCAAATGGGGCTGAAACCAGTTGGCATATCTGGAAGCCTCCATCTGTAATGTACCTCAGTGATAATAAGACTGTTATTCTCAATTACCTAATATAAGAACCCATTAGAGTGTAAATGTACATGCTGTGATGCTGTGGACTTCTTCATATAATTACGACTTCTGAAGTTTTTTGGAGAAATTACAAGTCACATAACCATGTCCGCAATGTACACATGGGCAACATGGAACATGACCAATAGTAATTTGCGTGGTACCTTTAGCAGTGCATATGAAGTGTCACTTAGCTGCCTAGTCCACTTTAGGAACCAGGTTCTAGAAATCAATTATTGATTGGTGAATATCACACTCAGATGCCTATCGATAAATCACACAAAGCTTTTCTTCAGCTAAGTGATTTGTAATGAAGAGATTAAATGAAAATCATTGAACTGTACCATGATGGAATAAAGGCATAATTTTAATAAAGAGTTAACTGTGCATAATTATATACAAAACATATTAGAAATTATCTACAATGTGGTTCTTATATTAACTTCCAAATCTTTCACATTGATAATTGAGGAAACAATCAGATGTGCCTAAGGAAAATATCCCAAGCACCGTTCTATTCATCTCTTTTTCTCCAATCTATCTTGATTTTGTGTTTTCTGCTGCAAGAATTTATTACAGATTGCATTGTATTTTCCAATTCTACATGTAATTGGTCAATGTTTAAAGCTTAGTGACAATCTACATTATTGATGTAAGTTTTACTGTCTCTCTTTTTATACCACAAATATAAAATAGCTTATTATCTTCAAATTTACAGTATTCTATATGCTTACTTCCTATTTTGCATTTTTTTTCTCTTTCTCTTTCTGTGACACTATGAAGATTCACACAAACTGCTGGATTTCTTGGCAGCACCCAATCCCATCTCTAAAATGTACCCCATGACAGAATTCAAGGATTCAAAAATACTTTCTATATGTAATATCTACTAACTCCCTCAGCACCTGTTGCATCCACTCTCCATATGCAGGGTCTTTCCCAGTTTATTGTGTCACACGAATCAGGTGTACACTATAGACATGAAAAAGATACAGTGATAAATTGAATATGCTATGCCTCTGCCTTTAGAGAGATAAATGGCAGAATAAAAAGGTGAATACTTATCTATGAATAAGACACACTAATTATTGCTCATTTACTTGGGGATAGATCAAAACTGGAGCACACTGAAGAAATCCACACTGTCTAATAAGGGATTTTGAAGTCTCAGATTAGCTCTGTAAGGTAAAGGAATTTATGGACTATTTAATTTGCAGTTTAAGGAGTTGCAGAGTATTGTCCATAGGAACTGGCTTTAATTGCAACCTAATGGAATCGGTGGAATAAGGTAAGTTTGCTTTTAGGCTTGCTCAACTGCAATAGGGGAGCAGATTTTGGTGATGTGAGAAAGATGTACTCAAATGAAAATTAAGATCAGAAGAACTTTAAAGATACATGAAGGGTCAAAACACGCAAATAATTATATTCCAATGACTTAAAGTGACAAGAGAATTCTAGAAGATATGAAATCAATATGATAATGGATGCGACTATATTTAAAAGTCTGAGACAGGACTTGTACACCTCCAGTGAGTTAGAGCACCTCTGGTGGTTGTATGTTATTATGGCGAGCATTCTGGACTGACTCCAGAAATCAGAGCTCATGTTTCAGTGAAACCTTCCCCTTAGGTACAAATGAAAACTCTTGCTTCAGCAGTCTAGAAAAGCAAACTCCAGCTTCAAATAAATAGTGAAGGGATATGAGGGAAGTGTCTCTGACATAACGAAGTTATATATGCATATGATTTTTTAAAATTTCAGTATTTCTCACAGGCTATAGAAATCTTGAAAAGTGAGATGCTAAAAACAAATACTTTGAATCCAACACTTTTGAAGAAATTAAGTATAACTTTATTAAATAATATCACTAGTGCTTAGTAATAATGTATAATAAAATGAATTTGAGGACAGCTGATGAGAGTAAATTCTGCCATTTTTATTAGGCAACATATTCAAGTCAAGTTGAAAGAAAACTTGTTTTTGGTTTCAAAAATATTAAAGTCGTATAGTTTTGCTATTAGTAATTCTCTTGACAAAATTATTTATTCAATAAATATCTTATGAAAATCTACTATTTGCAATATTTTTAGAAAGTGTATTTATAAAATCATGACATTTTTCTCATTAAAATCCATTGCAAGTTAAATATTTATTCAGTAGAAAAATTATTAAGTTTAATTTTTATATGGATTTTATTATTTACCTTTATGTTTTAGATTTAGGGAGTACACATGCAATTTTTTTACATAAGTTTATTGCAGAGTGGTGAAGTTTGGGCTTTAGTGTATCATCACCTGACTAGCATACATCGTACAATGGGTAATTTTTCATCCCTCATCCGCTCCCAATGTCCCACCTGCTGGAGTCTCTGATGTCTGTTATTCCAATCTGTGTGTCCACACATATCTAGTGTTTAGCTCCCACTTATAACTGAGAACACGTGGTGTTTAATTTTCTGTTCCTGTTACTTAGCTTATGATAATGGCCTCCATTTCCATCCAAGTTGCTGCAAAAGACAGGATTTTATACTTTTTACGGCTGAGTAGTAGTCCATCATGTATATATGGCACATTTTCTTAATCCAATCATTGGTTGATGGAAACTTGGATTGATTCTACATCTTTGTTGTTATTAATAGTGATGCAATAAACATATGAATGCAGATATCATTTGATATAATGATTTCTTTTCCTGTGGGAGGAGACCCAGTAGTAGGATTGCTGAATTGAATGGTAGATCCATTTTGAGAAATCTCCATACTCTTTTCAATAGGGGTTGTACTAATTTACATTCCCACTAACAGTGCATAAAGTGCATAAGCATTCCCTTTTCTTCACATCCTCACCAACATCTATTTTTTTTTTTTACTTAATGGCCATTCTGACTAGTATAAGATGATATCTCATTGTGGTTTTAATTTACATTTCTCTGATGATTAGTGATGTTGAACATTTTTTCATATTTTTTGGCCATTTGTATGTCTTATTCTTTAAAAAAAATGTCTGTTCATGTCATTTGCCCAATTTTTTATTTATTTATTTTTCTTATTGAGTTGTTTGAGCTCCTTGTAGATTTTGGATATTAGTCCTTTGCTGGATATGTAGTGTGTGAATATTTTCTCCCATTCTCTCTGCTATTTACTCTATTGATTGTTTCTTTTTCTGTGTAGAAACTTTTTAGTTTAATGAAGTCCCATTTGTCTATTTTTGTTGTTGCATTTTTTCTTGGGGTCATAGTCATAAATTCTTTGCCTAGGCTAATGTCCAGAATATTTTTTTTCTAGGCTTTCTTCTAGAATGTTTATAGTTTCAGGTCTTAAATTTAAATTGTTAATCCATCTTGAGTTAATTTTTGTATGTGGTGAGAGAGATCGGGGTCCAGTTTCATTCTTTTGCATGTGGCTAATTTTCCCAGTACCATTTATTGAATAGTGTGTCTTCTCCCCAGTGTAGGTTTTTGTCTGCGTTGTCAAAGATCAGTTTGTTCTAGGTATATGGCTTTATTTCTGGGTTCTCTATTCTGTGCCATTGATCTATGTGTCTATCTTTGTTACTAATGTCATGCTGTTTTTGGTTACTATACCCTTGTAGTATAATATGATGTCAGATAATGTGATGCCACCAGTTTTGTTCTTTTTGATTGGGATTGCTTTGGCTATTTGGTCTCTTTTTGGTTCCACATGCATTTTAGGATTATTCTGTAAAAAATGTTGCTGATATTTCAATAGGAATTTCATTGACTCTGCAGATTGCTTTTGGCAATATAGCTATTTATGTTTTTAAATGAAAATATGCAGTATTGATGAGAATATGCAGAAATTGATGCAAAAATCATATATTTCAAGTAGAAAAATTATTGACAAAACTATTGAGTAAATATTTGGCAAAATATGTCAAAAATACAAAATATTCAAATCCACAAAGTCAATTCTTGGATACTGCATCTTAAGGAAATTAATATAAAATGTGACAAAAATTATAAATCATATTCATCATGGTATTTTATTATAACATAATTAATGTTTAACATATTTTAATCATCAAATTGAATTATAACATTAAATGCATTAAAAGAGTATATTATGGATTTTATAAAAATTTATTGAGCACACACCATGAATGAGGCAATAATGTAACACTTATGTAAGTTATAAAACATAATAATAGAATGAACAGCTGTTAACTCACTATCTACTTGCTCATACTTCTATGCTGTCAGCCCCTACAAGTAACTCTTACCTGAATTTTGTCTTTACCATTATATAACAGGATTTTTAAACAAAGTATTGCTTATGCATATGTGCATAAACTCCGTAAATATGCATCTCATTGCAAGTACTTTTCCATTATTTGATTCTTTCTTTTTTTTTCTTTTCTTTTCCCCTTCCTTTTTAAAATCACATATCTAAGATTCATCTATGCTTTTACGTGTAGCTCCAAAATTGTTTTGTAGAACTGTTAAATAGTTTCTTTCTACATCTTTCTATCAAAACACACTTAAAGCCTGAGCAACACGGTGAGATCCTGTCTCTACAGAAAAAAATTTAAAATTAGCTGGGCGAGGTGACACGAACCTGCGATGAGCTGTGATCACTCCACTGCATTATAGCATAGGTACGCAGTGGGACCCTGTCTCCAGAAACACACACACACACACACACACACACACACACACACACACACTTGGGTCTTGGGTCTTTCTCTGGCATTTTCTCCTAAGAACAGTGCTGATATCCCCTAGTCTCATAGTACAGAAGTATATAAGCTCCCTAGTATATGACTAGGAATGAACTTTCTGAATAATGGAGTATATATATTTCAGCTATAAATGTAGCACCAATGGAGTTTTCAGTTTTATGAGATGAAAATCCATAGAGATGGACGGTGGTGACAGTTGCACAACATTATGAATGTATTTAATACCACTGAAGTCTACAATTAAAAATGGTTCAGAGGACAAATGTTATGTGTATTTTACTAAAATAAAATCATTGAGGAAAAAAGTACCAATTTGTTTACTAATTAATTGTACCAATGTTCTCCAACCAAAGTAAGCATTTCAATTGCCCTATCGATGCACATCTTCTTCAACACATAGTAACTTCAGTTTATGATCTTTAGAGTGAGAGTAAACCTATTTCGGATTGAAACCAATTCTACTTCTATAATTACTGAGGAATTTTTGCATCTTTTTATATGTTTATATGATATGTGATCATTCTCTCCTGTAAATTAGCCATTTATTCATTTTGTCCATTTTTCTATCAGATTATTTGCCTTCTAAAATTGATCTTTATCTATTAATAAATTTACATATATATACATAATTCGAAAATTTTTACAACTTACTTATTCCTTTTTGACTATATATGTGGTAAATAGCTTCCCTGAGAATGTGGCTTTCATTTTTACTTTCTTTGTGATGACTTTTGATTAATAATATTTTTAATTTTAAAGTAGTAGAATTTATCAATTTCTCCTTTATGATTAGCAAAATTTATGTTATGTCTGAAATTTATTCTTTGTCTTTATATTACATATATTCTCTAATAAATTCTTTAAAATACTTTAAAATTTTGCCGTTCATATGAAAGGCGGCAAAAATTGACTAGTATATATATTATATATTAAGAATCAATTTACGGATATATACATATATAATGAGTGAGATCTGCACCATCTGGGGAATGGTCACTCTTGAAGATCTGACTTGAGGGGGGAGGGGAGCATTATACATAACCTTAAAATCTGTACCCCCATAATATGCTGAAATTTAAAAAAGAACCAATTTATAAGTGTTTTCTTCATATATGTAACCAATTGTCTCAAACCATTCATTTAATAATCTATCCTTTCTTCAGGGATCTGCAAAGACACCACTGTCACACATAAAATTTTTATATGAAAACTGGTTTATTTGGAGGCTCTTTATTGTGTCCCTTTTGTTACTTTTTCTATTTTAGAACACCTGTTTCTTTATTTGCTAAGGTTTATAAGAAATCTTGATATCTGTTTGAAAACATTTCCCTTCTATATTAATCTTATTCAAGAAGGCCTTGGCTATTCTTGGACATCTAAACTTCCATGCAATTTTAGAATTCTTTTTTCAAATTCAATGAAAAATTGGTGAGAATGTTGATTAAAAATGCCAGGGATCTATTAGTCCCATTCATCCACCTCTTAAAGATGGAGAAAGATTGGGAAAATTAATCCCAATAAAATTAGAAGGAAGCATAAAATGAGACTAGCAGAAATTTTTAAACAATGAAAATCAAACATTTAGTAAAATGGGCCTCAAGCTCAAAATTTGGTTCTTTAAAAAAAATAAGATTGATAAACCTATATAAGACTGATTATGAAAAATAATATAGAAAGAAAAAAATAACCAGTACTAGAACTTTAAAAGTTGGCATCACTTTATATCCTGTAGGCATTAAAAATATAAAAGGATATCATGAACAAATATTGACATTTAAATCAATAAATTCCTAGAAAAACACAACTTGACAAAACCTACATGAGAAATTGGGAAAAAACATGTTCCATAACTATTTAAAAATCAAATCAACAATTTAAAAGCTTCTCATAAATGACTTCTGCTTCTAACCTCGTCCACTTGAGACAACAAAAATACTGGACAAAATTATAAAACAATGTTTTTTCAAGACATTGGACATCAGAGAACGATCCTGAGAGAGGAGGGAGGGTTGAAAGGTGAGCTCTATATTGCTCCAGCATATTGCCTTGAGAGAGAGTCCAGTGCTGCAGAGCAGAGCAGGGATACAGAGCCCAGAAAGAACAAGGCATTTAAAGTTCATGGGGCAAAGTATGTGAGATGTGACAGCAGAACAAAGAGAAAAACTCAAAATCAGAACAAAGTATTTTACCAGAAATGCAAACAGTCATTTCATAATACTAAAGGTGTCTATTCATCAAGAGGAGAGTAGCAGACATAAATGTGTCTGTCCCTATTAACAGAGTTTCAAAATACATAAAGCCAAAACTAATGGTAGTGCAAGGAGAAACAGGTAAGCACACAATTATGTAATTCAAGATTTTAATATTTGTATCTATTATCAATCATTAGATTAATAGGACAAGGAGACAGAAAATCAGTAAAAATACAGAAGACTTGACCAACACAATCAACCAACTTGACTGAATTGATACTTACAGAACATTCAATCTAACAGTAGCAAAATCAATAACGGTTTTGAGTGCACATGAGATATTTACCAAGATTGATCACATTCTGTCCTTAAAATAAATCTCAACAAAATTAAAAGGATTGAAGTCATAAAAACTATGCTCTTTGACCTCAAATGAAGTTAAAATATATATAAACAATGGGAAGATCTCATGAAAATTCACAGTATTTGGAAACTAAACAAAACATGTCAAAATAATGCATGAGTTAAATAATAAATCAAAAGAAAAATAAGAAAGTATTTTGAACTGAAGGAAAATGTAAACACAGCATATGAAAACTTGTGGGATGTCACTAAAACAATT
Source organism: Microcebus murinus (assembly GCF_040939455.1). NCBI lineage: Eukaryota > Metazoa > Chordata > Mammalia > Primates > Cheirogaleidae > Microcebus > Microcebus murinus. The sequence goes on along the minus strand of NC_134113.1, from coordinate 41,696,408 downwards.
GGGGGACAGAGATTTTGTCACCTGTATTCATTGCCTATATTAAAAAAATAAAAGGTTTTTTAATTAAAAGAAATCTTTAGCTTTCACTCGAACAAAACTATAAAAAGAAGAGCAAATAAAATAAGCAATAAGTAGAAGAAAGGAAATAATGAAGATCAAAGTAAAAATCAATGAAAGAGAAAACAGAAAAACAATAGAGGAAAATCATTGAAACAAAAAGCTGATTCTTTAGGAAGATTAAGAAAATTGCTAAACCTCTAGTCAGACTGACTAAAAACAAGTTATATTTTGATTTATTCCACTCTAAAAAATAAATCAACATCAGGTGCATATATAAGAAAGAAGTATAATTATTTTATGTTTGTGGATTTAAAAAAAATACCAATCATAGCATCTCCTAAAATTTTCTATCTATGGACCACTTGTGGTAGATTCTCAGCATCTGGTCTTTCTTAGTTATTATTAGTGTCGCTATATTTTTCAAAGAAAAATATGGGCCACCTAGTTAAATTTGAATTTCAGATAAACAAATGTTTTGTTAGTATAAATATGTACCAGGCAATATTTGGTAATAGTTAAACTTAAAAATATGCTGTTTATCTGAAATCCCAATTTCACTAGATAGCCTGTATTTTAACTGGGTACCCTATTAGGAAATATATGGCTGGCTGAGCGCTTGATTGCTGTGGAGCTCTTATGAGTCTCTAGATATCTGAGCAAGACTGATGTCTATAATAACCACCCCAAACTATGACTCGGGCTTAGACATTTCCACTACCCGTCTCCTTCCCCTGGTGGGAAGGATAACTTATCATTGGTCCTTCTTCAATTTCATAATGTCTATAGGTGGAACTTATCTTTCATTGATATATAACCCATTAAATCCTAATCGGAAGAGTGAGACAATAATAGTCATCAGTTTAAGGAACATACATGTAAGAAAATAAAGTTTAGTGAAGTAGAAATCCAAAGAAATTTGGTTGATTGTGGTGACCAATATAATGTATCTCTGATTAACTTTATATTTACGAAAAATATATTCATTATTTGAACAGATTAAGAAAATGTTATGATAATATCCACTTGGGGAAAATAATCATAAAGAATGATGTTTTGGCTGTGCATGGTGACTCACGCCTGTAGTCCTAGCACTCTGGGAGGTCAAGGCAGGAGGATCGTTTGAGCTCAGGAACTCGAGACCAGCCTGAGCAAGAGCAAGACCCTGTCTCTACTAAAAATAGAAAGAAATTGGTTGAACAACTAAAAAGATATAGAAAAAATTAGCCGGGCATGGTGGCACATGCCTGTAGTCCCAGTTACTTGGGAGGCTGAGGCAAAAGGATCACCTGAGTCCAGGAGTTTGAGGTTGCTATGAGCTAGGCTGATGCCATGGCACTCTAGCCCAGGCAACAGAGCGAGACTGTGTCTCAAAAAAAAAAAAAATGATGTTTTATTTCCCCTTGCATATAAAACCTTCAGGGACAACAGAAATATAAATTGTTATAGCATTATACATTATTGAATATTTGCAAACTACCTACATTTTCAAGTATAGAGAATTACTAATTATATTATATCATTCTGTCACATCATGATTTAATACACGATTACTAAAAATAATATCTTCAAAGAACATATACAAGCATGGAAGAGGTATATTACATGGAGTAAGTACATAAGCAAAATTAACAGTATGATCTTCATTTTGTAAAAACAAGAATATGCATATAGACTACGTAGATCTAAATATATATATGTATATAAAACATTTACATGCAAACATATAAGTGCATGTACAAATATGTGGTGAGAGTCAAATCTTTTACATTTCTGCATGGTTTGGATACTCTGGGTCAAGGGAACTGATAGGTTTTTCAAAAAATGTTTGTAATGCAAACATTTTTGGAAACTAGAGATAGTGTTTTCCTCTGCATTGGCAAATTTGTTCTATGGCCATTGTAATAAAGATAGACTATACTTTGCATGCCTTTGACATTCTGTAATAGTCTTCCCCCTCTCCCCAAAAAAGAATTGTTTACAATCCAAAATAATGATCAGGTCACTCTTTCTCTCGGGAAGGGAAGTTGAGCAGATAGGTCATTAAACAGCCCTGTATTAGACTAAAGTTTCCTAATTTTGGGATACCTCTCCTGTAATGGGTTTCCCTACGTGTACAGGTATCATCATTACTTTGTGGTGGATAAGGTTTGGGGAACGAAAAACATTGTTTTGGCTCCTATTTCTGCCATGAGTAATATAAGCAGTCTTTGTTTCTAACCTGGTGGCCTTGTGTTTCTTGTCTCTCTATATAAATAAAACTGTGGAAGGCTTACTTTTTATCTTGCAAGTAGGGTAAAATCTCATCTCACATTTTCTGATATAATAGCTTGTTTATTAATACACTTGAGTGTTTTAATCACCTCCTTTGTACAGTATCAATAGCCCAAAATCTCAGCGGCTTACAATGATAAACATTTATTTGCTGAACACATTGCATGTCAGCATCTATGAATAGCTGGTTCTTCCCCCTTCTATATGTCATCTAACTCCGAATCTGCACTAAAAGAAAAAATCCTACATGAGAAATATTGATCTTGTGACACAGAGAAAGCAAAAGTGGTGGAAACACACAGTGGTTCTTAATTGGATGTGGCAGGTATAATATGCATGTTCTCGTGTCATTGGCCAAACCAAGTTTCATGGACAAACACAATGTCAATGGGATGAGGTATAGCATATGAGGTATGGCAAATTGCATGTCAATAGGTGGGCATGTATAATCCTTTTATAGATATCAGGAATGCTTTTTGGGGAAGATTAACATAAACTACCTATTTTATTTTTATCATATTTTAAATCAAAATTCATATATATAAATATTCCCAAATATGTTAATAGGGAAATGACTGGCATTAAATACACCAAAATATTAACAGTTTTTTTTCTTTTGATGAGAAATTATTTGGTAATTTTTCTACTTTCAGTGTTCTATATATTACAAAGTTTCTTATGCACATGTATTTTTAAACTCCGGAAAATACAAATGCTATTTAAACAGTGTTATCATCTAATAGATTTCAAGATATTTTTGATTAGAAATAATGTATGAAATTTTACATTTCATTGACCTTCAAGAATTATTTTCACTGAAGGTAAATATTGACTCTCCCTTTGGGTCAATAAATCCTGATCCATTCCTCAAGAGAAGTCAATATCTACTTTATTGTTTCTCTGGACTCTAAATGGGAACTTTGATAAATGTCTTTAAATTTTCTCTCAAGTTTCTGATGGGATGTTCTTTAGCAACAACTAGAGCTGCTGAAAAGTTGTGCAATTAATCATGACATAGATCCTCATATCTTGAAAATAAATGAACCAATAAGTAGTAAAAAGATGAACTGCTCCATTTTCTTCTTCAATCACATATTAATGTATAAAAAATAAACCAATACAAAAAAGGAAATTAACCTTTCTAAAGGTTTTTGTTACACTAGTGTCTAACATTCTAATGATTTCCTGAAATCTAATGTCTAGGACTTATTTGAGCATTATCTTTATTTTTCTTTTACTTAATTAATATCACCACCAAGAGTTCCTCTGTGATGATATGGCATTAGATAAAAGTAAATATTTATATATCTATCTCTTCTGATTCCAAAAGTGTTCATCAGAGGAAAATACAAACACACAGAGACACATACACCCAAGACAATTTGGGATGGGTAGAATTACTTTTTCTAGGGATAGTGTTATTAAGCAATAACCCACAAATATCTTTTGAGGTTGCTTTAGGGGGAGTTAGGAAAATGCATGTTAATTTAAGTGGCCTTAAATATATTAATTTTCATATTATTAGTGTTAAACATAAGAAAAGTTTTCATAAACAATTTCTTTAAGAAATAATAATGTTTCTGTTTAGCAGCATTTTGAAATTAATTCTATTGTTTAATTGTTTTAAAGTTGTTTATTTACACGAGTTTTAAATTTTTTTATTTAAGTCATTTTCATTCCCTTCTGGTCTAATAACCTAGGTTGATTCTGTTAATGATATGTCAGGAAGGCCACTGAATGTAAGAATTAGAAGACTGATTTACATGAGAACATATGTTATTGGTAGCCAGCAAGAATAAGTCACTTTGAAAATATCTATCCCTCAATATATGCTTCTAACACAAAACACAGGCCAGGTTGGATTTTGACTTTAGGCCTTACTGTCTGCTGCATTCCTTGGCCTCCAATATGCCTGGTTATCTTGGGTAACTCCTACAGAGTTTCTTAGATTTACCTTAAACGTAAGCTCTTCCAGGATCCTGTGACTGACAAATTCCCTTCCACAATATATGCTGGGTACTCAGTGTATGCTTTTCTATAATTCACTTAGCTCATGTAAGTCTCATTATCAAATATTCTTCACAATGGTAATTAACCTTTCACTAATTGTTAATTTTTCTGCAAGCCCATCAAGAATAAAAGCTTCATGTAGAATATAACTGTTTAATATTGTCTTTTATATCTAAGATATTTAATACTTTGCTTTTAACACAGTGAGGTGTCAATTGTTGAATGTTGGCCAAATAATTTAAGTTGGATTTCAGAGGCAATGTAGATTAGCAGTTATGAATATAGACAATCCAGGCTACCTAGGTTTAATTCCCAAATTTGCTATTATTAGTTATGTAACCTTGGTTTAGTTGTTTAATCATTTTGTTTCAACATCTGTAAAATATAATTTATATTCTTGGGATTTTAAAAGATTACAAAAGTTAACATGTATAAAGCATCTAAATCATTTTGTAGAACATAATAAGCTTAACAATATAATATATGAATGCATTTACTACTTTTATGTTAAAATTTTACAGTCCAAAATGATAAAGTTAAGCTACAGATAAATATTTCAACTCAATCCAAACATGGGGCAGAAAATGAATCTAATTTCTGAAATACCATATTGACAAGTAGATTCAGCATTTTTATTAGTTTTCCCAATGGTTTCCTGCCTGGCTCACATTTACCAGAATTATGACATTTATGCAGGTAAAAATGTATAATTCATTAATCATTTCATTTAGTAAATGCTTCTAGAATGCCTATATGTACCAGTTACTATTATATACCTTGAGGATGGAATGGTGAACAAGGAAGATAAGTTTCATGCTCTAATAAAGCTTACATGCTACCATGGGGAGATAGTCAATAGAAATAAAATAAATACTTCAGAAAATACCAGCTAGCGGTAAGTGCTATGCAGAGAATTAAAATAGACTAATGAGATAGAGGTCATCTAGGTGGCTACCATAGTTTGAGATGCCAGGGAAAGTTTCTGATGTTTACACTGACATTTAACAGAGATCAGAATGGCAAGAAAGAGCCACTCTGTGAAAATCAAGCAGAAGTGTATTCTAAGCAGAGAGAATAGTTTTAAAAATATCCAAGAGTGGAAACAAGCTCACCATAGTCAGGGAACCAAAAGAATTCCAGTAATTTTGGAGCACACCTTGAGGTCTGAACATTTAGCAGGAGCTAGGATATGTACAGATTTTAACTCTATAAAGAGTTTGATTTAACTTACAAGTTAAATTAAGAGTTAACTTACACCATTATTTAGGATATTATGCAGACAATGGAAGGAGAAGGCAACAAGAGAAGCAATGATATTAGTAAAATTACTATTACCTTGGTCTTCCAAGAAGTCATGGTGGCCTGGATTATGGTAGGAGTAGCACAAATGGCAAGAAGTACACACACTGACACTGGAGGTGAGTCTACATGAATTCCTGATGGATCAGATATGAGAAGAAAGTAAAAGAGAATAATCAAGCTTAGAGTCACGATTTTTGGTTTAAGGTATAGGATAGACTGTGGTATTCTTACTGAATTGGGAGGCTAAAGCAGAAGCAGGTTTGAGTACTAAGGGTAAAATTTCCCTTTTGGTTACATGAGTTTGATTTACTTAATACACACCCTTGCAGAGATTAGACTATGAGGCTGGAGTTCGGAGGAGAGCTCAGAGCTTAAGAAACAGAGTTGGGAATCAGATCCAGTATTAATATTCAGATTCAGCATATTAACTTGGTACCTATGCTGTAATTCCTTTATTCAGTTAAACATAATGTTTTTAGTATATAATTTCTTTCAAGTCTTTGTTCTAATTTCATATACATACTGGTTTGTTCTTGGTATCTGTGAGAGTTAGTGTAATATCAAACATTGCTCTTCTTTTATAATTTAAGTACTTTATATTAAAGCAGGTATACTTCAATTTTAGATATTTTTTCACTATGACATTTTATCAATAGTCATCTGGCAACTAAGCCTTTCCAGATATGAGAAGGAAATAGATAATTCTAAAGTCACCTGTGACAGATACTGTATTGAATTGATTAATGAGCTCATCCTGCTTTTCAGTTCACCATGAGCTTCAATTCATCATCATGGATTGTCATTAAGATTACTAAAAATTCTACAGAAGAATACTTATATGTAACTTCGATAATCAACTCTAGTCCTGTAGGTGTATCGTTTGAAATATGATTTCACTATCCTGAGAAAATGCCTTATTTAATTTTCATATATTCTCAAAATTATACAATAAGATACCTAACTCTCATTTGCTCATTAGAGTTCCAAATAAAGATGCACTTTCTCTAAATCCAGAAGTAAGAAAATGGCCTATTTCGATATAATTTAAGGTGCTTGTTTGCAATAAAAATAAGACTAGCATTTGAACTAATCACATTTTACGCCATATATTATTCATTTGGCAATTATTGCTATCATCTGCAGATTCTTGAGGAAGAAATATGGAAAAACATGCTGGGAGAGAATTGTAAAGGAGGTGGCATTTGAAAATAGGAAATTAAAGAAAGAGAAAGAGTTGAAGGTATAAGTAGCACAGAAGAATAAAGGTGATTTTATTAATAGATAATGAGTTATTTTTGAGGAAGGTTTTTGCAGGAATGGATGGGCACTGCATCAGGGTGCTTAAGAAAGCCAGAGAGTTAATTGAGAGTCAGAAAGGAAAAATAGAGAAAACAAATGATGTTAAAAAAAATCCTCTGGTACTCTCTAAACTTTGCATAACAAATTATATATATATATATATAAAACACTTGTGCTTTAAAATGTGTTTGGGAAAGTCACATAAAGTTCATTTTGATACCTCATCTCTTAAACTCACTTGCCACTATGCAACTGGGTAGCAATCATGGGATTTGTCCATGTCACATAGGGCAAAACGATCCATGTTTTTGAGACATGTAATTTGACTTCATTCTTATATTTGACTTATAAAAAGATGGTGCTTACAAATTAAATGCAGTGTAAAACTGAATATTTTCATTGTGTTTAAGTGACCATTTTCACTTTCCAACAACTTGGGAGCTCTGCTTCTATATGTGCCACCACTTGTTTGACACTTGTTTGGTGGCTTTCAAATAAGAACACCTCTCTCACATACTATGCCATATATTGAACAGTTTTACTTAGGTGAAAAAAATTCTCTTATTTTGACTGTCCTGATTGTACTCCTGTTGGTGCAGTTTAAAATGTTATAATCTCAGGGGGAAAAAGTACTTTCTTTTTTATATATCTTCCTTTAGAGAAATACTGTTTTTCATGATGGCATCACTCTATGAATTGGAGACTAAATCTGTTTGCTTCACGAGGACGGTGGTAGGGATGGCAGAGGGGTATAAAAATTAACTGCCAGTTTCTAAGCAGTAGCTCTAATACCACAATGAAACTCAAACTGTTTAATTTTTTGGCAGCTGAATAGATAGTTGCCAGCAAGTGATCCTCATTTGTCCTGACATTCCATTTCTGTTTCTGTTCCTATCACCTACCACTGCGAATTTATAATTGCTAACAATGAATTGCAGTACATTTGCCAGATTTAAATGGATTTCATGGCACACTGATGCAATTACATGCCCTTTCTTCAAAGGCTCACTGTGTGTCAGCCCCACAATGCACCACATGGCAACAGACGGCAATATTTGACTGGCTGGTCTACTAAGTTAGTGAAGAGTGTCATTCTGCTCTCAGATACTTCTGCTTGACTGGGGAAATTAGTTCACAATGAGAAAGAAATAAAGGACTTTTATTCTTCCCATTTAGTTTCTCCCAGAATTGCAACAAATCATACAATCCTTTTGAGTTTAGTGCAGATTGATCATGCTGACTTTAGGCAAGTCATGTAAATATTCACTCTTATCTCACTTTCTTAATTTATAACATTAGATGCTAGGACTTTAAGGTCTCCTTTATAGGTACCAAGTTGCAGTTGTTCAGTACTCAAGGTTAAGGAATCCTGCAGATCTGCCAGAAGAGACTCAGTAAGGCAACGAGCTTGAGCAAGTATCTATTGTCCGTAGGACATAATATACAGGTCATGTTAACTGGAAAATTTTAAGAGCTAAGTGTGTCTAGAGAACCTTATGACAGGCCTCATTCAATTATATATACATAAAACCTCAGAAACAGGGCCAGAGATCAGGGCTTGGGACAATGTGTCAAAACTAGTTTCCTGAATTGCTCTTCTCTTAGGCAGTATTATTTCCTTGTTCATTATTTCAGGGTTCATCAGAGCCACAAATTAAAGTGTTATTACTTGCATACATTACTCTCAAGTTGACTTTGATGTTAAGTTGGGACTTCTCATGCCATTATCATTGCTGGAAAAAAAAGGTCAAATTTCTTCCTCCATCCATCCCCAGGGAAGTAACACAAAATAGAAACACTCACAGTTAGCTAGGCACAAGCATCCCTGCTGGTCCTTGATGGTCCCCAACTGTGGATCACCAGCTGCTTGGATATATTTACAGAGAAATTCCCTCATTTTGCTTTTGTTCAACCTTGGAAATGTAGCTATTAGAGTAAACCTAGTAAATAGCTCCAATTTGTACCAGTAAAAACTTAACAGACATGTCTTCTAGACAAATATAGGTTTGTAAAGATAGATCAACATACCCATGTACATAGAGAATCTCAAAAACTTAAATTTTTTGCTATTATTATCTTTCCTCTACTATGGCTAAAATAGCCTTTTCTTCCCAGTTCATAATGATTAGCAGAGATTGCAGTGATTTATCATAGTAGCTTTAAGTCATCTTGCTCATTAAAACTACAGAAGATAGAGAGTGAATACATCTGTGGTATTAACCTTATCTCCATAAGAAAACAGAACAAAAGAGAGAAAAATGTTATTCTTGATCTAGCTTTTAGAGAATACTATGCCATGTGATAGATGGTAATCAGTCATTTGTGGGCTTGAATCTATAATATTGTTAGTGTTTTTTAGTACAATCTTACTTTTTTATTCGAGACAGAGTCTTGCTCTGTTGCCTGGGCTAGAGTGCCCTGGCATCAGCCAAGCTCTCAGCAACGTCAAACTCCTGGGCTCAAGAGATCCTCTTGCCTCAGCCGACTGAGTAGCTGGGACTACAGGCATGCACCACCATGCCTGGCTAATTTTTGTTTATATATTTTTAGTTGTCCAGCTAATTTCTTTCTATTTTTTAGTAGAGACAGGGATCTCACTCTTGCTTAGGCCGGTCTTGAACTCCTGACTTTGAGTGATCCTCCCACCTCAGCCTCCCATAGTGCTAGGGTTACAGGCATGAGCCACCATGCCCGGCCAGTACAATCTTACTAAATGTTTAAGATCCACTAGGGGTAGAAATGGGAAATGAATGCATTTCTCCAGCTGCTGTTTACAAAGGCGCTTTGTGGAATCTGTTAACTTTCGTTTTTGCTGCATATGAGGCAGATCAGAAAGTATTTTTTTCTTGTTTCTCACCTTCGCCCTGTTTTCAATCTTGATTATGTCTAAGTAAAGGAATAGTATATACTTCAGTACTTTCTATATCAAAAGATCCAATTTAAATCAGTTTAAATCCAGCTTTAATCCAGTTTAAATCTAAACTTCATCCTCACATCCAAGTCAATTCAAAGCTTTTTCCTTGACCTATCTTTCCACCCCAACTAAAGAATGTCCCAAACCTATAGATTTCATATTTCTGACTAGTAAAGCTATCAAATAAATAATCCATAGACAAGTTATTAACTATAAAATCACCCATTCATCCATTTAAGATGGTAGCAAAGGAAAGTTTCTCAATAGATACTGAGTTTTACTTAGTATCTAGTATGCATCACACTTATTCCATAGTAAATTTTGGAAACTGTATAATTTATGTATATAAAGTATTTGTAATTTTGAAATGTTATAATATATGCCTAAGCAAAATACTAAAAACATAAAAGTAATACCATATGGTGTCTAAGTTTCTTTCCTGCCATCCATTTTGTTCCCAATGCCAGTCTCTTTTCCAAAAATAAGGGATATAAACAATTTTTCACATTAAATACACATTCAATATCATTTTATTTATATAAATATAGTATATAAATTGCTCTACACCTCATTTTCCCTTACTCTTTTTCATATCAGCACATTCTGATTTTCATTCTCTTAAATAGCTGTATTAATCCATTATATAATATAATTATTTATTAAATGAAATTTATTTCCATTTATTTTAGTTAGACTTTTTGAACAGTTTTAAGTTTACAGAAAAACATGAGTAGAAAGTATACAGTCCTTTATCAGATATGTATTTTGCAAAGATTTTTCTTCCAGTCTGTGGCTTATCTTTTTATTCTCTTAACAGAGTCTTGCAAAGGGCAGAAGTTATTAATTTGCATAAAGTATATGTTCTGGTGCAATTGTTATGGTCTGTCTGCATTGTGCCCCTCTTCCATTCATAAATTGAAGTCCTAACAGCCATTACTTCAGAAAATGACTGTATTTGGAAACAAAGTATTTACAAAAATAATTAAGTTAAAATGAAATCTTTAGAATGGGCCCCAATCCAATATGATTGGTGCCTTTGTATAAAGAGGAAATTTGGACAGACTTGTACAGAGGGAAGACGATGTGAAACCACTGAGAGATGTTCATCTACAAGGTAAAAGGAGAGGCCTTGAATACATCTTTTCCTAACAGCCCTCAGAAAGAGCCAACATTGCTGACACATTGACTTCTAGCCTCCAGAATTGTGAGAAAATAAATATCTGGTGTTCAAGCCACCCTGTCTGTTGTACCTTGTTAGGGAAGCCCTATCAAACTAATATAACAATCAATTCATTTTTTCTTTTATGGATCATGCTTTTGGTGTTGTATCTGAAAAATCATCACCAAACTCAAGGTTAGCTAGATTTCCTCCTAGCTTGTTTTTCCCTATTATATTAATTCTATAAACTTCTTTTTTCAGATTGATATATAATTTTACTAAAATATTCTCGGAATAAATTCCTAGCAATGGAATTTCCAGGTTAAAGAATATATAATTTTTGTCATATATTTCCCAAGTACTCTTTTGAAAATGGTAGTAATTTGGCATTTTACCAATAGTTGAAGTGCCTGTTTGCCTTCATTGAAATCAGCACTGAGTATTTTTCAAATATAATTCATTGTCAATCTCATAGATAAAAGTGTATTTTGTGTGGTTGTTATTTTTTATTTCTTATATTTCAGTGAATTTAAGACTTTCAAAAGAGATTCATTGGTCACGTAAATTTCTGTTTTTATGAAGTGTATGTTTATAACTCTTAAATTTTTATTGTCTTTTAGTTCTTTTTGAGTGATTACATTTCTTCTCAATTCATTTTATTTAAACATGAAATAAAAATTGAATTACAAATAACTATATAATTATTGTTTGAAAATATCCAATGTGCTTTTAAAATAAAATGTATTCTCTATATTTTTAGATGCAGTATTCCACATGTGTAAATTAAATCAAGATTATTATTTCTATTATTCTAATATTATTTAGCCTTGACATTTTCTGAGAGAAATGTTTTAAAATTTTCACAATGGTGTTGGAATCTCAGTGTAGATTCTTTTGAAGTCCCTTTGGGATAGTCAACATCTCAATTAGATTCTGTTGAAGTCTCTGGCCATGTTTGTTACAAAGTCTCTTCAATTTTGCCATCAATTTTATCAGGTTTATACTTTTAAGTTGACGGTTATTTTTGTTCACCCATTTAGAGATTTTATTTTGCATATCAAAAGCTTTCATCATGGCTTTGAACTTGAGATTTCTCCAGACATACCTGCTTTGTTAATTCAACCCATAGATACATGTGTGGGTGTACGTGGGTGTTTTTGAAGTTATACATTATTGGGAGATTTTTTTTTTTTCATGTCTGCAGCAAAGACTTTTAATTTTGTCTCTTAAATTCCCAACAGTTATGCTGTTGTTTCTTTGTGATAAGTTGACTGATATATAAAATTGCAGCTATTTGACTATTTTCAATCTATAGAAAAGGGCAATTTAATATGCTTCAACCCAATATGTTATCTGTTTTTTCTCTTTACCTACTCAAATACCAACTTTTTTACATTAATCACATGCATTTTTCACTGTGAGATGTATTTGAGAGGATTTCTTTTCATTTCTCTCTCTAGAAATATATTGTTTCCTTTATCTGATAATTTGTCTATTTTCACTCATAAAAATGGTATATTTACATATTCTCTCTCCACATTCCATTATCTCTTTCGAGGTCTCCAGTTAGATGAGAGTAGAACTTATTCTTCTGTCCTCTCTATATTTTAACCCTTTTAAATTTTAACACTTTGCCTCATTGTGTTGAATTTAGTATAATTTCTTTAGCTCTATCTTCCAATTTATGAATCCCATTTTTGGCTATGTATAAGCTGATAGTTCATCCATTGAGGGATATTCTTCCCCCTAGTTAGTTTTATTGGCTTTTTTTTTTCTTTTTCTTTTTCTTTTTTTCTCTCTCTCTCTCTCTCTTTCTTCTTCTTTTTTTTTTTTCCTAAGAACTCTATTTTTTCCTTGGTCAAAACTACCTGGTCATTTTTTTTATAGTCACATATTCCTATTCATAATTGTTGTCAACTAACGAATGATGAGGTTCATAAATTTGGAAAGGAGAGCTTTATTTCGCATCAAGAGTTGCAGCCGGCAGGATGGGCGTTCTGACAGGTAGAGGGCACATGATTTGAGGGAAAGGAAACAGGAATTTATGCTGAACATTGGGGCAAAATATACATATTTAATAAGCTATAAGAGGAGCCATGAATATTTATGAAAAGAGAAACATGCACATGCACAATTGAGCTTCATACCTCCATAGGTCACATGTACAAAATATGGTCATGTTAGCGTGATCCGAGGGTGGAGTTTTCAGTTCTCTGAAGTCAAAAGGTGAAGCAGAGGACACAAAAACCTTCACTATGCATCCCTTGTAGACTAGCTAGAACTACTCCATGGTTGGTGGCCCCTTATCAGGAAGGAATACTTGTCAGTTGCAGTGCCAAAATCACAAAAAGAGAAGAGTGACATCAAGTGGTTGATTACAGTAGGTGGTGGACTAAGTCGTTCAAAAGGGCTGGTTCTGTTTAACTCATAGTGGATAAAACCTAATGGTAGTAAGCAAGGAGTTGGGGGTATATAACAAGGTATCTGATCTCCCATCCAATCATGGCCAGGAACTCAGTTTTAAGATTTTTCTGGTATCCCTTTGGCTAAGAGGAGGTCCATTCAGGTGATTGTGAGGCATAGGATTTTATTTTTATTTCTCATTTTAATGACCTTATTTTTCTTTTATTTTTTTGCATACTTTATATTCTGCATCTCATGATTCCAATATCTGAATTCTTTGTAAGTAAGGTTTTGTTGTCTATTGCTTCTGCTTGCTTTTTTTTTTTTTATGGTACCTTTCCCTGGTGACGATTTTTTATCTAAAGTTCAGTGGAATTTTATCTAAAGAAATTGCTTGAGACCTGTTTTGAAGACCTAACTTTCTTCAGAGAGGATCTGCACTTCCTTCTTCCAGACATCTCAAGGGACTACCAACCTGGGACCACTCCACAACAAATTTCAGCTTGAGGTTTCTCAGAACATACCTGTTTTGTGAATTCTGCCAATAGCTGTAAGGTATGTGAGCCAAAGGACATTGTTTAAGGGAAAGTATTATAGTAGTATGGGTGGTTTTGAAATTACACATTACCAGGAGATAATTTTAGTTAGAGCTAAGAAGGAGAATGATAGAAGAAAATTTAGAATGGTAATGGGGTAAGATGATAGACTGTGCTGTTCTTGCAGGTGTTTGTAAGATACTTTTTCCCATTTTAAAGAAATAAATAAAGCTTTGAGAGTTTGGAAGCAGGGATATCAGGATCAATCTTTAATTTTTAAATTCTCCTATATCATAGAGAATATACTTATGTAAGAGCAAGGGTAAAAGCAGAAATACCAGTTAGAATTTTGCAATCATCTCTGTGAAAAATAACAGTAACTTCAGACCCAAGTAAGAGAGAGAAAATGATCAGAGTCTGTATATATTCTGAATGTACACTTTATTAATGTACAGATATTTGCTAGTAGGTTGGAAATGGAATCTGAGGAAGTTTGTGAAGTCAATAGTTATTTCAAGGTCTTGGGCCTGGTAGCAGGAAGAATAAATTTGCCATGAACTGAGACACAATGCCTGTAAGAGAAGCAGATATGGGGAAACTGAAGATCAGAAAAAGATTTTTAGGCATATTAACTTTGAGTCACATATGAGATATATGCAGTAGGAAATATTGAGCACAAAGTTGAATACATATCTCTGGGGCTCAGGGGAGAAGTCTGAGTTGAAGACATATTTGTAAATCATCAGAAGCAAGACAATATTGAAAAAGTCTAGATTAAAATAAAAAGTCTAGATTAAATACCTACAACATAGATTTGAAATAATTTATTTTAAAGCCAGAAAAATGTGAGAGATCAGCAAAGAAATTTTAGAAAAAGTGAGAAGTGACACAGGAGGAGAACCAAGAGAGAATTATGTCTTGCAAGAATCCAATGAAGAAAATATTTTAAGGAGGAGCCTCTGAAAATATGCATATCTATTATGTATCCATAAACTCCTTCTCCCACAAAGGAGGAACAAGTGAACAACCATTATCAGTAATGAATAAAATGAAAATAATATTTGCATTTTAAAAGAGAAAGTGACCCTGATGTCTGTTTTGGTGGAATTGTAAGAATAAGAGAATAAAAGAAGTAGGTTCTAGGGAGAATTGTATGCAAGTAAGTAGAGATGTTCAAGATTAGCAGCTCTTTTAAGAACATAGCTATAAAACAGAACAGAAGCAGTGTTGCAATAAACATGGGAGTGAAGATAAAAAAAAAAAAGAATAACAATTGTTAATATTTTGTGTATACATCTAGAATTCTTTATATAGGTGTTTGCATGTGTATATGTATACATATGCATATTATATAATAAAAAGCACATGAATAAAGCACATTATGAAGCTTGATATAAAGCACACATGAATAAAGCACATTATGAAGCACACTTTATCATTTATAAAATGGAATCATGCTATATACATTGCTTTGCAACTTTTTAACTTAACAATATTACTTGAGTATCTTTTTATAGTAATTCATAACAATTTATTTCATGGTACCTAAAATAATGATGTATGTTTCAAGCATGGCATTCTTAAATACAATAAAATATAGTAGCACATTTTCATATGTAATGTTTTTAATTAGTCATTTTAGTATTTGGTAGCACGTTTATTCACTCTAACTTCTTGCCATGGCTTCGCAGAGAATATGTATATGAATAAATGAGCAAATATGAAAACCAAAAACAAATTTGTCAATTTCTTTCTATCTTGGCGAATACCTTGTAAGATCCAAGACAAATTTCTGATAAATGGCATCAGTACTTTTCAAAGGTTCAGAGATCTTTAAGGCATCTCTGGGCAAGCAATGGTCATCATTGCCTAGCAACCTATTAGAAATGCAAATTCTCAGACTCATTGAATCTGAAAAACTGGGCTAGGGGCTCAGCCACCTGTATTGAAGCAAACCCTTCAGGTGATTCTCTGAATTTTAAGAATCTCTGGTGAGACTATTAGATTTAAACAGGTCTTCTTGCTTCCCACTTTTACCCTTTCTCTAATATGATAAAGTTGGCAAACTCTCTTTTCTAGTCACTTACCTTCTGGCAGCAGATGGAGGTACAGGAAGACTGCAAAAACCTCAGATGAATATCACATCACATTTTAATGCAGGGATTTGTCTCGCCAGAGAATATATAGCCTCAATTAATGCTGTAGACTCTGATCAATCAAGTAGCAATACTTCTTGAAAGGAAGAGTTACTAAAGTAAAAAGATATAGGAGGCAAAGTGGAAGTATGACAAAGGCCTGAAATATCGCCTCTTCTTATAATAATAGCTCATACAGAGGCCTCAGTATGTGCTAAGCACTTTTTAAAAAAATGGGTCAATTTATGTGTTTTACACGATCTTTTGTAATCCTCCCAACAAACCACATGGGATGTAATATTATTGTTTTCAATTTAATTGAAAGTAATTGAGCCTTAGAAGAAAGTATGTCTTAATATTTACAGTTGAATGATGAGTATAATTTGATATTTGGGACTGCACTACTAGTAAAAAATTAAGTAATACTGTGAATAACTGACTCAGATGACACTGAAAAATTATTCACATTCTCTTTGTTTCCTTTTTTAATTCCTCTCTAGCTTTTTAGTCAAGCTACTGATAAATGGAATAAATTTTCTTTGTGTTAAATTAAGACTAAGTGCATCTCCTCCTATGTAAATTGAGATACTTTTGTTGCAAACAATAGAAATTGACTCTGTAACTTGGCTAAAAAGAAACTTATTGGAAGGATATGGGCCTGGCTCATATAATCAAAGAGGCAGCTTAAGAACTGTGTTCAAAAAGAGCCAGCCTCAGGGTTCAAGGTAGCTGGGGCTAATTGACTCTTTTATGTGCACTTACTTTATCTTTCTTTATCCTTGTGTCTACCTCTGTTTTTTTGTGAGGACAGAGAATCTTCAAGGACAGCACCTCCCAGGTCACACAGAGATGGGGAGAAGAGATTCATCTGAGGGTAATGAAGGCGTTAGCCAGAAGGAGAGCAATGCATGCCAGAGGTAGTGAAAACACCAAATATCTACTGCATAATATTTACTGGCATGTTTGTTCAGCTGTAACTTGGGTGCTTCTTTCTGGGTTTTCAAGAGTAGAGCAGTGAACTCTGTTTTCTCCTTCATTCAATAGTTATTGTAAGCCCACAGTTAGAAAGGCAAGCAACTTCAGTTATGAAACTGACAAAAGCTCAGTGATCTCAGAGCCTTAAAGTCTCATTTGTGATAATTGCAACAGCAACAAATCATTGCATTAAAGGGTTGAAGACTGTAATCTATGCACCAAATGAAGGTTTTATTGGCTATTACAGAGAATATGGAGTGATAGGAAATCTTCTAATAGTAGTTATTTAGGGAAGGGTTTCTTAAGTAGGAGACAACTAATAGAAATGAAAACTTTCTTAAATTTAATGTTATTTCCTAGTCCTTGACTGTATTTGGGGTAAGAGAGCAGGAGAAATATTACTTGCTTAATTCAGAAAACTTCTTCCCTTCCAGCCTCACCTGAAACTGCAGTCATGTCTAGGCTAATAATCAACAGGGGAGGATAAGTGGGATTCAAACCATAAGCATATCTCTTGTCTGTTATTTTCATAGATTTGAAATAAGGCATATTCTTAAAGTTAGTATGGGTTCAATCTCTATATAGCATAGAGTTGTAGTTGGTATTATATAACTATTGATCATAAAATTATAACAGGAAAGTTTTTCATTTTGTAGGTCATTTTTTAGATATTTCTAACTTTTCAAAAAATTCATCTTATCAGTTCTGATATTCCTTCCTTGTAATTCATCATGTTTCACCCATTAGACTTTATCTTCCCTCTTTCAAAGCATCTTATATTTGTTCTTACAATAGACATTTAGAGGAGAGTAATAAGTTAGAAATACGAATTTCTTCCAACTTATGTAGAGAGCTGTTGATCCATTGATATCTGACAGTTTTTGCTGTATTAGATTGTCCCTTTGATCCCAGCTCTGTAGTTGCAGTGAAAAACGTTTTTATGTGATGAAATACACTAGTACCCAGAAAGTTTATTTCTACGTGGGTTTGTCATTCTTGAAGCCTACTGGGAAGTCAGGCCATTTCTAGTAAAGTGGTACAGTTTCCTGAGGGAAATAACTAGGTTATTCTACCATAGTGAGTGTAGAAACTCTAGGAGCAAGAGACAGAGAGGGAGGGAGGGAGAAAATATCAAAAGAATAATGTAGCAGCATCAGCCAACAAATATACATTATTGATCAAATTAAAAAGGGACATTAGGAGTCAATATAAAACATTCTGCCTCTCAAGCACAGAGCACAGTAAGTAGTGAGCACCAGATATAGCTTGACATGGTGACAAAAGGCAAGTTTCTAGTTTCTAGGAGACCATAGTCCCTGGGGTGGAGGAGGGGGAGGTTTGGCAGTGGGGGTAATAATGATGGCATAACAAGGCTTTACCAGCCAGCATTATTTTTCTCCCATAGCAAGGATTCCTTACAGGAAAAATAATGTATACAGAAAAATGTAATTCTCAGCTCTAATCAAAAATAACTGTAAGGTGGGAAATATAAATTGACCCATAAAATCCAACAAGCTGAAGGGTAAATATTTAACTCAGCTTCTCAACAAAGGTTCCATCCCATCCTAATTTAGAATTAACCAATAGCAAAGAAACACTTTTCTATGCAAGAGAACAAACCCCACAGCAAGTGCAAATAATGGACATTGAAGAAAATCAGAAAAAAAATTGAGAAAGAAACCTCTCAGATTACAGCATGACAAAGGCAAAATTTCTCCCTCCCAACTTAAGATAAGCCATAAACATTAAAGTAAAACTAAATCATTAAGCCTTTTAAAATCAAAACCCAAGGAAAACCAAATAAATATAAACAAGGAAAGAGGGAATTAATGAGCTCCAGCTATACTATGTGGAGGCAAAAACATTTCCCAATACTTGTCCACATACAAAAATGCATAGACACTAAATCATAACATAAATTATATCAAAAATTTATCAAAAAACCCCAGTAAAAATAGATTTAAAAACTACCTGTAAATACCAAGAAAGAAATGACAAATTAGTATAATAAATATTTGCCCTTTGCAAGCAAACTGGAGAAGATTGGATTACATAGTTAAAAGACAAGAGTGAAATGAAAGCTAGAACACTTAATGAAAGACATTTAGTCCCAAGTCAAAGTTATATGTAAAAGTAGGAAAAATACTTTCTAAATTTTCTAGTATTGAAGAGTTTTTTGAAATCAATAAAAGGCAAAAAGCCATATTATGAAAATAAGAGTATCAACAGAATACTCACAGAAAATGAATTAAAAATTTGTTTTTAAATACATGAAAAGATTCTCATCTTCAGTTATGTAAAATAAATACAAATTAAAAAATCATGATCAGGTTAACAGCAACAATAAGTTGAAAGGGAACTTCATAAATCCAACACTACTCATTAAAACATTTTTAAGTAATGCAAGAGTAGGTAGATATATACTAAATGGAAACCAGCTTATGTTTACCTATAAAACACTAGAAAGTGGTAATGAAACAATGTTGCTACTATTTCCACCATTACATAACAATTCATCAGAGTTGTTGAACAATATAATTAAAGGAAAAAACAAAAGGTATTAATATGGGATAGAAGAAGGGAAAACATCATCATATGTAGATAATATATTTACATGAAAATCATTACAGAATCAACTGAAAAAATATTGAAAATGAAAAGATTGGTTAAAATACTAACCATCTTAAGAAAAAAATACAGAATTCTAATAGATTTTTCCACAAAAATAATCATATGTTAATAGAAATATATAGATATATAAATAAGAAAATAGCCATTAAAAAGAGAAGTTCAAAAATAAAATTCTTAGTTATACACTTAACCAGACTTATACAGGCTGATATGGGGTAGAAACTGTTTAACTCTGCTGAGAGATGTAAAATTGTTTTTTAATAGACAGATATGGCTTTTTGCTGGAGAAGAAGACTCAATCTTATAAAAATTCCCGATCTTTTAAATTCCCTAAAATTTAACCCTAAAATTAAACCAAGCTATCTAAAACAGAGATAGGGGTTTTTGTTTTCTCTTGGAAGAATGTATTTTCAAATTCTGTTGGAAGAATAAATGAATGATTATATAAAAGTCCTTAAAAAAGAAGCAACGCTAGTACACTAATATAATCAAATTGCATGGATCTAAATAGAAACATATGGGAAGATTATTCAAACAAGGTCTAAAAAAGTTCTCTTTGGCATTGTTTTGCCCTAATAGATTTTTTAAAAGTGTCAAATATGTATGTATGTACATGTAAAAGAAAATGTGAACACAAGTCTTAAACTTTGTGATATTTTGATATAATGAGAAAGACTTTTAAAATGTCAAGAAATAAAGAACATTCCCAGTTGTGATATAACAGTCTTGAAGAATACACAACTTGGAATAAAAGAACTCTGCTTTTTTAAATTGAGGCAAGAGACTTCAAATAATAGACTTGTTTCAAGGTTACAGGTTATTTGAATAAAAGGTATGGTTTAACTCTCTTACTTTCCCCATGAAACTCTGTGTTGGAGACCCAGTTCAACTAGGCCTGCCTCCACTGCTACACTCCTAATATAAGGATTCAAATTCTAATATTAAGTAATTTCACATTAGGACTAAAATGAGATGATGGTATGAGTGTCCTTGCTTTGAACTACTATAACCATCTTGTA
The DNA here is from genome assembly GCF_040939455.1 of Microcebus murinus. Taxonomy (NCBI): domain Eukaryota; kingdom Metazoa; phylum Chordata; class Mammalia; order Primates; family Cheirogaleidae; genus Microcebus; species Microcebus murinus. The sequence goes on along the minus strand of NC_134113.1, from coordinate 41,675,694 downwards.
ATAAAATAGACTTTAATTGTATAATTAAATATATACTGTATAATATACTTTAATTGTTACTCATACACAAGAGACCAATTCTTTGCTAATAATGAAAATTACTTGGGCACTCATGATGCATATTAAATGAAAAGAATAGAGAACTTGGAAATCAACAGAAGTTTTCACAGATATCTTGTATACAATGGAGGTATATTTAAAATCTTTAAGGATATGATTATTTATTTTAATAAGGGCTGTTAGCACAACAAGCTAGCTATTTTGAAAATAAAAGCTAGAGTCCCAGTTCATTGTTTAGTTAAAAATAAATTTCATATTAATAAAAAATGAAAATGATGCTATCACAACATCAAAATAAAATGCTGTTGAGCATATCTGTGTCAACAGATAGTAAAAACCTTAAAATAAAACCACAAACAATTTTTAAATCATTGATAGATTTAACAATCTAATATGAGAAGACTCTAGCACAATAAATACAATAAACAAAATTAAAATAACAAAGTAGTAAAAAATGGCTATATACATATTAAAGAAAAATTTTTAAATACTCATATATAGGCTTTTCACAAATAAATTATGAACTTTATTTAGAAATATGATAAACATGGGCAAAATTCAATGAATTTAGGTATCACATAGGAAAAGATATATTTTGTTGCTAATATTTAAACAATGGTGAATAAAATTTGTTAGCACAAAGGTAAATTAGTACAATCTTTTTGATAGATATTTTAGCAACTTAGCAACTTGTCTCAAAACATAAACTTCATTTGCTTTTTTTAATTCTTTTTTTAAGAGACAAGTTCTCACTCTGTCACCCAAGCTAAAGTACAGTGACATGATCATAGCTCACACTGCAGCTTCAAACTACTTAGCCTTAAGTGATCCTCCTGCCTTGACCTCCCAAAGCTCTGGGATTACAGGTGTGAGCCACTGTGTCTGGCCTGCATGTATTTTTTGATCCTGTAATTAATCTCTCCTCAGGAGTATTTCCTTAAAGAAAATCATCACATTAGTACAAAAAGATATATGTCACTACAGTACAATTTCTTATCATAAAAAGTTGGAAAGAATCTAACATCTATGAACAAAAGATACAAATTATTATAAAACATATGTTAGATACTATGCAACAATTTAAATAGTGTAGGAATCCACAATCCTACTGGGAGGTAAAACCAGGAAAACATTTTAAAAAGGAATTAATGAAAAGTTTACTTTCAATTTAAATCATCTGATAGCATGCAATAAAGAAATAACTGAGAGTATTCCCTCTGGAGAAGTCTGCCTTTTTAACTTCCAACATCATGATGACAAATTGAAAAGAAAAGTTCACCATCAAACGTATTCACATCACACACACACATTCTTATTTATTAATTACATAGTTACATATAAATGAATTTCAGCAAACATTCTGACTTGATAGTTATTTAGTAGCTCAGGTCTTCCATATGTAGCCTGTATGTCAGCATGGATTTCCCTGATCTGAGAGTTCTACATAAACTTTCAGGAAACTATGTCTTGGAGACAGCACTGAGTTCTCTCTATGACATAAGTACTGCAGGCTGATTCTTCCAGTACCCTTTCTATAGCTCTTACATTTTACATGCTCCACCTACTTTTCCCTAGCATTAGACAGTCTGCAAAATGCAGCCCTTCCATAATTTTCAAAAAATTAAGTTTCAACAAACATGGCATAAATTTAATAACTTTTCTCAAGTTTTGAAGAGGTCATCTTTTTCATAGATTGTACTGTGAACCTTTCCTCAAAAACTTTCTCTTATGCAGAGTAATTTACCCTGCATCCATCTGTGTTCAAATTATATATCCTCCATATACACTCATCTTCTCCAAGAAAAAAACAAAATCCTCTTCCCCAAACCAAATTTCTTCATAAAAGAAATTATTCTGCCAGATGTGAAGTTGAACAGAGGGACCCAAATATATCAACTGTTTTCCAACTTTTAGTTCTGGGAATAGGTGGCTCAAGTTTAAGAAGTCCTAATATTGTGGTTTGTAATTGTAATATTGCCATCCCACCACTAGACACCAGAATTTTCTCTCTTGCTTTTCTCTATTTAGGTGGACATAGTAAATATTCACTTTTTCAGACTCTCCTGCAGTTAGGAGTGGACATATGACCCACTTTTAGCTATGAAATGAAAACATAAGCTCTTAGATAGAGCTGCTTCTGGGAAAGCTTGCTAATGGGATGGAATGGCAACTTCACCGTAAGTTCTTACCCTCTTTACTCTTCTACCTGCTTTAAAAGCAAATGTAATATCTGGAAGTGCACCATCAACCTTAATTCTACAAGTATGAAAGCCACACACAGATAACAGCAGGCCAGGATGGCAGAATAACATTGAGTCTCAGATGGCATTACTGAACTACCTTACAATCCCAAGAATGTTTAGCCCTGACTTATGGTGAAGGAGACAAATAAATGCCTCCTAGTATAAGTCCCTGTAAGCCTAAAAGATGCAGTAGGCTTCCATAAATATGTAATGACCATAATCTAGGGTTCAACATGTATAAAAAGATACTACTTTTTCTTACTTTATAGTTAAACTGGATAGTTCATTTGTGATTATTTTGTTTTATTAATTTTCTCTTTACATCCCTAATAAACAATAACAGTCTTATTTCAGTGAATTTGCTTGCTCATGTGATTTATGGCTTATTATTATCATATAAAAGTATTAACAAATATATTAGTAATGTAAGGTCATATGTAATAATTATATAATGATTCATTTCGTATCAAAATGCAATGAACTTCACTGACCTATAGAACCTCGTAAAACTGTCGTTGGTAGTCAACACACTGTATGTTAGTTATTCTTTGAAGTGGCCTTGTAATAAAAGCAAAAATAAATTGGAGCCTAGCTTGTTAAATATTCTGATGAAATTTGTATCTTTATCTTTTCAAAATCCTAGTAATATGAATTATAGCAGGAAGATTATCAATATCAGATTGGAAAGTCAGGCAACCTTTTGACCTCTATAAAAATAATTCATCATCAAAACACATAAAGGTAATACCACATTACCTCCGACCATATGGTGAATTAGGTGCAAAGTGCCAACATTAGGAATTTTATTTCCTTTTATTGTGTGATATAACAGTCCATTTCTTAAAACTGATATTAGAAAATCATACTTAGAAAAGAAAGTCAACCAAAACTCATTTTTCTTAATTTTTTTATCAGGAAAAAGCCATGTCAGAACCTAATATGTTTTCAGAAATAATCACATAACACAAAATGAAATTGGTGAGAGAGGAGAGGTATATCATCATAGGACCAAGGTGCTCTTGTTTTATAGTTCAATCAGCATGGTCTTTGCTATGGGATAAAACACTAAACCTTTTAAAATTGTAATACTATAAGAACTTTTATTCTTTTTTCAGAATTTTATGTTCTTGTTGCTTAATTAACTGAATCATTAGATTTCTCCCTTCTTATAAAATTATCCCAAGTGGTGAGATGGAAGTTTTCATGACAGATATTAAATTAACTTTACTTTCCCAGTTTCATTTTTTTCCTCCTGTTTAAAGCAGAGAATTGCACAAAGAAATATATTTCTAAATTATAGTACAGGATTATAAGAATAATTAACATGACTCTCAAATAATGGTCTCTACTCAAGGAATATGAATCTAGGGAAGTGATTGATTTAGTGGATAATATTTTGATTTATTTTCTTATGTTTTTTTTCTTTCTCAGTAATATTTTTGGCTGTATATTCTTTTCTGCATTTAAATTAGAGTTTGAGGTGATGCTTATTATCCCACAAAAGGGTATACCCCAAAATATAAAAAAGAAATAGTTTTGATTTCCTGGGTAAAAGTTCCAAAATGATCTTGAAAAACATACTCGCCTTTTCAGTAACTTTTATGCAGTAAGAGGTGACCATTTTCTCTCCAGGATTTAGATACTTGCCAAATATAATTGTTTAGGATTCCAAATTTTATCTTAGAATATTAAGAACAAATTTTTTTTTAAAAGAGCATAAATTTCATACTATAAACCAGAGCTTTTCAAAACTTGTGCAACAGCACAAATATATTCCACAAGCAGGTCATAAATATGCCAGGAAATATTGAAAGCTATGAAAGTTTTAGAGTGATAAATTAACAGTGATACAAATTTACTTTTAACTAGTCAAAATTTTTCATCATTGAAATAATAATAAAAATATATTTATGTGGCAATTAAGTATCCATCCATCAATGAATAACTGGCACCTGACTTACCCTTCCACTGTAAATAACTGTAAACTTGGACAAAACATACAAAGGAATTATTTTTCTGTGCTGGACAATAGGCAAAGCAGGACTGTAATCCTCGCTAGAAGACACATAACAGCACTCTGAACAGAGGTACTTTCCCCTCTTGTCTTAAGGAAATGAAGCACCAATGAACTTTGCTGAGCTGTGGAAGCAGAAATTAAAACCCTATATAGCTGAAGTGGATGGACTTTTCAGGGCAGATTCCTAGAAAGGAGAAAATTGAACAGAGGAGGTCCCAGAAGACTGTGGGGGGCCCAAGAGTGGTTTTTGACTGATCACCCTGTTGTGCAATGCTCAAGAAAATACTTGGCTAGACTTGGCAAAAAGCAGCTGATGCTGGACTGAGATTGAGTGGAGATAACAGAGATCACACAAAGATGGAAAAAATTGCAATTCTGGCCCATTCAGAGAGGAGACACTTTGCTGAAGATTCCAGATATTCAACTGAGAGTCAGAAAAGTCATACTTTGGGAATAAAAGTAACACTTTTTAAGGACAAAATAAAAATCAACCTACCCTAACAAAGATTAAAACCAAGACTAAACAGAATCAACAAGAATCAACAGTCACGTAACTGCTTGCCAAAAGAAAATTAATACCCTATAAAGAAAGAAAATATAATTCAGACATGTAAATTGGCAGAAAAGCATGACCCACAATTTTTTAAATGTTAGTCAATAGAAATAGAAACACAACCCATTACTGCCTTAATATTATATTTAGCACTCACAGTTGTTAAAACAGCTATTTTAAATATGCTGAAATACTTAAAGAGTGATCAAAAGGGAACCAATGAAACAATCATACATTAGAGAAATACCATCTATAAAGAAAGAACCAATAGAAATTCTAGAACTGAAAAATAGAATACTTATACAGTTTGCAATCTAAAAAAATTATTTTCTTCATAACAATATATAAAACATAAAATACTAGAAATTACTTGACAAGAGGAACACAATATACCTATATTGAAAACTGCGAATTAAAGAAAATCTTAATAAATAAATACAATATATTAAAATATTGAGCCGGGCGCGGTGGCTCACGCCTGTAATCCTAGCACTCTGGGAGGCTGAGGCGGGCGGATTGCTCGAGGTCAGGAGTTCGAAACCAGCCTCAGCAAGAGCAAGACCCGTCTCTACTATAAATAGAAATTAATTGGCCAACTAATATATATATAAAATTAGCCGGGCATGGTGGCACATGCCTGTAGTCCCAGCTACTCGGGAGGCTGAGGCAGCAGGATTGCTTGAGCCTAGGAGTTTGAGGTTGCTGTGAGCTAGGCTGACGCCACGGCACTCACTCTAGCCTGGGCAACAAGCGAGACTCTGTCTCAAAAAAAAAAAAAAAAAATATTGGAAGACTCAATATTGTTAGAATATCAGGTCTATCTAAATTGATTTACAAATTCAACGAAATCCCAATCCTAATTCTTTCAAGTGTTTTTATATAAACAGGCAAAATCATCCTAAACTTATAGGACAAGGCAAAGGACTTTGAATGGCCAATGCAATGTTGAAAAAGAAGAACAAAACTAATGGATTTATATTACCTTATATCTAGAATTTCTACAAATTCTAGAAAAGCTACATTATAAAGACAATGTGATATTGGCATAAAATAGAAATATATCACTAGAACACAATAGAGTCCAGAAAGAGAAGGAACATTATATCCACAAATAATTTTTATTTTCCTCCATTCCCTCTATTAATAATATTCCTCAACATCCTATAACAACTTTCTTAACAAGAAAACAGTCTTATTTTCTCTATTCTTAGGCTAAGGCAACAGGTTTACAGCAGAGAAATCTGGCAAACATTACCTTAGGCAAGTGATCAACATTAGCATCAATGGTAAATCATGCTCATTGCATGTGCCTTTTATATGATATGCCCTGGTCTTCTCCAAAACCAATAAGCCCGGTCTAACAATGAAAAAGTAATTAGACAAACTTTGAATAAGAGACCTTCTATTAAATATCTGATTAGTACTCCCCCAAACTCTCAAGGTCATCAAAAACAAGGAAAGTAAACAAAACAAAATAAAACAACAACAACAACAACAAAAACTGTCACAGTCCAGAGGAGCCAAAGGAGACATAACAATTACAGGCAAAGTACTTTCCTAGATAAAATTCTGTATCATAAAAAGGATATTAGGGAGAAATAAATGAAATCTGAAACAAACATATAGAGTAGTTGATCATATTATAATGTATCAATTTTGGTTCATTAGTTGTGACCAATGTACCATACTAACATAAGATGTTATTAGGGGGAATTGGGAATGGGGTATATGGGAACTCTCTCTATTATAGTTGCAACTTTTATGTAAGTCTAAAATTGTTCAAAAATCAAAAGTTTGTTTAAATAATAAAAAACATGGCCATACAACAGGAGCAGTAATTGGCATTATGGTAGCACAGATAGAATAAGACACACTGTGTCTGAAATTAGTGAGAACAGAGAATAGCCCAAAAGCAAATGCTCTCCCCTTAAGGGCACCTCCCCACCCCATCTTGGAATTAGATGGCCTTTGTAGAAAAAGAGAGAGGAATAGGAGAGAATCAGAATCATCCTAAAAGTCATTATTGTTACCTGGAAGAAGCTAATTTATCTTGATTGACAATATGAGGATTTCTACAACTAAAGGAATAGGGAATGTTTATTTCAGCTATATGTTTATGTTTAATTCATCTATAAGTGACAAAAGAAGGCTTATTTTGGATTTTGTTGACAATCATGAATTTGAATATCTATACTTTCCTAGGGAGATATCAAAGGAACAATTAATGAAGAGCCCCAAAACATAAAATAGAGGGTACTATAATATCAGAGTATTGAGACTTACCCCATTCTGAGGACTCAGGAAAGATCTCCACTATTTGTTGGATGGAAGAACTTGGTTTAGCCATAGATGCACTCTATCTTTGGTCTAAGTGAAATAAGTATATTGAAATGGCTCAGAAAAGCAGAATTAAATATACCTAGTGATACAATTTGGGATGATAATATGCTGATGTGCAGCATCAACAATCCAAATCAGTGGGAGGGTAAAAGGAAGCAGTCTGCACGTTTAAATAGGGCAGTCAAGGTAAAACTCTTTTTTTGTGGAGAAGAGCACATTGGAACAAAAACTGGAAGGAAACTTCCAATGTTAATAATGTGAATATCTGGGAGAAGGGTGTTTTGGCAGAGGTAACAACCAATGAGAAGACGCTAAGTCAAAAGTGAGTTTGGTGTGTTCAAAGAGCTGCACAGAGAACAGGCTGTCTTGAGGAGAGCTAGTAAGAATGAAAGTAACAAATGATGTTTTCAAAGACATGATGGGGGCTAGATACTGTAGGGTCTTGAAGGCCAAAGTAAGAACTCCAGCATTTACTCCTAAATAAAAAAGCTCCTGCACGCCTGTAATCCTACCACTCTGGGAGGCAGAGGCAGGCGGATTGCTCTTGGTCAGGAGTTCAAAACCAGCCTGAGCAAGAGTGAGACCCCATCTCTACTATAAATAGAAAGAAATTAATTGGCCAACTAATATATATAGAAAAATTTAGCTGGGCATGGTGGCACATGCATGTAGTCCCAGCTACTCAGAAGGCTGAGGCAGCAGGATTGCTTGAGCCCAGGAGTTTGATTGAGGTTGTTGTGAGCTAGACTGACACCACGGCACTCACTCTAGCCTGGGCAACAAAGCGAGACTCTGTCTCAAAAAAAAAAGAAGAAGAAGAAGAAAAAAGTTTCTGGGAAGTTTTTCCAGAGGAGTGTCATAATCTAACATTTTAATAGAACCATGAATTCTAGAAATAATTTGGAATGATATAAGGAAATATGTGTAGAAAACATGGAAAAATAACTTATGGAAAGTTTTTGTTAGAGTACACACAATATGAGCTATAGTTGCATTTAACTATATACACCTTGAAGTGTATAATGTATAATTTCCATTCAAAAGACAAAGGGAACAAGTACTTCTATGAATATTACATTACCCTCTCTCTCTTTCTCTCTACTATATTTCTCATTAAATAAGAATTTGCATAAAATAATTTGCATAAAATGATACTAGTATAAATAGTATTTTTTCTTTAGAGAGTTTTTAATTATATCTCCACATGTGATGATTATATTAAAGGAAATTGGTGAAAAATATTAAGAATATAGTATGGATTTAAATAGTGCCCAAATGAAAATCATCTCTAAAAGTAAATAGAAATCCTCTAACACAGGGAGTATATGGGGAGCATGTGGCTGTTCATTCTGAACAGAGAATCTGACATTGGATTCTAGCTCTGACTTATCATGTTAACTCTATTCCCAATTGAATTTATGAAATATTCAGGCAAGACAATCTAAGGAAGAATATCCCCCAGATTGTTTCACATTGAAGTCCCATTGAGAGTACTTATTCTCCCCATTCATGGCTAGGGACCAGAGCTTACACTGCCACATTTGTAAGGCTTAGAGGCTTAGGGAGATATTAAATGAGTTCAGATAGGAACTGAAGCCCTGAGCCAGTGCCACTTGGGGTAGAGAACACAAATGTATACTATTCGAGCTAAAAAACAAATTCTAGTATGAATTGTGACCTAAACCTATGAACCCCCTGGGAGGCCTGACAGAAGCAAATCGAAAGCTCTCTGTACCCCACTTCCACAATCCAGGGTCCAGGAAGGACCACATGGGGCAGGGGAGGAAGGGAGATTCTTGTTAAATAGCTCACATATATTTGTGTATCTAATAGCAGGAGCTTTTTCCTCATAGTATTTCTGGGACACATTATATTTCTTCAGATGGTAATTAATGTAATTCTACTTCCACTATATTTACATTATTTTAATTCTGTGCTTCCTCATGCTTCACTAAATAGCATCTTGTTTTACTACAAGTTTTAAAAGATGTTTTGCATTATTATTTTATGGGCATAAGTTCCCTTCTACATTAAGGAGCAATAGAAAAATTCAGCTCCTTTGGTGCACATCATATTTTTAATGAGGTAAGGTGAATATAAATCCAACACACCTGTTTGTATAGAAGAGGCCAATAGCTTTCCTTCTAAACATTCCACTTTCTCCCAAGAGACTGAAAAGGCATTAGAGAAGTTGTTGGAGATTAAGACAAGAAAGGAAATTTAATTAAGAGAAACTTCTGACTTGTGGACATGATTAAGAATGACTTCATGCAATCCCAACAAGCGACATTCTTCTCAGTAGGAGATAATCAAAGTCTATGAGAAAAAAATGCCCATATTAAAACAACATTGTACGGAGACATTTTTAGCCATTTGAAGAAGGCATTTGTCAAAATATTTTTTCTCAGAAAAATTCTCAATTTAACTTTAACATGTATATGGGGATATTGCTTTCTCTATACCCTAATAAATTAAGATATCTGCCATTTTATCATTTAAACTAACATATATAGTATGTTTTTAGTCTCGTATGAAGACTGGCTTATTGGGTAACTGTTACCGAACAATCAATCTTTATTTAGAAAGCTGTTTTTATTCCCTTTGCATCTTAAAGGCTGAGAAATAAAAGGCATAAAAATACCAATGACAGAGAAAACAGAGAAAATTGCTCTGAACAAACACTTCTAGAATAGTGTGGTGCATATAAATTATGAAAACACTAAAACTTGATCAAAAAGGAAGTTCTTTAACTTTCATTTAAATGCATGAACAGATGTGGCAGACCTAATGTCAGTGGATAAATGGCCCCAAAACGTGGCATATGAGAAAACGAGATCTCTGAATGCTTTTAAACTCATGCCAGGCATGGTTGGATTCCTCCAACAACAAATGAGTGAAAGACCTATGGTGCGAGTAGTGCAATTGCTTGTTAAGGTTTATAGGACTTTGGTCACCAAAGACCTTAGGTTGGCTCTGTGAAAAGAATGATTATCACTTAACATTTAATTTTCTATTTCATAGTCACCTGTGCATATAAAGACAAGTTGAGCCTCAGTTCAAAAATGCATACCATGTAAGTATATTTTGAATTACATCTTCAATTTCATTCTTTATTAATTATATAATTAAACCTATGCTTTTGTTTTAAATAGCCAAAACACTATAAAATCTATTTGCAACTTTATTTCCTCAAGAATTACATGTGTTTGCCCCAATTTTGTGTGTGTGTGTGTGTGTGTGTGTGTGTGTGTGTGTACACAGTGTATCTTCTGCTGAAAATTTAAAGTTTGGTCAATCTGACCCAAGTCTCCAGACAGATTTAAAGGTTATATTAACAAATACAGTTTAAAAACTTAAAATTTTGAACTTTAAAAGCAGAAAACTGTTACATTTTGTAGGACAACATACTCTATTAATAATGATATTAAAGACCCTGATTAAATATCTTTAATAATGGATAACAACTGTAAATCATATAGAGATTTCTTATGCAGCAATTTTATTTAAGTTATTTATCTCATTTCATTTTCTCTTTAATTCTGTGAGTTTTATTTTTATTATTGTGATCCAAACAACTTGTATAACTTGACTCCCTCTGTCTTACCATAATCATTCCTTTCCCTTCATTTTCAATTCTGTTGTGTGAGTTCATGAATTTGTCATCTTTCACCTATAACAACAGCCTATGAGTTGTTCTTTTGCCCATGGTTTCATAATATTGCTTTTCATCCTACACGTTGATGGCAAATAATAATTCTAATGTAAAATCCGTATGAGTATTTCAATGACCACAAGTCTTTTTTCCCAGCCTCTCCCTCATCCCATCCCAGCCTCTAAACACTTTTTCCTCTACTCTAGCCTTATGGAATAATTTATAGATAATGAGCATGGTATGCTATTTCATACCTCCATACTCCTAACCATGCTCTTCTATACATCTAAAATGTCTCTTACTCCACCTGTGTTTGCTGACAAGCAGTATTCCTCTTCCAAATCCTAAATAAATGTTCTTGTTCCCATGAACAGTTCTCCTTCTCTGCATTTAGAACTGTCCACTCCATTTTGGGTGTGCCTACTGAATTCTATGCATAGCTTATTATAGCTTTCATAACCTTTAATTGCAAATGTTTATGTTTATCCCTCTCTCTCCACTAAGTACGTCTTCAAAAGAGTTACTGGGCCTCTTCATCATTATACCTCTAGTTCCAAACATACACAATTCTCAATATGTACTGAATATAGAAATGGTGATTGAAAACTAGGATAATTTGGATTCAGACTAATATTCCCTCCATGCCAGTATAAGAAATAAAAACATGTTATATTTACTAAATACTTAATGCTCAATATCTTTTAAATAATTTACATGTTATTTTACTTTACGATAGCCTTATGAGGAAAGTACTATTTTAATGTCCATTTTACAGATGATATAACTAAGACCAAGTTCTTACCAAAATTGCCTAGGATCATACAAATAGTAAGTGGCCCAGGCTCTAGCTTCAGAGGATTTAACTGACATAGTATGCTTCCATAATAAAATGAAGATGAAAAAATTTAGAAATGAATACAACCAGGGATGTAAGACATTTATTCTTTTGTAGTCCTTAACATAAGACAGCTTTTGGCATCGAATCAGAAACTAACAAGATCTCTCCTATCTTTAACATTTTTCTTGTATTCTTCCATGGTGATAGCTCCAAGGAAAAATTTATATTATATAGTAATATTTCTATATAATTATAATGAACTTTGTAAAGGGAAAAGGAGATAAAAATGAAAAAATGTTTGGCAGTTTGCAAAGTGCCAAATTTAAGCTTGAAACTATTAACCTAATTTGTCTCTCCCCATAACCAAGTGTCAAAATGTATAGGGTGACACAAACCAAAATATTGACTTTATTGTTTAAGATGTAAGAAAAGAAGTCTTTGATTTTTCTCTTTGCTTATCTTAACAAGGACAACAGAGAATAGGATAATTTCATTCAGTGAAACATTAAATAGAAAAGACTTCATTAGGCAATGTTGTGCAGTAAGAACCTGTACCTCACTGTTTTACTAAAAGGAGGTGTAACAGTACTTTCAGCCATTATAATGTTTGTACACCAACATTTACTTGTTATAAAAATGTTTGCAATGGTTAATGTGGTTAAATTTATTTTAAAATTTCTAATATTGTTGTTTTCCTCTATGCCTTTATTGTTACTTCTATGGCTTATTTATTAAAAGACAAAATTATCTGTAAAAGTCTTCTTTGGATCCAAATGACAAATAATAGTAATTATTTTCTTGATATATTTAGAGCTAAATATTAATGAGAGATAAAACAGAACAAACAAAGAAACAAAATAGAAGAAATATGCTTAGGCAAGGTAGAATTATTGGTTTCAATTCATAGTTTTTTGAAATTAGAATAATATTCCTGCATTCTATGTTGTCTTTTTTTTCCTCTAGGAGGCGAGCCTATGTGCATCACACAAAATATCTCAAGCATTTGTATATAAATTGGCTTTATAAAGAGCTTTCTTTACACAACACATGATTGGATGTGCTCTTGAAACCATTCGGTGCAATGCAATTCTCTTTCAGTTAAATGTAGATGCTGTTACCATTTTTCTCTAGATCAAATGTTAGGTTCCTGGAGTTATTTTTTTTTTATAGTTTTTTCTTTGTGTACCTTCCTTTCACTTCATTTTTAATTTAAGTAGATGTTTCCACAGTTAGATTATAGTATGCCTACTTCTGTTTCTTTGATGATTTTTTTCTTAAGAGTTTTAAGAAAATAACAAGGCAGTTTTTTAATGTGGTGGTTGTTATATTTATAGTACCAAGATACTTGCCCTCATAAATTCTACATACGTTAACAAGGTACAGCATAGAATACTAGAGAGAGAATGCTTTCTCACTCAGCCTTTTATTGTATTCTAGTCTTCAAGGGATTAGATGAGGCCCACACACATTGAGAAGGACAACTGCTTTACTCAGTTTACTGATTCAAATTTAATCTCATCCAGAAACATTCTCACAGAAACACATCCATAATAATGTTTCATTAAATATCTGGGCATCCTATGGCCCAGTTAAGTTGGCAAATAAAATCAATAACAAGTCTACTCCTTGTCAATTTAACACCCATACACATCTCTTGATACTTAATCTCCAAATAAAGATAATAACAAGGTCAAATTTCCCTAGCATGACTCACCTGTCCTGCATACAACCAAAACCATACTAACCCCTTTCCCCGAAGAGGAGATAGTCCTTGAATGATATTTATTCTTCTCCTTTACATTCTATAACTTAAATACTATGATATAAAATCATCACATTTTATATTATATCATAATGAAATAAGAGAAATTAATTTAATAAGTATAAGAGAATTCAGTCCATACACTTCTGTGAATTGAGAAGATTCCATCATTCTTCTATTTTCTTTTGTCTTTTAAAACATAACTAGGAATAATTGATGATTAATGATGAAGCAGTTCCTATGATGATGGAATGGCAAAATGCTTCAATATATAGGAAAAATAAGATCATTAAGATTCCATAATGTTGCTTAGATTTAGAGACATATGTAATGGATTCATAAAATAGAATGTTCTATTCTATTTTAACACAATTAGATTTTCACTTTATTCTTTGAAAGAGTCTTAAAATTTTATGAAATATCAATTGTATTAATAGTTGGAAATACTAAAAGAGGAATTCAAATCTAAATTTTGGTGCAATAAACCCTGATGTTACATCAAATATTAAATATCTCCTATGTATACGGCATTGTGCTAAGTGCCAATGGTGGTACACTCATCTATGTTTCTATTTTTCCCATAAAATACAAGACCTTGGCACTTGAAGCTACCGAGAACCACTCGGTCAGGAAATTAAAGCAAACTACCTGAGGGTTGTGTTAGGGGTTTACTCACAGTTGACTAAAATAAATTGTTAATACCGGGGGCTGACCAAGAAAATGAGCGGCAAAAGTAGATGCTAACATTAATAAAGATTGAAAATTGGTATGGTGAGGGTAATATTAAGAAGAATGTTTTAGGAAAGTATAGAATAAGTGATGCTAGAATGCAACTAATGATCCCTGAGAATGGGAACAAATCAATTCCTGGAATTCCTTTGATAATTGGAAAGCAAAGAACAGGGTCAGCACAAATGAAGGAAGAGAAGAGACAAAATGAGGTGAGATTTAAGTTCCAAAAGAGATACCAGTGTTGCTTTAATAAAAAGTTTATGCCATTAATCTATGAGAGATTCTGAGATACTCTCATGTTAGTACCTAACTTGCTCCTAATTTTACATGTACAAAGGTTTTTGCAAGAAAATTAATCTCTCACTTGGTGGCATTTGCCAGATGCCTGTCTGTGGAACACAAGAAGTAAAAGCATCCCACCCACCAGTTTAACAGCTTGTCTTAAGAAAATATGAGACAGCTCTTAATGAGAGAAGAAAAACAAAAACAAACCTAATGGACATTAGTCAAATTAGAAAAAAAAAGTATGTTCAATTAATTACATGAATTCTCCTTTATAACTTGAAGACAAAGAATTATGGAAAAAGAAAAATAGAAAGTAACTTAATTTTGTACCAAACAATAAAAAACTAATTTGGCAAAAATGTTATAAAAATGATATTACTTTGGGGCAGCAAGAAATTCTGTGTGAAGATCTCACTCTTAAAATTCTCTCAAGGCATGTTTGTAAATTAGTTTATGAACTTATTGTGGAATGGATGGTTTATTCATCTGAAAGATGCTCCTTTTGAATTTCTAGCATGAAAAATTAAAGAGCACATTGTGGAGAGCATCACTTTATGTATTTTAGCAACTTGTGGATAAGCAAAAAATACATAAGCTATATTTTCTAACTTCAATCACTGGTACATTCCTCAATGGCAGTAAGATTTTGACTTATTACATCAATGCTGATTCTAAAATGTTTTCTTCAAAATTCATTATAGAAAGTAGTCATTACTGAAGATTTTGCAATTATAAAGTACATATTATATAAAAAAGAAACCATTATGTACCTAAAAAAAGGATTAGAAGAAGCCTTGATATTTAGTCCTAATTCTACCACCAGCTAGTTAGACAATTCAATTGACATCTCGGGTCTTAGTTTCTTTATCAAAAATGAAGATATTATTTTAGTTCCTTCTTTTATTAATAGAGTGGATAAGTGAAAAAAATGTCCAGAGCTTTTCTCAATGAGTCCTGTGTTCAGATGTCCCTTGCCGTTGGTTTACTCTGTCATGTACTAGCAATTACTAGACATATTAGGCATGTTTTAATAATCAAGGCAAGCCCAAACAACAGTTTAAATGTCATTATAGAAATTCTTTGCCAATCTTGAGGGCGCATGTACTGTGTTTGGAAAGAATAGAATTAGCAAGATCAAGGTCTCCTAACAGATGTGGGCTAGCAGGGAAGAAAAAGGAATTAAAATACTATTATTAAATATATTAAAAACTG